>NC_134571.1:40675926-40975926 GCF_050947875.1 Dermacentor variabilis
TACTTGTGACGCCTGCGGCAGAAAGGATGTTCCCCATCTGTCGCCAGGGTTTGTAAGTGGTGGCGCTGGCTAACACTCCCAAGGTTATTTCTAGTAGTTACAACATAAATCCCCAAGAAAGTGTGAGGCAAAATGGCGCCGCGGTGACTCCACTTTCATATATATATATATGGCACTTGCGTGTGCTCATATCAACATTGATGAGCTTCTTATTATTTATTTCGCCTGGTGTTCAGGCCTGAACATCATTACCATTTACGATTTGACGACATACAACATCGTCTCCCTCATGAATCAAATAGTTCATGAAAAACTTGCCTTGACAACAGTGTGGCTTCGGCCCTCACTTCGCATTGTTGGGAACGTATCGCGCTCTCGTTTCTTATTGCCCAGGGGAAATACTAATTACGGTTTCTCTACACTGCAGCTTACAGGCACCTCAGTTTGGAATAGGCTTGATAGTAACCTAATTACCACAAAGGCGTTGTATACATTTCCTAGAAAATTGCAGCAATCACTTATTGACAATGCGTAGCACTGCGCATGCATGGGCTCTTCCTCACTTTTTCTTTGCCTCTGCAGATGTTTCTGATTATGTAAAAGGATTTTTTTAGAAAATTGATAACTTGTGTGTAAAACTTTTTCTACTACTGCATTTTCTTGTTTTACTTATTTCAGCTACTATTATTTTATGTTATTGCGCAGTATAAAATAGCACCTGCCATAGAAGTATTTTTTTAAATAAAAATCGGTAGGTTCCCTTTAACAAATTTGTCGGGTCTCAGAAGTGTGTACTTTGTAGTTGCGTCGTAACTTCTGTTAAATAAGCTTTCAAATTTTCAAGCTTTCTTCAATGCTTTGAACTCTGAGGTGACAGCAGTCATTTCTTTTATATCACGAATTATGGATCAGTCGTTTAATGCTGGCTCTTAGAAAGACCTAGTTCGAAGTGCCGTAATGGCAGCGGAAGGAAAGAAAGAAACAAAGAAAGAAAAGAAGAAGGAAGGAATTAAGTAAAAATAAATAAATAAATAAATAAATAAATAAATAAATAAATAAATAAATAAATAAATAAATAAATAAATAAACCTAAAGAGACAAAGATACAAGTAAAGGCAGGCAGGTTAAGTATACGGACTTCTGCTTGTCTACCCTGGGCTAAGCACTACCCTACCTCATCGTTGGCGTCAATTAGTAGTGTCGCAAGTCAGGACAGTAACGACTCGAGCCATACCTGCACATAGCAGTCCTTATACGTTACTTAATATCACACCTAACGATCACTACATCAATCTCAGTTTGTTGTTCATACTCTTCGCTTACTACTCTTATTTCTGCAACTAAGCAAGGTTTTGGGTATAAGAACTATAAGTGTCATAGCAAGCGCTCTTGACAATGGCGCGGCCTTCACGTCTCCGCCATCCAACGCACTCTCTCTGGCGCTTCATCGCAGTTTTAACAAAGTGCCCTCTCAACTATTTCCCCTTTGTCTCATTAAGCTCTTACTGTCCTTTTCGGTCACTCCACCGCAGCGCTTTTCCAGTGACGTAAAGTAGCGTTCTTCACATGCTAACAATGCTTGTAAAGAAGCATGCTTTAAAGAGATGCAAGTTCCATATCAAAATTTGTTACGACGAAAATACATCTCTCTCTCTTTCTTGCGAGATATGTTTTGCAAATTCCATTTCACTCGAATCACTTGAAAAGCCGCGTTAACGTGCGTACTGGAACAAATAAAGAAGAAGTGTCTATCCTTCGAATGCCTAATGCAACAACGCGCTTCTTTTTCTTTTGCCGCCTTTACGCTACTACGTCCCTCTCCTTTCTTTAGCCCGGCATTTCAGGACACCGAAATTATCAGTCGGTGCAGGCTGTCAAATATTTAAGAATTAGTGAACTGTCTGTATTCTTTCAACGACTTCAACCAATTTCTTTCAACAATTTGAACAAAATTCTTTCCTTTTGTCCTGTAGGTCAGCGTCCGCAATTTCTTTAGTAATGCAAATAAGACGTGACCTGTGTCATTCGCGTAAATCAATACACGGGATACAAATCAAATCAAAACAAAACAAGAAACACAGGCATGTGCACGTCCTATTACTTATAGAGGCTTACCCATTGAATAGCTATAAGTGCAATTATGTGCAATTATGTGTAATCTTGCGAACAATTCTACCCAATCTTGTGCAATCACGCGCGAAAAGCGATGCGACAGCGACATCGGTGTTCGGTGAAAAGGGTTGTCGCTGTTGGGCTGTTAACACCACCTGCGCGAGCGTACGGAATGGAAATATATTTAGATTACAGGTGCGTGCTGCCAACAAAACTCTGGCATGTTTTTTCTTTTGCGTGTGGTTTCAAGATGCTTATAATTATTAAAAATAAAAAGAAAAAAGCAGGTAGGAAGAAGAATTGCATAATTCGTAGTCGCTTGCGCTTTCGCTGTTCGCGGTAACATGAGAGGGGTAACTTCATCTCTGGAAAATAGCGCAGCTTGAAGCTAAAAATGGCACGGTTCTGGACATGCGCGAACATAACCAAGACGCATCTACAACCTGCATGGATAATTCTACCTATCGATCTAGGTGAAATAACAAGTCGAACTGGGTGGCGTAGATGCAGATAGAAAAAGAACTTGGCCAGTAATTTAGAGACCTTTCTAATGTTGTCAATCGCCTTTCATGACTGTTCATGTAGCCGCGGTGATTACACTGTGCCGGTCGTCACCAGGTATGTTGGGCGCGCGAGCCGTGGAAGATGAGCACGCGGTCTTAAGTAAGAGAAGGTTTGTAAATGCAACTCCAGAATTAAAATATACTAATTTCTCGTATTCTAAGAGCAACCAGGGATTCGAATAAATCCCCGAGGGACAGCATTCTTTTATTCAGATTCTTATGAATAGTAAACAGGACCTGCTTCACTGCTATCATTCCTGCCTTCCTTATATCTCTGTTCTACTTCTTTATTAAATTATGTTATATTTACTTACTTTTTCGCGAATGTTTACGTTATGATGACAGTGATGGTGTGTGGCATTAAGCGGTTTTTCCCTTGCAAACTTAATGGCCAGCTTTTAAGTATAGTCAAAGCATTTGACGCTCTTTGGCATGCCCTAGTGTTTGCCTACAAGGGCGATGAAGTGCCTTCCGCGTTCTAGAGCAGTGTTAATGACACTGCAGTACTACAGCGTCGTCATGCAAATATGTAAAAAAAAATAACGTTTGCGCGAATATGGCGCATAAGCTTCAGCGCTTTGTAGCCACACTCGCGAAACTTTCTGCTTCGACTATTTCTCAGTGTCGTTTAATGTGCGTTTAAAAGAAAGGAGGGGAGGGGGGGGGGGGCTATTTAATAAAAACAAACTTGGCACGCGAGTCTCAGTGCTCGCCAACTTCCTCGTTAATGCCGGCGCAAACTCGACGCCCCGCTGGCTCTTCGTCGCTGCGGTCCCATTCGTCGCTTAGGCGGCCCTGCTTTCCTCGTCTCGCACAGACAATAGGCACGTGCCGATTGCTGCAGTCGCGGTCACGAACTTGGCTCCAAAAGACGCTCCTTCCCTTTGTAGCGTACCGTGAGCGAGAAGGCCAACGCCGAGGCAGCAAGGCGCCACAGTCGACGCGTGGCGACCAGAACAAACGAGCCGCTACCGCGGGAACCAAGCGACGTGGCGGGGCGATCGCGAAAACGCGCATCCCCCCTGCCCCCCTCCCCCCTGGGGCGCTAAGCCTGGTTGGGGTGGATGGGGGAGGGGGGCTTTCGACGCTAAGCCCAGTCGACGCTGACGCCGGCGACAGGAAGCGTTTTGTGACTCCGGCAATGCTCGAATAGGAAGAAGGAGAGAAGAACCGGCGCGACGCGCTGATATTATTCGCCTCGGATGGCGCGTCGGGGATTGTCGGCTGCCGTTGAGACGGTGGCGAACGACAAGCTCGTGCCGAAGGTGAACCGAGGATTAGTATAGGGCGGGAGGAAGGGCGGCGTTCCCAAGCGCTGCTGCCTGCGCTCCGCGGTTCCGAGTCGACAAAGTCTGGTATAAAAGAGAAGCGGCGTGGCGTCGTGGCCGGAGAGGGAGAGAGAGGGTGGCGCGGAATCCCCCCGCAAATACCCGCCTTCGGCGAAAGTTTGCCGCTCTTATGGCAGTGTGTTGCCGGAACACTGTTGTTATCCTCGTCGTCTCCTGTCTCTGTGGGAGCGCGAGTGTGTGTCTCAATGTCACCAGTCTTCCTTACACGCCCCGCTTTCGCTGGGTTTGGGAGCAAAACAGCGGCTTTTCCCCCCGAATGTGTCTTTGTCTTTCCCTTGCTGCGAAACTTGCGGACTGCTGTGCGTCTTCCCTGTGAGTTCTCGGTTTCAGCTGCTCTTTCTTTCCCTCCTCCTCAGTTTCCATTCCCCCTCTCTCCTTCCCCTCGATACTGTCCTGTCTAATTTGTTCCTCGCCGACGAGCGATCTAAGCTTGGCGTCGAGTGTGGAAGCGGGGAAGGAGAGGGAATCGCGGTGAGTGTGTGCATGGCGTGCTCGGTGTTTGGTGCGTTGCCGTAAATCGTGGTTCTGACCGTTGCACTAACCCCCCCTTTATAGCGCTTACGAGAAGGGCTAAACAGCAGTTCACCGAGGTTAGGCCCCGAAGGACGACTTGAGATTAGTGTATGGCGTTATATTGTCGGCTCCCCTCTGGTCTGAAGTCTCGCGTGTTGCGGACCTTCGGTGTTTCTTCTTTGCGTGCGCTTGTTCCCTCACGTTGAGAGAAAATAGTTGCGGTTTCGCCTTTGCGAGCGCGCTGCCTATCTAACATGGGCGCACTGTGCCACCTCGTTGGCACATTCTTCGCCCTAAGATTTTTTTTTTTCTAGCAAGGACGCAGTGTTCACGGGTTAACAAAATAGGATGATAACTCTCCCCATCACAATAGATGTTTTGGTCAGGATTACATCACACACTAGACTTTCCAATGTGACGGAATAACGCACCTATCTGTACCGCTGTGTGTTTCTACAAAGTGCACGTGATGTTGCACTTGTTCCCAGAGGCTCACAATAGTCCAGATGACATTAAGGCGACGTTCCAGGGCTATTATCGCTGAAGAAGTATGCGGACAGCGCTATCAACGTGCTTTAAGCTGAGCAAGAATATTTATGCGTCAGAATAAACTCGAGCAAAGACTTAATTGTTGCTGATATAGCCTGCCCCAACTGATTAAGTAAACTTATCGACAAATTCTCGATACAGGGAGGTGTCATTGCTTTTCTCATTCCATATCAAACTGGTGGCTACTTATCGAGTCTGAGGCACAGCACCCTGTAACGATTCCCGCATCTACAAAACGGACTCATTCGTTAAGAACAAGCGGCGGTCAAGGGGGAAAGCGAATTGAGTTGCGAATGTAATGGTGTTGTATAGTTTTCACGATGGAAAACTTTGTGAACTCTGTCGCTGATTCGAAAACCAGGCGTGTATACATGATTAGCCAACCGTTTGCAGGTGTGCCTAGACGGCTGCAATTATCTCCATAATCCCGGACTGTTGTGCGCATTAATCATTGTTCCAACGTCATTCAACAAAACTGCATAAAAAAGTTAGCAAAATGATGTTATGAAGAAAATATGCAGCGGTGACCCTCTGCAAGACAGGCACACAAAAATGATGCCAATACGGAGGACTTGCTAAAAAAAATATGCAGATGCAACGCACGTGTTGCAATCCATGTGAAGTTTTAGTCAAGTGGTGTGTATTCATTTTTTGTACGACTAACGGTGATGCGTACAATTGTATTTACATTCATTTTATACAGAGTGCGAGTTCATGCAATGTTTATGTTTAACCACTAACAAGGGCACAACTTGATCCTCACGCAATATTTTTATGTTTTCACACTACACCTCTCGCAAGCTACCCCTAAATGCAAACACAAAATCCGGCGGATGCACAGACGTCTGCGCAGCGATGTCGTGAGAGGGGACGAAATGTATGATGCTTGCCGAAGGAAGAATGGTGATGAGAAAAATGCACGCATGACGGTACCGCACAGATCTAGCTACGTTTAAAGATTCCATATTTCTCTTGTGACAGCGGGTCGTACCTATTCGGGAGGATTGTCCGGAAGTTGGAACACCCCGAGCGGCGCATAGCGAACGGCTGAATCAAAAGAAAATCCAGCAAGTCGAAGAATCCGTTCAACATAATGCGCTACACCATTGAAAAGAGGTCAGCGTGCTTTGAGCGGACATTATATGAGTGGAAGATTATACGGGGTGATCATATTTAAGTTTGCCGGAATTTTCAAAAATCGCCTTGAGCTAGATTATTCGGAGATGCTGACATTACTAGCATGAAAATCTAAACACATATTTAACAAATTAACAAACATTAACTAATAATTTTTCTCAATAATTACGTTACGTCAGATTTTGCAATTTACGAATGCAGCAGGTAAGTTTGCGAGGTGCATCCACTTGAAATTACTCTCCAGGATGACACCAGTTGCGAGATATGCGCCATCAAACTCGCCGTAAAAATGCGCTGTTGTTCCACTTACTTTTGCGACAAAACGTGCTTCTATGCATTGAAGCACAAAAGTAACTGGAACGTCTGTGTTTCATCTCACACTTTGGGAAATAATGTCTCAAAACCGATGTCATCCTAGAGATTAATTTCAAGTTCGTACGTCTTACAGACTCACCGGCTACAATTCGTAAATGGCGATATGTGCTGTAACGTAATTACCTAAGAATTCAATTAGCGAGCCTTTCTTAATTAGTTGAATATGCGTTTCGATTTCTCGTACTAGTAATTTCTGCCTCTTCGAACAATCCTGCTCGATGACAAGAATTATGCTATCTGCCGTAGGCGATTGTTAAGCACTCCAGAATACTTAAATATGGTCACCCCGTATATTCATGTTTTATGCAGGAATTATTTTTTTATTGCGCAGAAGAGAAGTCCGCTTACTGGCAACACATTTTCAGTTTGCATATAGATGTTATATAAGCCCGTTAGCTGGTCCTTCCATCGGCGCACATATAACCTTCGTATGTTAGGTGTCTCTCTCTCCTCCTTTTTTTTTCGCTGCACGATAATTTAAAAAACCACTTGTGGTAGATAACAGGATTCTAAGAACTAGAGTACTCGATGAGGCAGACATTCCTTCCACGAGCAATCAAACGCGTAACTGACTAATTAACAAAGTGTCGCTAAATAATTTTCTCACTAATTAATTGTCTGCGCATCTTGCACTTTACAAATAGCAACCACTGAATTTGTAAGACATATTGAGTTGGAAGGAATCCTGTAGATGGCACCGGTTTCGAGGTATGCGCCGTCAAACTTGCGGTAAAAATGCTCTGTTGTTCCACTTACATTATAAAGGAAACGCTGTTTCACACTGAAACGCCAACGTATTTCGTCGCTCACTTTGAAAATTAGTATCCCGAAACTGGTGCCATCCTGAGAATCTGCTCCAAGTGGGACAAGCCTTGCGAAACCACCGGATACATTTCGAAAATTGCAACACGTGCCGCAAAGTAAATAATCACAAAGTTGACTAACATGATTGTGTTATTTATTTATTTATTTATTTATTTATTTATTTATTTATTTAAGGAAATACCGCCACTCTGAATGCCAGACATTAGGCACGGGTAAGCGATACATTGGAATTAACATAACAGGAAAATGAAACGTAGAGCTAATCTCACTGCAGTAAAAAAAGAAGAAAAGAAGAAAAGTAATAACCGTATAGAATAAAAGCCCGAATGATACACTAATCAAAACAAATTTATATTATACTAAAGCAATATTAACTAGCACCACCTAAGCAGCATAGGAGTAGCAATTACCACTTATGTAACATATAATAATGGCCGAAGCGATACACACACCGTACAAAAACATAGTATCCAATAACAAGTAAAACAACTTCGTGCAACCTCGAAGAAAAAAGCGACGCACAGATTCCACACACAGTGCAGCAGATAATGTCGATAGCAATTATATAAGTAAACGCGAGCGTATTTATTACGAAAACGACAACAAGTTAAACGGGAATTAAAGCAGTCACTCTGAGTGGATGGGGGTTCAAACGAAGTAAACTGTAGAAATAAACCAAAGTAGAATGGTCGGTAAGACGGATGCAGGCAACCCACGAACGAACGACTTGAGATACGGCGCCTTCGAGAACCTCGGGTAGTAAATTATTCCAGTCGTTAGTCGTACGAGGAAAGAAGGAATACCTGTATATATTGGTGTATGGCAGAGGTGTTGAGTAACTTTTTTAGGGCGAGACGAACGCGTTTCGCGGCGCAAGATTGGTTTGATGTAATTACTTCTTTTTTTCTATTGCCAACTTATTTTTATATATAGGATAGAATAGCTCCAGCCTTTCGCGATGCCGTCTTAGTTCTAATGTTTCCTATTTCGCGCTCTGTTGGCGATGTGTCGCGTTGGTAGACATTAAACATAAATCTTGCGGCTTTCCTGTGCACCTATTCAAGTTTATCTATGTTAACTTAAGTGTGCGGGTCCCAGACAGCCAACGCGTACTTTAGTACTGGTATTACATATGTTTTATAGGAAAGTAGTTTAATTTCGTGGGTTGCCTTAGCTAGTGGCCGTCTTAAGTACCCTAGTTTTCTGAAAGCCTTTTTTTTCAATGTATGATATGTGTTCATTCCATCTTAAATCAGATGTAACGACAAGGCCAAGGTACGTATACGCTGAAAGAAGACACGAAATGATTGCCCAGGCTGTATTGGAATTTTAGAGGGTCTCTCTTGCGGGTTATAGTCATCGCTACAGTTTTTTCCGGATTAATGTTCATTTGCCACGTTGAACACCAATTATGAATTTTTGCTAAGGAGTTATTCAGAAGAACTTGGTCACTGTGGGCGTTAACTTCGTCATAAAGCACACAGTCGTCGGCGAAAAGCCGTATCTTGACGGGAATATAGTGGACGATATCGTTAATAAAGACCAAAAAGAAGAGAGGCCCGCGGATAGATTCATGTGGTATGCCGGATTGAACCGGCGCAGACGGCGAATTGCTGTTTATTAACAGTGACGCACGGATGCCTGCAGTTTAGATATGCTTCGATCCAAGCTAATAAAGAGTCGTTTTCCAGAAGTGGTTTCAGTTTGATAAGAAGCTTACGGTGTGAAACGCGCTCAAATGCTTTTTATCGAACTCTAATAGGATATCAATTTGGCTCTGTTTGTCTATGCCAATGGCAAGGTCGTGAACCATTTCGACCAACTGCGTGACTGTCGACAAACCGCGTCGGAAACCATGCTGACGACTATCTATTAAGCCATTACTTTCTACAAACACAGAAATGTGCTTGAATATTATGTGCGCCAGTACTTTGACACATGCGCATAACAGCGATATAGGTCTGTACGCGGATGGCATGGACTGGTTTGCCTTTTTTTTTTGGTATGGGAGCTATTTTGACGTGACGCCAGTCATGGGGAAGTTCTTCTCGAGAAAGGGATTTATGAAATATTAGATTCAAATACTTAGAACACCATTCTGCGTATCTTGCTAAAAAGGTGGTTGGTATGTTGTCGATTCCGCTGGATTTCTTGTCATCGAGCTTAAGCAAAAGGGAAAACACGCCCTTTTCTTCTATGTGTATATTGTCAATTGGCGGTAACTCACGGAATGAAAGAAACTCAGGGCCTGTGCCGTTACCCCTAGTAATAGCCTAGCAGAAGTATTCATTAAGAACGCATGCAATTTCCTAGCTGTCAGTAACAGCAGTATTGGTTGTAACGAGATTAAGTACTGATTTTTTATGTAGTGAAAGATAACTCTACAATTTCGCTGGGGACAAAGAAAATTTTTCTTTTTAGTTTCACATTTTGGTAGTGAGCTTTGGCGCCGGCAATACAATATTTCAGCTGTAACCTCAGCACACAAACCTGATTGCTTGCAGATGCTATTTACGTCGCTTGAATTTTTCTTTTGCTTTTTTAAGTCTTCGTCCCATGCGTAATATTTCTTAGGTCATCCAGGGGTTTACATTCCGAGTTACTTTCCGCTTATGTGGTACGAAGTCGTCAATGCATTTTATCACAAGGCTCTTAAAAAATTAGACAGGTGATCAGCTAAATGCCTATCTGACTCATACATAGAGACAAAGTCTGATAAAGGGGCTGAAAGTAGCATTACGGTGCAATATCCTGTGGTTGACCAAGAATAGGTCTAAGACCGATTGCCTGGTATTTTGAACACGAGTAGGGTACTTTAACCAGTTGCGTTAAATCATGAGGCAACGTAATGTCAACAAGTACAGTATCATTTGAGAGTGCATAAGGAAAATCAGTGTCCCAGGCAACACGAGGAACATTAATGTCTTCGACAAGCATTAACTTACAGGAGTGATTTCTATAAGATAATAAGAAGTTAGTAAGTCTTTCTTAGAAGGTCTTGTCGGAACTCGGCGGCCTATAGAAACCTCCAATTATCAAAAGACATTCCTTCAAGGTGATATTAACAATGACACATTCAATTCCTACAATGTTAGCCAGTCTTAATACCTGTAACGAGTCTTTGAACGTAATCGCAACTCCACCACCGCGCAAATCTCTGTCATTTCTGTGGATGCTGTAACCCGGGGATACAATTTCAAATCATTAATGTCACTCTTTAGCCATGTTTCGGTAAGCACTACGATGTCTGGATTATGCGCGATGACTATACTCCCCAAATCAGTGGTTTTATTAACAATGCTGCGAGCGTTTATATTTAGGCAAGTGAAATTCTCTGTGCTGTTGTTTGGTCATTCATCTCTCCGCCTCGTCTTACCGGGATTTCTCGAATCTCGTATACTCTTGCCATTTGTTCGTCATCCCATTAAAAGAATTCGTTATCAACTCTAGTTTTATCGCACACTAGCCTGACTTTCTTTCCCGATTCGCGTAGCTTGGCTGTACTACCCCAGAGCTGCTTTCTTAGTTGCCTAGTGGCAGCGGAAAAGTCTTCAGACACAGACATGCGCTTTCCTTTTAGTTTGAAGCAGTTTTTAAGTACGCTTATTTTTTCACGATGATCAAATAATTTAAGTATCACAGGGCGAGGTTCGTTCGGCTGGCGACGCCTCATCCTGTGTATTCTTTCTACTGAGCGTACATTAACGCCCAACGTGCTTTGAAATATGTCTGTGACGACCTTGTCATTAAGAGCATCGATTTTCTCGTTCTCGCTTTCTTGAATACCGGAAACAATATGGTGGTTACGTCTGCTTCGATTTTCTAAATCCACAAGCCTTCTTTCGAGGCTCTGTACGCTTATTGCGATGCTGTGTACTTTTTCAAGTTAGATTAAATAGCGTCTAGCCTTTCTTGTATGCATTTATGACCGTCAAGTAACTGCTTGAGAAGTTCTTGGGTACATTGTCCGATATTGAGCTCAATGTCCCCGCAAAACATCAGCAAAGACCAAAGAAGATTCCGCACATTAATCAAGAGTGCATGCAGGCAGTTTGGGCACACCAGCTGAGTAAAACAACGATCACTTTTTTTAACTAGAATACTCGTCACCAACCTGCAAAAAAAATAGTTACGGCTTTGACATGACGCCACTCCGATGCCAGCTGACGGGCTGTTATGATCGACCTGTCGGGTGTGAGAGACATTCAGGCGTACGTTCCCATGACCCTATGATTTGCCTAGTCCCAGAAAAGGCTGTTACGGTAAGCCTGGACATCAATCGGTCAGGTGTGGGCGGCGTTCAAGCGGACGTCCCCATGTCAACATAATTGCCCTCCTCAACGAAACAGCGTCACTCCTATTATTCCCCGAGCTGACACAAAGGGATGGAAGAAGAGAAGACAAAACGAAGGGCGGGAGGCCGTCGACGACAGAGCTTGACGAATGCACTACTGCTTCCACAGGCTCCTCGGGAAGACATCGGCAACCACAAGAGCGCAAAGTTTGATTAAGGCCGCCTTGGGGCCCCGTATGATTGACCTGTCAAGTGTGGGAAGCGTTCAATCAGGCATCCCCATGCCGACATAATTCCCCTCTTCTCCGAAACAGCGTGAACCCTTTTATTCCCCGAGCTGACATAAAGGGAAGGACGAAGAAAAGACAACCTGAAGGTCAGGGGTTCGACAGCAGAACCTGACGAAAGAGGTTTCCCAAGAAGTCGTCGACGACCACAAGACCGCAAGGTGTTATTTAAGGCCGTCCTGGCTCCCGTGTTAATCAGAACCGCTCGATACTCAGATGAGAGTCACCACCATGTTCCAATGAAGTGAATACAGTCTTTTCCACTTTTTTTATCATCACGATGCCCGGCTTCGTCGTCGTTTCTTGATTCCTGCGGAGAAGACCCACCTCACCCGGTCGAGATCGTATCAACTGGTTGGCAGCAATGGGATACTCCACCCTTCGTCCTGGCTTCAGCAGAGTGGTGTGCGCTCGACTTTCTTTGAGGATTTGCCAAGTTGTAGCTCATGTGTTTTCTAAAACTGCAAGTTAGTTTCTGTGCGTGCAGGCTCCTGTTGAAGGCTTCCTCACGTCACAGCAGAGTAAGAAAGCCCTCGTTCGGGATTGACCATGGATTTAAGCAAACGGAAAAGCCAGAGCTGTTGTTACCATGTGAAGAGCTGGAAATTGAGATAGCGAGAAGTCAGAGAACGCCGCAGCTTACTGAGGTGATTCAGAAGTGCGGGGCTCTTGAGGACGACATTTCAGAAGCATGGTAAGAGATAGAGAAACGAGCTGAGAAAGCTGCACAAAACGCTGCTGAAGAAAGGCAAAAAGCTGCAGAGGAAAGGCAAAAATCTGATCAAAGGAAAACTCCAGAAAGAGAACAACGAGAGCAGCAGAGAGCTGCAGAAGCAAGACAGAGAGCTCACGAACTAAAGTTAAGAGAACTAGACTTACAGCAGGACCTGGCCATGCAATCGGCAAATAACATCTCAACAAATGAAAGACGTTCAGGTGAAGCAGGAGTGAAAATAAGGGATCTCATGCCGTCGTACAAAGTAAACTATGACATGGGATTATTTCTCGTCACTTTTGAACGAACTTGCGAGAAAAATGGGTTGGCACTAGAAAGTTGGCCAAAACAGATTATGACCGTTCTTCCTGGCGAAGCAACAGAAACAAATGCGAGGCTAACGAGAGACGATGCAGATGACTATCAGAAAGTAATAGCTGCGTTGCTAAGGAAATATCGGTTCTCAGCGGAGGCTTTCCGTTGCCGTTTTTGGGAGACAGCTAGAACATCGGGCGGGTCTTTTCAAGATTTCACTTATAAGCTGAAAGCCAGATTAAATGAGTGGCTAAAAGAGGCAGACGTGTTCGGTTGTCACGACAAGGTTATTGAGTTAATATGCAAGGAGCAGTTCTATGGGTCCTTGAGTGAAGAGATGCGCCTGTGGATTCAAGCTAGGTCGGGCGAAAATGACTTGGAACGTGCTGTAGTGCTAGCAGATGAATTCGCTGCACGTCGTGAATCTGAGAAAACACGTGTCAGGCCATTCCCTAAGTTCAGCAAAGAGGAAAATAGGCGCCCCATTCACCACAAAAAAGGCTGGAGGAGGGACAAAATACGTGCAGCCCGGTAATTCGGGAGAGAATAATAGCGCAGTGAAAGACGAAAAACAGACAAAGCGTTTGAGGTTAAAAAACCGATCGTTTGTTTCCGTTGCCAGGAGCCTGGACACCTTGCAATTGGCTGTCCCAAGCCTACAATTGCTTTTCCTTTGTGAAAGGCGGCGATGACAACCTGGCCCTCTTATAACCATGCCTTCGCGACCTAGTAGTGAATGGAATGCCATGTAAAGTACTTAGGCACTCAGCTGCGGCAATCCACCCTGTGTTTGTGAAATCTGGGGATTTCACCGAGGAATAAGCGTGGATCCGGCTAGTAGTCGAGAAGAATAGTGCTTGCTTGCCCATAGCCAGCGTAAAGATTGAAGGGCCGTTTGGAGTATTGCTGACTGTAAGTAGCAGTATCGCCAAATCTGTCGAAACACTATCCGTACTTACTTTCAAATCACTCGGAAATGAGGTTGAAGGAAAAGGGCCTGAGTTTTGGCAACCATACGGTCCAAGCTCTCACGCGTTCCAAGGCTCAAGAGATCGTGGTGGAGATAAATCACGGCAACGAAGCCAATAGATGCCTCCTGGCAGAGACACTTAGGGAGCACAGCACATAGCTAGTGAAATCAGTGAAAAAGGCGCTACCGCGGAGATATCCGGGTCAGTGAGGATACCGCAGCAAGGGCTAGCAGAGGAATTAGACTAATTTGGGAATGACACATTCGAAAAGCTGTTTAGACCTACTGAATATTGTTAAAGAAGGAATGGCGACGGAAGAAGAGAGCAATTACGTCGCGAGCAAAAACTCCCTCGTGCCTCCGCACTTGGGCAACTTTCCGGAATCGTCAAAAGGAGAGGAGAGTTCCAGGGTGGGTCCAGCAGGGCAGGAACCCAATGCTAGGTACCTTCAGAGGCGCATTGGGCGACCAGGACTGCCCTGCCTGTGGACTAAGGGCAACATTGGACCATGTGTTGTGGGAGTGTGAAGCCATCGGCTCCTCCTTCAGCGAAGGTAGGTGGGCTGCGCTCTTGGGCAGCCCCGAACTCAACGACCAAACCCTGGCCGTCCAGAGTGCCCGCGATCGGGCCGTCAAGCTGGGCTTCGCGGTCCCTAGATGGGACTAGCCGGGTGGCGCGGGGTCTTCCCTGCGTCTTCTCTGGACCAAAATAAAGTTACTTCACTCACTCACCACCTAGCATGGAAAAAGTGGTTGAAGAGCGCAAGATTAAGCGAGCCAAATATTCGGCTCAGCAAAAAAAAAAAAAAAAAGGAGAAAATCGCCACACCGCAGCCCGTAAGATAGGAGAACAGGCCATCACGCAGAACTCCAAAGGGCTCGTTGTGGCGGATGAGAAAATGAAGGCGTCACGTAACAACAAATCAGAACGCGTCTCTGCGAGTAGGCGTGCCGCTGAAAGGTTCAACCGGGCGGAGATATGCGGTACGAACAGGACTGCAGTAGAATGCGCCGTGAGAGTGAGGCAAAAAGGAGGCTGTCAATTCTTCCCGCGTTTACGGCCTCCTTTTCAGGGACGAAAAGGCAAGCCGCGGGCAAACAAAGTGGCAGACGATGAGAGAGGGAAGCGAATGCCTGGCGCCCTTTGTTGCCTTCGGCGAGGCACGAAGGCCTTCAGGCAGCGATCCAATCAAGCGCTCATGAAGAGGTAGTAATTGTAGAATTAGGCGTATTCATAAGTTTCTTGTTTGTTCTAGAGGGCCCCTTTTCGTTCTTTGCTTTTCTTCACAGGCGTTTTTTTATTATATGGTATTTAGGGGATGTCGCCTTTAATTGGCGCCGGCTACTCCTTTTCACATAGGGATTATAAAAAGAACGAATAAATGGTAACAAAAGTAGTGAAACTATAACACAAAAGTTGTTTTTGTCCGTTGTGAATTTATGATTAACACCATTATTGCTGGGTTTTAATACGTTCTCAGTCTTCCGACAACCGTGGCTTTCTCGGAAAAAGGAAACACAAAAAACGTTAGACATTAGGCTGGTTGAAATACGCACTAAAGTCTGGTTATCTCCGTTGTTAGTTTTCGAAAATCTCGAACGAGGGCTTCAGGTACGATTCTGATAGAGTTTTATGTGAAGAACGTGTGAACATGGCAGTTCTAGTGGTTGGTTAGGTGCTCTCCGTTTGTCGTGCCTTGGGCTTGGCGTGGTTTACTTTCAGAAGGTGTCACCAAGCAGGCCTATCGGCGAAACAAGGCAAGAGGCACGAGGTCTACCGGTCTCTGTGAGGTGCTTGGATACTGCGGCCCTTTCGAGACCTGCTGTGGTGGCGGGCGGGCTGTTATGGTCGACCTGTCGGATGTGAGAGACATTCAGGCATACGTTCCCATGACAAGATGATTTGCCTCGTCCCAGAAAAGGCTGTTGCGGTAAGCCTGGACATCAACCGGTGAAGTGTGAGAAGCGTTCAAGCGGGCATCCTCATGTCGACATAATTGCCCTCTTCTCCGAAACAGCGCCAACCCTTTTATTCCCTGAGCTGACACAAAGGGAAGGACAATAAAGGCAAGAAATCCCGAAGGTCAGGAGCTCGACGGCAGAGCCTGACGAAAGCGCTAATGCTTCCACAGGCTCCCGAAGAAGACAGCCAGGACCACCAGACTCCAAGGGGTTATATAAGGCCGTCCTGGCCCCTGTGTTAATTAGGACCCCTCGAGACTCGGATGAGAGTCAGCAACATGTACCAATAAAGTATGTACAATATTTTCTACTTTCTTTCATCATCACAATGCCCACCTTCGTCGCCGTCGCCTGATTCTTGCGGTGAAGACCCACCTCAGCCGGTCGAGATCATATCAGTGACCACTGAGCGGATGTTGGTGTAGCAGTCTTTTAATATCCACGGTCGATGTAGTCGAGGCACCATCATGTCGTGTCGTAAGAGTCAGCAGGCGCAGTTGCTGGTCGGGATTCCATTGCTGATGCAGGAGCGCAGGAGGAATTATCCTCGTCCGATTAGCCGATTCGCTGGCCGTCGCAGACAGCACAGCACAGCACCTGTACAAAGAATAGTAGCGGTGACATGACGCTGCTCCGATGCCAGCTGACGTGCCCACACATCATTAGATTAAGCATTGTGATTTCTCGCAGAAGTAATGCACGCCTTTTATTCGATTAACCCAGCACAGGGTATCCAGCCGGTATTGACCCTGGCTACCCTGTCTTTGCTCCCCTTTTGTCTCTCTCTGATCGAGTAATTAAGTTCAATGGCGAGAATGGTGTTATCTGCCATGGGCGATCTTTAAAAATTTCGCGCAGCTAAAAAAAAATCGAAATAAGAAAGCAACAAAGAAATAAAGAAAGAAAAGAAGTCACATATATGCACAAGCATGTTCGGCGAGATACCGAATAATCCGGCAGCAAACATCAGCAGCCATGCCAAACCTGGCGGGGTAGGCAGAGAGCTTCGCCTTAATACAACGAAAAATATTTAACTAATGACCAATGAGTAAAGTGATACATAAAAAAACAATAAAACGTTCTTGTCTTTAAGTGCGAGACAATATGCGCACGTGCCAGACCTAGAAAAGACAGAACACGCATCGCCAAGGTCTGGTGCACCGCTGGATGGATAGATGGATGGATGGATGGATGGATGGATGGATGGATGGATGTTATGAGCGTCCCCTTTGGAACGAGGCGGTGGGTTGCGCCACCAAACTCTTGCTGCTATACTGCCTAATATCCTACCTAGGTTAAACAATGAAAACAGAAAAAAACACTATGGACTACCACGCCCAAATTTTCTGATCCCCTATTGCGAACTGTGCTTTTGTACGTCTCCGTCTTTAGTCGTTTCCCTACTTTTCTTCCACCAATCCTCCAATCGCCTCTTACTAATGTCTATTGCGGACATGTTTGCTTTACCACTGCTCCAGCTGAACCCAAAGGCTTCAAGGAGGCCAGTGGTGCCTAAATCGACCGCTGGGTAGACGTCTTCACATTCTAATAAAACATGCTCCTCGTTTCCCTAGCTTTACCGCAGCAAGCCCATGCTTCTTCTTCCTTCTTATATTTCGATTTATAGGTGCGTTTCTAAGGCATCCCGATCTCGCTTCGAAAAGTAATGAGCTTCCCTTTGAGTTATCATAAATGGTTTCTTTCCTGATTTCGTTTTTTTTTTCCTTTTAAGTAGTTACTCATGGCAGGTTTCTTTTCCATTGCCGCCACCCATGAGATTAATTCAGCCTCTCAGACTTTCCGCTTGACCTTCTTTGTTGCTGTGTTGCCCACCCTACAGGCCGCATACTTGCTGGTAAGCTTCCTAGTTCTTTTCCTCCACTGTGAATCAATGCTTTTCCTGTACAGATACCTGAACACTCTCCCAGCCCATTTACTTTCTTCCATATTCCTCAGCCGTTCTTCATACTTAATCTTACTGCGATCTTCCCTCACTTTAAATCTAGTCCAGCCCATATCACCCTGCACAGCTTCATTTGTAGTCTTCCCCTGAGCGCCCAATGCGAGGTGACCCACTGACCTTTGGTTCTCATCGAGTCCTGATTGAACCCCTGATTTAAAGCAAACAACCGCATTTACAAAAGTAAGTCCTGGAACCAAACACCCTTCCACATACCTCGGAGGACCGCTGTCAGATACCTTTAGCGCTTTAGTGGTCGAAGCATGAAGCACGAAAGCGGGCATTCTGTCAGTTTATTTGGTCCTTGCCGCTTCGCGCCGATCTCAGTTTGTCCTGAGAAGTTCAAGAAGCTGTTTGAATGTGTGCCACCTCGACGCGAAAACCACAGCTTCATCATTCGTTTGCTAGTAGGCGCAAAAGAGAACGAGAGAGAGAGAGAGAGAGAGAGAGAGAGAGAGAGAGAGAGAGAGAGAGAGAGAAAGCGAACAAAGTGCTCCATGCTCAAACAGAACACATGAAGATCCACGCAGAACAAATGGCACTTGTCCTGTTTGATATTGGGGCCGATGTTTATACATTGCACCACGTGTATAGCCAACTAGTCGAGCGCTCTCGTTTAATTATTTCAGACTCTCTCACCCAACTCGATTGTAAGAAACTATCAAAGGAAAGAAATAGGCCAGACAAAAAAAAAAAAAAAGAGAACTAGCTACCTGCTGGGCACCAGAGCCTTAACCTTTGGTCAATCGCATACATGAGAGGAACTGTCTCGGGCCTCCTCTGAAGCGGCAGTGCGGCCCTGCACCACGTCTTAATATCTCGAAACCGTGATCCCCGCCTTGCCGTTAAGGGAACTTGATGGGCAATAGGAAAGTGAGGCCGAGGACGTCGAAGTGAGCAGCCAAAAAAAAAAAAGAAAGAAAGAAAGAAACACCTGACATACACAGGAAAGTGGTGCACTGCACAAGAAAACCAACGAGTGTGGAAGGGAATACAGATGTAAACAAGAAAACAAAAGGTGACTGAGACTGAGAAAAAAAAGATAGAAAGAAAAACAAAAGAAACACGGGCGATCCAGGCTAAGAACAATGCCGCGCTCGTGTGGCAGCGCGATGTTCCGACCACCTGGCGGGAGTGACGGCCGTTTGGCGGGCCCATTCGCGCGGCGCCTCGGGAGAAAGGAGCAGGCAGATTTGTGCGGTGCGCTTAACGGACCAGCCCTAACGACACCACCCCCCCTCCACCGCCCCCCCCCCCCCGAACCCCGTCACACGCGCCTCCTTCGCCTCCCTGCAGGATGGCTCACCCCCCCAACAAGCCTCGCCAAGAAAGAATTCGCCGTCGTCTCAAAGAAGGCGCCACCCGAAACGGGTCACCCATCGGCTCCCGCTGTCGCAACATCAGTTGCCCCCTTCACAACCCCCCCCCCCTTTTTTTTTTTATTCTTTATCTTCTTATTCTGGCTCTCTCGCACCAGTTACTATAGCGCCCCTGTCTCAACGAGCGTGGGGAGAGCAGCGCGGTGCCTACAAACTGCGCGGCGTTCGTCACCCCGCCGCCGGTCGTATAGAAGGCCCCCCAACCCGAGCGCGCGAGCCGCATCTTCTCCGCCACCGCTGTATATACACTGTGCAACGCTGCAGCGCCAGCCTACGTCTGCTATGGCTGCGACTCCCACCTCGCGTCGGGATCACGGAACGCGCTTGGCCGACCTCCGGGTGCCAATAACGACTCTCGTAATGTTCGTCGAAAGCAACGTCGTTTCTCCCCGCGGCTATACCTTCGTCTACGCTTTGTTCCTTCCAGCCGTTTCTTACCTAAAACCTGTCTTTCCGTTCCTCGCTGCTTTCTTTTCTTTCTTTTTTTTTTTTGTGGCCACTGTAGCCCGCGCCCGCTGTCGCCATACCTCCTCGCGTGACAGCTTCTATCTTTCTCTCTCGCGGTGTTTTGTAGCTGAGGTTGACGGCGCCTGATCGAACCGTTGTTCGGAGTCGCGACGACAGTGAAGCGCCATCAACGCTTCGTGCCTTGGTAAGACGCGCTAGCTGCACCCACACCCAGAAACCAGCGCACTCGGTGGTTTCTGCGGCAGGCTGGGGGCGTGCGGAGCTCGTGGCCGTGCAGTGAAACACGTGTTCAACGAGCATTGCAGCACCGCTCTCAGATTTTAGTACAAATGCTCAAGGTACGCAGGTATGTGACTGTTATACCTGTGTTAAACGCACTCAAAACAGTTATATTTAACAAACGTCGACTGCAAGAAGTAAATATCGATGTTTTTGGAGAGGAGATGAGCCGAGCTACAATTCCCACAACATGCAGCGAGTGGCGTAAGACTGGCTACATTTGCAGGTTGAACGAAAGTAAACTGTCAAAGGACGACCGTGTTATCTGCGTCCATCGTACAGTGTCGATAACGTACCGCCCCGTGATGTGCAATTACCATTTCTATTCAAGTGCGCGTGCGGAACTGAAATTTATATGTGACGCACGTAGGTATAGTTTCGACTTATGTATACCTCTGACCAGATTACTTTCTTTATCTTTCCTCGGAGAATAGATTGGTTAACTGAACGAATGTTCTTTTTTTATTTTTTTGATGGGATGATTCTTTCGTCTAATGCGAACAATAGGAAAGTGGAGAAAGTGTCTCGGAGTGGGAAGGCGCGATATAAATATAAAAGATGAGAAAGGGCACTGGAGTGGGAACGGAAACATGATTCGTGTCGTTAAGGTCGTGTTGCCTTTATTCTGACTGCCTGGGGAACAAAGATGAATCTCGTCGCAGCTGGACCTGACCGGGTTATAAGATGCCGAAAATCGCTTCGTTCTAATGCCGCGTTCGAAATGTGGAGCGTTAAACGAATACGGAATACTGACTTAGCTAGGCATTACATAGCCATATCTGAAGCACTACATGACGCTAACAGCCGGGGCCTACGCAGAAACGACAGTCGGAAAGAGCGCGGGCTCACATGCCGTGCACCGTACAGCACACCCAGGCCGCCAGCCTGGTCGAATGCACCGTCGATACTAATCGTTACCATTCCTTAATTACCATAGCAACGCAAGAAAAAAAAAAGGAAGAAGAACCTCAGCGCGCTATATGTAAGCAGCGGCGCTGCTGCCTTTACGTTCAACTATTTCGTCTCCCTTGCTTTTTGTGCTAAGCTGCGGGGACGTGGGGTGAAATAGCCGAGACCACGTTGCTTTCGACTTCTTCCGATACTCCAGAAAATCCCGCTCTACTATAATAATGAACTGCACTTATTTAGTGCAACGGTTCAGTAATAGGTTCACGTTCGCTAAAAGGAATCCTGATACTTTTTCTCTTTTTCTTTATTAGTTGAAAGATGGGAATGTAGGTTTTCTCAGTCTTTTCGATAAGTGGTGTTTAGCGACATCCCACTACCTCATCATAGTGGTGCTCATTGGCACCCATCGTAGAAATCACAAGCTCGGCTCCTTCATTTCGCTTAAACTTTCAACGCATGAAGATCAGCTACGATTGGTAAGCGAGTATCAATACTCGTTAGAGGAGGAGGGAGGAGGAAAGAGAAAAGTAGAAGGCAGGGAGGTTAACCAGAATAACGTCCGGTTGGCTACCCTACACCGGGGGAATTGGAAAGGGGAAAACAAAGATCGCAGGGAGAGAGAGGAGGGAAGGAAAGAAGGAAATTGCGGCGAGAGTAGCTTCTTCATAACAGAGGAGGTCAATAATATCTGCAGGTACGTTTTGCACTATACCCGCCATGTAGTGTTGGCTGCCCGTCATAGAATTCTGTGTTCTAGTCATGCGAAGTGAGTTAATTCGGTGCAAGGCGGACGAGCGGGCCAGTTAGCAAACCATTATCTAAGCATTCCAGCGCAGCCAGGTAACGAAGGCAGACAGGAGTCAAATGCTCACGTTGGCTGTGTATGTATGTGCGCGCACACGTGTAGATTGCGTGTGTGTGCGTTACTATGTATGTATGTATGTATGTATGTATGTATGTATGTATGTATGTATGTATGTATGTATGTATGTATGTATGTATGTATGTATGTATGTATGTATGTATGTATGTATGTATGTATGTATGTATGTATGTATGTATGTATGTATGTATGTATGTATGTATGTATGTTCCAGTTGTGAGTTCACACATGTTCTTTGTGATCGTTTCCTGTTTGTGACAAAGGACAGTGTTATATACGAGCGTGCAGTAAATGTTCGGGAGCACGGCCGCAGATAATATGACAAAGTGAAAGAAAGCTCTGCCTTGTGGTGATTTCGAAATACGCACCTTGCTTCTAATTTCTCAGATTTTAAGGAGTTTCTCGCCACTCGTGCAACGACACTGAAGGAAGAGAACGAAACGAGATTCGAGATCCTCGACAGTAATTGCTCGGAACGATCGGCGCCCACATCTCCGCTTTCTCAACGCGGCTTCCAAAATTATTGCCGCTTCTTCTCTCTTTGCGCAACAGCGCCAGCTGTTCCGAACAGCTCAGTATCGCGTATCGCACGGGGGCTATTTTTATTCATCGGCCAATGAACGCTCGTTAGAAGGCAGGGTCATTCGTGAAATCCGAGAAAGGAGAAAAACGAGAGAGAGAGGGAGAGAAAAAAAGAAAGAAAGGCGGATGGCTGGCGAAAGCACGCGACCGTGCTCACCATGCGTTCTGGCGCGGCGTAATTGTAGTATATATATATATATATATATATATATATATATATATTATGTGTGAGGCTTCGCAACAGTGGCGCGATTGCACCGTTGATGGGCGACCCCCATTGTGGGGAGACGAATCGCCAGGGGAACCCGACGAAACGAACGAACCAACGGGCGAGCGAACTGCGGCGACCACCGGTGCAATGATTGCAAGTAAGCTCACCGTATAACCCTCGCCGCGCGCCTCCGGTAACGAGCGTTTTCAATCTTGAGGGGGGACGGCGATGGCGGCCCGCAGCGGTAGTCCGTCTACGAACGTGATTAATTCTAACGACTCGCCACAACACGTTTCTTCATCTCGCACTCTTGGAGTGCGCGTATTAGTATTAATGGCTACGCTCTGTCGCTGGCTCTCCATTAGCGCGCCACCCGAGCTTCAGCGAGAAGTGGAAGAGAAAAAAAAAAAGAAAAGACGTCCCGGCCGCAACAGCGGGCACACTGGTGTCGCCGGCTGCAGCTACAGCGCCGACGTCTTCGCCGGCTATTTTGGCCAGATTCGTCGGAGAGGCGGCCGATTAGCCGCGAGAAGTGGCTCGCGGCGAACGGAAGAAAATGGAAGTTGCGGTGGGCCGGCTTGCAGACACGAAAGAAACATCGCAGTCGAGGTAGTGTACACGTCCCAGACGGGCGCGTGCGAGAGTCAGTGTCGCTACACATGAGTGCTTCGCGTTTATCACCCTAATTAAGGGGTGGCCTCCTTCGAAGAGACCGGCGGCGTGGAGGGCGAAGGCGCTGTCCTTCCGACGCGCCACTACGCGGAGAGGTCTCGGCTCGGCGAGAGGCAGCGGCCATGATCTGTCTTGGCTGGCAGGTGCCAAGGCCGGCGGGGTTCGCCGGTGGAGAGATTACAAGGTGTGTGTCGAGCTTGGGAGGTTGTTCTTGCATATTGTGCTGCGTGTGCTCAGCAGCGATTGCGCACGAGACGGACTTGGCCTCGCTAGCCTAAGGAATGGTCCCATGACCACCTTGAGCATTCTTCTCGACAGGGGCCTTCAGCGCAGGTAGCTTACATAACCGTTGAGGTGTGCTTCCTCCACACTTCGTGTCATGCACATGCGCACATAACGTTCCTGAGAAATACAGGCCTTACTCCAACTGTTACCATTCGTTAAAGGGGTCATGAACTAGCCCTCGGGCTTGGTGAAAGAACGTAGTCCGCGGACAGCATACACTGCTGTCAACCCCTCAGGCAAGTTTTGCAGTCGTGTGCGGCGCAGTGGAGCTCGCAGGCGGAGCGCGAAGTCACCTTTTTCTCAAACACTCTCGTTTCGACGGAAGCCTGCTCCTCACTCTTTTCTGGACGGTTTATTTCGCAATATGGCAGATTCCCATACTCAGCTGCTATTGGCCAACAGCTGACACCAATCAAGAAAGGTGCTTGGATTAGTGAGCTTCTTCCTAAACTGCTACAGCGTATATTTATTACTGAAGTTTAATAAACGGGCTAAAGTAAGCGAAAATCTACTTTCCAATTTTGATAATAATTACGTACTTACGCAAGAAGGCGGACTATCACATGCTCACGTTCGGCCGCGGCCGCTCGCGTAGCAATTGAACTTTGGCCACCCTACTTATCGATGTCGTAGCCGTCGGGTCATGCTTATTTCGACTAGCTTTGAACACTCAACTAACCTGGAACCACACGAAACTTAAGGTCGGCCCGCACGCACGCTTGCCAGCACGCGCTCACTCCTGGCCGCTCCCCGTTTGACGCCTTGGCAGACTTCGCTTCGTATTGAGCCATTGATAGCGCTTCAAAAAATGCGCAAGTTGGATGCGGCTGCTATCCATCGGTCAAGGTGGTGCAGGACAAAGCCTGTCCGCACCGCGTAGCACTGCCACACTGGAACGTATGAGCGCGAACACGCACTCAATCCCCGTCGTGCACAAAGAAACGCGGCGCGTACGTGGCTGCTGCGGTCTCCTACGCGTACCTTAGATACCAGGACCGCCGCGGGGTGCCTCGACGAGTCCGCTGGCTGAGCGCACTGGGGCTCACCGAGGACAACGGCGTTTCGTGCGCCGCAGGCGCCAAAATTTGAATAGTGGCGTCTGCGTGATCATCCAAAATCAAATTTGAACTGCGCGTCACGGTGACGTTCAATAGTCGGAGCGTTTTGGACACGCACCGCTCCGCCATACCTTTCTCAGTGCAAGGCATCGAAGAAAAAGCGGAAGCACCACGAACGGAACGTTTGATTGCCAATAACTCCGCTTCTGCTGAACGCATTGGAGTACTTTTTGCGGCAAAGTATTTCTGAACTAGCCTAATTGAACTTCAAATGCATTTCTCCACTTCGATAAAAAAACGATCCAGGCCCCCTTTAAGTTTGCGTGTTAATGCGTTTAGCGTGTGTGTTTGTACCTGCATGTGCGTATTTTCTTTTTCTCCCACTCAGACCATTTCGTCCCTCATCATTATACTACACTTGTAGGAGCAACCAAAGTCTGTATACAGCTATACAAGTGAACGCTTCCACCTAACTTCGGGGCTCTGTGTCTGGGCCTGATAGTACACCCCTATGCATTGACGACAGCCCAAAGACGGGTAAACAGCAGTGACGACAAGACAACGTGCTAACAACAGTTTGACGTTGTTGTCCAAGCAACGAATTTATACAAACACCGTTCATACAGTACACAGGCCTTTGCAACAAGTTTTTGACGTGCCGTCGTCGTCATATATACTTCATTGCAAAGGTGTTCTTCGCAGCGAGTTGCCTAGAGAGCGCGGCAAGTTTGGCGCACTATAAGGGTAGAGAAAGCTCAGATTGAAAAAAAACAC
Source organism: Dermacentor variabilis (assembly GCF_050947875.1). Classification (NCBI taxonomy): domain Eukaryota; kingdom Metazoa; phylum Arthropoda; class Arachnida; order Ixodida; family Ixodidae; genus Dermacentor; species Dermacentor variabilis. Next base: position 40,701,353 of record NC_134571.1, read on the forward strand.
AGATATTTTTAACAGTGTAAACGTACTTTACCATTCGATGGTTTGTCAGAGATAAGAGAAGAAAAGAAGAGAAAGGCAGCTAGGCTAACCAGACGCGCGTCTGGTTTGCTACCCTGCAATGGGCGAATTAAAAGCAATTACAGCAATTAAAAGAACTGAAAGGGAGAGAAACATCTTGAAGGGGCGAAGAAGAGATGAAATGAAATGGCAAAGTAATCAGCTTGGTGGCACGAGTTTTCACCCTGTTTGAAAAGGGGTGCTATAAAATACTCCGCCATTCTCCACCGTCCAGCACATCCATTCATTCACAAAGCCTTTTGTTCGTAAGCGCTCCTTGCCACAGGACAGCCGCCTTCGTTAATAATATCTCCAACGTGACGATTGGCTGACGTAAGCTCTTACGAACAATTCTAGCGTAAGAACATTTTTGTGAACAGGGGCGCTGTTTCTTTATCTATCGCTGCTCAATGTTATGCATCTGCACTAAACAGGGATTTAAGCATCATTACGCCAGGCCGGCCTGAGCTCATACGTTTTACTATGAGCGATGCCTTTCAATGGTTCACTAGTGTGGGAGTTTTCTGTTTCATCCCTTTAGTTGTCTTTCGTTTTGTATTCTTTGTTAACTTTCTTTCTTTTTTTTCGCTCACGGCAAATTAGGGAATGAAACGGTAACTATCTGGTCAAGCACTGGTATCTCGATCTTCTCAGTCCTCTCCTCTACAGTACCTCTTCTTCCCCTTCCCCCTCCTCTCCCTCTCTCTCGAGCGCTCTCCTAATGTTTCCAGTCATGAATCTTCCTCGAAGGTATTTGGGACCCGGTTCTGATGGACCTGGAGCCCAATTTTCTTCCCTCACCGAGAAGCTTCTCCGCTCTAGCCGTCTCCTCACAAGGGGACATGGTCTCTCACCCATTTTCTTCCTCTTGCACCAAATAGCCATTCATCCCGCTTGCGGCGAACGGTGAAAAAAAGACGTTGGCACGTGGCTACACTTTCCGGCGGGATGAAAATGGGGACCAAATGGGGCATCGCCATCCATCACTGCGGCCAATAAAGGGAAGATAAGTGTGCTCCTCCCCCTTTTTCCTTGCCTCGGTGCATTATAGGCCGGGGTCCCTTATCTGTTGTGTCCTCGGGGGCCCCGCGATGCGTTAAATAAGTCCTGCTTTTCGCTACGCATCAGCGGTGGCGACACGCTCTTCGTTATAGCAGCAGCGCGCCTTCCTCATGGTGCCTCGATATGTACGCTCGCTTCCACGAAAGAAGGGAAAGAAAGGCGTTCACTGCTATGTGCCCCCCAAGAAAACCAATTTATACGTCCCATAAAACGCCTCATAGATGTTTTCATTAGATGGCTGTGTAATTTCTATAGACAACGTATGGGCAGTTGGCCTTGCATGCTTTGTTGACTACTGTGGGTAGACTTCATGCGCCTTTTTACTGCGCTCGTGTACTACCTGCTCTGTTGCCCTTTTCTTTCTTCCTATCCTCCATTCCCTTTCTCACGTGCGAGGTGGCTAAGCGGACATCTGACTGATTAACCCCTTGCCTTGCCTTTTCCTGTCTCTTCTCTTGGTCACTCTCTACATGTTTGTATATGTCTGGGCAACGAAAAGAGCTGGGTCAATAGAACTAATCAAAACGTTTTTGAGCTGCACCTACTTCGGCTGTCAATCACTCGACGTCAGAAAACTTCGTGAACTCACCGCGTCAAAGTGACGGGTACACGCTAAAGATGCATTAATGAGCCAAGCAAAACTGATTTCTTTTTCTGACTAGCCGGAGACTGCCTCGTTCCGAAAGGAATAGAAGATGGCTGCCCTCTCATCGCTCAGGCACTGGCTACTCACGACTTCCGGAGACCATGCATTTATTTGCGTGTAATAAACCTGTTTGCGCGGCAGTATAACCTTATCCAACCCTTTCGGCACGTACACGACATCGCTATATCTACTAACTCTTATTTACTAAGGATCCGTTTTAGCGATATTCTTAACCTTCCGTTGCATGCTGCATCAATTTTTGACCAGCAACCACAAGCCAACTAAAGGGAAGCGGACCAATCGCAGTCGCCGGCACCACCCTCCTCAAACCTGTTACATATTTTCACTGCTCAGGCTTGGCCCCATCGAAACCATCTCCAGTTGAGCGTGCTTGCCACCTCTTGTCAGCCAGTTAGATAAGAAAACCCGCTGAATGTAGGCAACGTTATTTGTTTTGAAAGCAAAAAAAAAAAAAGCCACATCCTATACGTGAGGAGAGCGTTTCGTTGACCTGTTCAGACAAAGCTGCGGGTGACCGCCAGATGCTTGTGTCGGCGGTTACGTAAATTCGACATAAGGAGATTGGAATAAAAATTGATTGGAATATCTGTGCCTCATAAGGCCCCTTAATTTGAATTCTTGACGACGACTGTAAACAAACAGTCTGTAAATCTGTAAATCAAATCGACGAAACGAATAGTCCATCGAAGGCAACTTAGTCGACGAGAAGTCCACGATTTGTAGGCTCCCTCATTTGATTCTTGCAGAAGTAGCTGGCGCTGCCGGCACCGACCAAATAGGGACCACCGAATTATTGTAGAAAGTTGTTAGCGACATCCCAGTTATTGACTCGTGCATTGCTGGCAATTCTGCATCATTCCTTGGTAGTCGTACAACGAGTCATCTTTTGGTCGTCAGGCAGCTTTCCCCTCTTCTGACGTTGTGTCTCTGCTAAATTCGAGCCTTAGGCATTAACACTAGCAGAGACTTGAAGCGTAACCGCCCGCGTATAAAAATATCTACACACTTCGGTGATTCCTCTGTCTCCGAAGTCATTTACTGCACCTGTACCAGGCTGTCACAGCTGAAAGCGATATTCTCTAGAACAACTTTTTTTTGCGATGCACATGTCAACTATAGTACTACTTACCATGGCCTGCGACATACATGCACAGACGCCACTATTCTCAGAGTCTCCGTGGCGTACTAAACACTACAGGAATTGTTAAATGGGATAGTTAGCCGATAGCTCAGTGGCTAATGCGCCCGCCTCCCGACTGCACTTTGCCGTGACGGTAAGAGTTCGATCCACGATGGAGGGCGAATTTTCGTTTTTCTTTGCCATACGGCGAGAGTGAAAATGAAGGCGTGAAGAACACCCGGTGATGACGACAGCGTAACGGAAATGATGGGTGTAAGGAGAGAGAGAGAGAAGTTTAATGATACGAAATGCCGAGAGGTCGGCCTGACATTTCTAGGTTTTAACTGCGGTGGTAGTAAAAGCTCTCGTTCGTATGAAGGACCAGTACTTTCCATATAAGAAACGTTACGGCAGTTTGAGTGTTAGGGAGCCTTCGTACCCATTACACACGCTGTAACAGCGCGTAGGCGTGTGTGCGAAGGCTCGCTATTGAGTGCGCAACTACAGTAGACTGACTCCGTACGGTAGGCATATCACGAAAGTTGGACGACACTTCGAAAAAGGACTCATGCGTGTCTGCCTCAACGCTTTTCTTTAGCCCAACGTGTCCAGCCAAGCTCTGTCGACGGCCATGTGCGTTACAAGGAGCGCATGCGAGCGTACGTTCTAATACGTCGCTGACCAGTGAGGTCGGGAGTTGCACACACGCGCCTCGGTATGGGTGGCAAGCTTGCGGAAGCTGAATCGCCGCATGTGCTACCGCAAACTGCTCCCTCCGCTCGCTAGGCGGCGCGTTATGGTGCTGCTGTTGGCACGCGAAATTTCATTGCTGGTTGCCTATGGAGAACCGGCGCTGGCCACGATACGCCACGGCAGTTTGTGCGCGCAGCTGAAATACGCCGACACCATCCGATAGGGAGGCCACGAAAATTGTACCGTGTTTTGGATCATAACAGACGCGCGCCTGTGTCAACGTTCACTTTAGCTGTACGCGTCCAGCCAAGCACTTGCCACACCTATGCGCGTTAGCGAAGCGCGCATGCGCTTGTACGTTATAGCACACCCGATTTCCAGGCGGGACAACATCTGGACACACGTTACGAAGCACGTTATACTGCGTTGAACTCGTATTGCTTTTCATAATCGCTCGGAATTTCGAAACAGCGGACAACGCGCATCTACTTCTCCCCCCATCACTACCTCCCCCGCTTCTCCTCCCCGTCTATTCTTGTGAAGTGGCCGATACCTTCAAACATGAGCTGCGGCGACCTTAAGAGGAAGCTTTAGCTCGGGCCCGACTCCAACGCGGCCTATTCAAATACATGTAAAACGCAAAAACGCTTTTCTGAGATAACCCCTGAACCAATTTTGATGAAATTTGTTGTATTTGAAAGAGGAACTTAAATTCTAGTGACTGTCGGAAGCGGAATTCCGATTTAGGGCTTGAATTTTGTTGAAAAGATTTTCAAAAATGTAAAAGTTTGATAAAATAGAAGCACGAAGTTTACAAGTTAATAGCTCTGCATCAAAAACAGATATTGCGGTTCTGTAAACGGCATCCGTTAGAATATTGAAAGCGGACAAATTCGACATGTCAACTTGCATTTTTCGGGAATTAGTTACGTTGTATACAAGGGTTCTGCAAAAGCTGTGTTTACATATTACTAAATTTTTTGAGATTCATTTGTGACACACCAGTTTTGTCCGCTTTAGATGTACTATTAGATGCAATTTACAGAATTGGTACATCATTTTTCATTGCTGAATTATAGAGTTGCAAACTTGATAGTTTCGTCTTTTTGAAAATTTGCGATTTTTGCCATTTTTTAGTAAAAGATTGAGGACCTAAACCGAAAATTCGAAAGAAACAGTTACTAGATTTTAAGTTTTTCTTTTAAATGCAACAAATTTTGTCAAATTCGGTGCAGTGGTTGCCGAGAAAAACGAATTCTCCTTTTACATGTATTTAAATAGGAGCACCCGAGCTAAAGCTTCCTCAACTGCATTTCTGGCTGCTTGCTCCTCTTCCTATCTCCGTTTCTTTTTTGCTCGTACACACACACACACACACACACACACACACACACACACACACACACACACACACACACACACACACACACACACACACACACACACACACACACACACACACACACACACACACAAATACGTGCATTGCGCTAGGCAGCCGGACGCGCTAAGAACCGCACTGTCGTGCAGTGTCCATGTTTCTGAGTTTGTGTTGGGCTCCCTTTTTCCCCCGAGTTCGCAGACTCTCTCTGTGCGAAATATTTTCTCCGTATCGCTCTTAGCTTGGCCACGAGAACGACCTAAAATGCACGCACACTTTGAGCGTTACATTAAATTTATGCAACTGCCTAATGTTTAGCAGTTAATCATGACTTTGCTAATTGCGCCACGATTCAGAGCTTTCGCCATTCTCATGTCCTTGTTTTTCCCCCAACTATCTCTGTACCGAATATTATTGCCGTATATCGCTTGTCCAGTTCAAACAACTACCTAATAGGTGTACTTAGAATCTTAAATAAATACTGGGGCTTTAATTGTTTGCCAAAAATCACGATAACATTATGAGTGGCAGGCAGTAGTAGGCGACTCGGGATTAATTTTGACCAACTGGGGATTCTTTAGCGTGCAGCCAATGCGCGGCACATGAGCGTTTTTTTTTCCTTTCTCCTCCGTCGAAATGCGGTCTCCGTGGGTGGGAATCGAGCCCACGACTTTGTCTTTAGTGCTACGCTATAGTCGCTATAAGCCACCGCCACGGGTAATATACGCACTGAGTGGGGACGCCCATACTCGGTTTATTACGCCATCACTGGCTTCGCGCAGTGGAAGACCCAAAATGCGTAAGAAAATACCTCGAAATTCTTGACGTCACAACACTTACGTCATCGGTCGCTTGGTTTACCTACGAAAATTAAAAGAAAGGAAGGTCAACTATCATATCCTTTTTTTTCCCACGAATGTGCAATGCCTTTTTGCGCCGAACAAACGCTGAATTACCTCTTTCTAATAGAGGAACGTATGCGAGTTTTCCTCGATTCATCGTCTCCCCGTAGTGGTCTTTTAACTACTTCAACCTTGGTTTAACCTACCTCAAACGCTACCAGCCAGCTTTGGAGAGCGGACTAAAAATGTTAAAAAAAGATAAGAAGAAAATGAATGGGTTGCTTGCAACCAACGAAAAAGAAAAGCTGTGGAGGAAAGCATGGTGAGATTGTTCGTCTGGTTTAAGAGATGGCGCGGAAGCCACACAAAAACGTGCCTGATTAGCGCGTCATAAAGGATGGCTTCAAACTTGAGCGAGTGGCCTCTGGCGGCAGTTCTTGCTCTCATTTCCACGATCGCGATGTCGTCACACACACACACACACTCTCTCTCTCTCTTTTCCGAAGCAAAGAGGAAGCCGCGATGTTTCGACACCCACGTACGGTCCTCCGTCTTTACATTCAAGGGCCCAGCAACCAACAAACCACGACGCCTGCAGCGCTTTTAACTTGAGGATGTGTACGCATACGTCTCCGTTTGCTTTGCGTGCGTGCTGTTTTTCTGTCAGCGTGTGGGTTTCTGTGTGGGGTGAAAAATGATGTGTTCATCGTCGGAACTTTAAAGGAGCGTAGTACGCGCTCTCAGTCTGGGACTGAAAATTGAAATACAGAGCGGAATAGCGAGAAGGAAATGCCCGAATGCGTGGAGCAATAGCCAAATACTTGAAACTGGACGAGTCGTCGTGCGGAAGGGGCGGCGCACGACGAGCATGTTTTCGGCATCGTATTCGCGAAGATCCTGCAGCCACGCTATTTCGGGAAGCCATTCAAAGTACCGGAGACACCAGTTGACGAAGGTTTCGCGGTCCTCCAATGGCTTTTCAGTTCCCGGAGTTTTTCAGCGCCGCCCGCGGAATCAGATTAGACGCGCAATTTGTAAACGACGGCTTTTTTCTTTCAAATGTTTCTTTTTTGTCTGGATGAAATAGCGGATTGGTATTCGTGGCGATAGTCGACGCCGCACTCGCGGCCACCTGAGAGAACCGCGCGCCGAACTGACCCGTCTCCTTTCGCACTCTTTTTTTTTTTTTGTCGAAGGCGCAGACTCGCCATCCCTACGTGTGGGATGAGCCGGACCGCTCCAGCCCGAGGTAGCTGTGACGTACACACTATACGGACGCTGCTGCTGCAAAACATAACAGTCATCGGTAGTTTCAAAAAAAAAAAGTGAACCCACCAGCAAGACCGGGGTGCCAGCGGGACGCCGACAGTGATGACTTCGACTAATAGTCGTTGAGAAATAAAGTTTGTCTGTCTATCTCTTTTGAACTCGACAAAGACTTATGCGACATTCCTGTATATGCCAAGGCGACAGCAGTTAAATGCTCGAAGCTTTTGCTTTGCAGGTGGGTCCTTATCGCCGCGCAGTCGTCGCTATGGTGTCGTCCGGGCCACCTCCTCTTCTTGAGTGTCATCCTCGCCCTTAGCGCGGATAAAAAACAACTTCACTGTAACAGAACCGGACTTCACGGCAACAAAGAGGCGGCTCGAGGGGCGCTTAGCCCCCTTATACGTGTTATCAAGACAGCGAGCCTTGAAAAGTCTGTAAGGCTGTAAAATGCGGCAGTTCACAGCCTCCGGCCTGTTATGCACAAAAGATACAACTGTAGTTGTTCCAGTGACATAGAAAACCAGACTGATGAGCCTGGTTTTCCCTTACAATGAGGCTGTGCTACAAGCATCCTCAAGAGTGTGCGGCTTCTCTCTGACAAAGTTTTTGTTTTCACCTTGCTGAACTTTTTCCTTCTTTTTTTCTTCGTTAGGAGCGTTCCAGCGAGGCGCTTAATCTCGTGACTAGCTTGTCGAGAGGCGACGGAAGATGCGCGTTTGATGCGTTACAGTGAACGTGAAATTAAATCAATCAATCAATCAATCAATCAATCAATCAATCAATCAATCAATCAATCAATCAATCAATCAATCAATCAATCAATCAATCAATCAATCAATCAATGTGTTGCTGGTTAATTATTTAATTGCCAAAATATGTGTGCATATTACTAGGACAGATAGTCAATAGGCTAGTTGCAGGTTCAAACCAAACAGCATCATGCATATTGTAGCTGCGGAAACCGGTTCAGGAAAAGGGACTTTACCAAAGGCTGCTTTCTAAGGATTCGTTCCCGTTCGTCATTCTCAATGCTTGAGTGACGTGACCTACGTCATGGCTAAAGTGACGGATGATAACTGCCGTTCACACAAGACGCAAGTTGTGCACGTCGCACGATTGAAACCCTACCATCAACGCGCACTCTGACTCGTTCGGTGGGCTTTGTCGGCCCCATAGGAAAATGTAACGCTACACCGGAGGAGCGTAGAAGAAGCGGCGCGACGTTTTGGTGATCGGCTTGCTCGGACCATCCCATGTTTTCTGTACCCTTTTAACTGTAAATAAATCCATTCTACCTCCGTAACAATATGACGAAATCAACTGAAGAAAATTCAAACGAGAGGGGGGGGGGGTCAAGAAACAAGAAAAAGAAATCTGATGACATCAAAATACTTTATATGGGTTCTGAGTGCGACGGCATTCATGTCTAGTTGAACGCCGCAGAGCGGTCCTTCGAGTTCTGAACTCCTCGCGGACAAGAGAGCGCGTTAAGACGCTTGAGCAAAGTTGGTTTAGCCCAGTGGGTAACACACTCGGCTTCTGAGCGTGGGATCGTAGGCTTGAAACTCACTGCCGCCAACGTTTCTAACGCGATAGCGTTAAGGGCATCGTGTAGCAGTAAATCAGGCGTCGGCGCCGGCGTTTCCGGCTGAGAAAAGTAATCTCGAACTACGCATCCCGATCCACGCAGGCCCTCCGCGTGGCGCAGATGCGTTACTGAACTAATAGAAATTTTCAAAGCAAAATGCGTCAGAAAATTCGTAAAGTACGACTTACACACAACATGCAGACATGACAGCGTCGGATTGTAGTTTGAATATACGAGAAAGCATAATTCTGTTACGCGGGAACTCAAACACCAACCCCTTTTAACGCGATAGCGCTTTCCAGCGGCCGTTTGAGGTCTGTCGTTGTAGGAATGGCGCGGCCCATTCAGTTCCTGGCAACGCCATAAAATGAAAAAACCACAACACTCACCTTTGTGCAAAACATTCGCCACCAAGGTTTCCAGGAGAACATTACCGTTAGATAAGATGCAGTTGCTGAGAAACGTGAGAAGCAGTCAAGGAACTTTGAATGATAGCGCGTTCCAATATTAAAGGCGAAGCTTAAGCGTCCTCAGAATATTTCCTTTCGAATTTATTATGTATTTAACGTGATCGCGTTAGGGGCCGCGCGTCTCGCGTCCAGGGTCTACCGTTTTGTGAGCGAGAAATAGTTCCGAACCACGCATGCCCAACCCCACAAGCCCTCTGCATAGCGCAAATTTATTGCTGAACTAAATGAATTCCTCAAAGTAAAAATGCGTCAGAAAATCCTAAGGTATGACTTACACACAACCTACAGACATGATAACGTCGGATTGTAATTTGAATCTACAAGAAAACATAATTCTGTTACGCGAAAACTCAAACACAAACGCCTTTCTTTTTCCAGCGTTTCTACCATTCATAGAACGGCGCGCCCGGTTCCTTGCAAGACGATCCAGATGGCGCTCAACTCCACCCATCCGCGGCACACGAAAGAGGTCGCGTTTCTACCAGAAAGCTCGCCTTCGTGTATAGCGTTCGCTGCCAGCATTTCCCAGTAAACATAACGGTTACACAAGCCGCATTTGCTGGGAAGCAAGAGAAGCCGTCAGGGATCTTTCAATGCTATCACGTTCCACTCTTAATGTGAAGTTTTAAGCGTCCTTCAAATTTTTGATCCATTGACCTCTTTATAGTGATTACCGAGGCGAAGTTATAACGCAGGCGAGAGCTTGCACGGACAAGGAACGCGTGGGTAACACATGCTTGCGAGAGCGAGGCTGACGTGGCGTCGCGACGATGCCCTCTCCCCTCACGCAACACCTGGCGTCGAGGAGCGCACGTGACGTGGTGTCGCAGCCAATGGAAATTTAGGTGCCGTTTCGCTGCTACATACTCTAACTTTTTCGTTCAATGGGCCACTTGATACTTTCGAATAAAAAAATTGGTCACGTCTCTGCGTGTTTCGCTCCAAATGACGTCAAAGCGTGTAATCATGGTTGCGCTATGCGCCAGTGCATGACATAGACGTCAGTGTCGGTCGGTCTCATAGCAATGGACGCAGCTTCGTTGTTTTCACGCAATCAGACACTGCAGCGAAGTGCGCTGATTTCACATTTTTCTTTCACAGGCGGGAGCGACGCATGGACATCTTAACTGCAAAACGACGCCGAAGCCAAATAGACGCACGGCGTGACGCTCCGCTGAATTGACTCAGTAGCGTAGATAGGGCAGGGTTCCATGTTCTGCTGTAGGCATAAGTGTGGCGCGCACGCCTACTGGCGTTCAATCTGGGGTGCTCTGTGTAATTTGTTAGGACGCATCGCCGGGAGCGAAACGAATCGTAAAAGCTCAGAAAGCTATTTAAGCCAACGTTAGTGTAACTATGGCGTAGCCAGAAAGAAGGGGGGGGGGGACCCACTTAACCGGGGAAGGGGAGGGGAGAGAAGGCGGAGGGATCCAGGGCAGAGCGCACACTAACACAAAACATTTCAGGGGGGGGGGAGGCGGGAGGAGGGGGCGCATGTGCCCGATGTACCACCATAGTCGGCTCACCCTCGCACGCTTTCTCTCGCACATACAGCTTACGGCGCGCGGCGACGATGTTATCGCACGTGGATTTTGTACAGAACATCACGGCGACGACAGCGGCGAAAGCGCGCCTGGAGTGTCCACATATAATTTCTATCGCAATGCGAAAGTACGAATGCACTAACCCGATTCTAATTTTACATCGCTCACTGACGACATAGGCGGCCCGTAAATTCTAATAACATGCCACGGAGCTGGAGCACTCTGTCGCTTCCCATCAGAATAGAAGTGTAGGTTTCGCGTTTTTCGACGGCTTCATTTTGTGGTCCAGGTATAAGCGAACGGCGCAGGCGATCAGTTGCCGAGGCGATGGCGCTCGCCGATTCTGGCCTCTAATCCTTCAGGCTATAAAAGAGGTGCAACATTTGCACTGCTCGTGGACTTTGTCGTGTTCCGTACACACCCCGCCGCGTCTGTACCGTCTGCAGTTGAGACGCAGCGCTTGCGCTGACAGCCATAACAGCACATAAAGCAAACGCGGACCTAAATCCCTCGCGTCATGTGCAATCCTTTCCATTAAATGATAGCGCTTCCGTACCTTAATCTTACTCTGTATTTATCAAGCACTCTTGCGCGTGGAGGCACAGCTTCTTCCGCGCAAGCTTTCTTTATTTATATTTTCTTATTTTTCTGATGTAAAAGAAACGGAAGAACATTGGTCCGCACGTGTTCACCTCCCCGTGAGTCCTTAAGACCACGGCAACAACTTTGATCACAACCGTACTACAAGAACTACAGCGTAAAACACGATGACGAAAAGATCGCCAAAGTGAGCTAAGACTGTTAGTATGCGAAAGAAGGCCCTCTGGAATGTAAAAAATGTTCATGCGTTTTGGTATGAGTTCATGGACTGCGGGCGATGCCGGGCTTGCCGTTCGTCGCGGGCAGTTCATTGAGAAGAAGCGGCTGCACGTGCTTAAGCTGCGTAGTGGGAACGTCTTGAGGATGCATTAATCTTCAGCACTAGGCGCGTACACCTTGTGACTAATAAATTATGGGCCTATTACAGGACGACTGCTAGATGGAAGAGGAGGTTGCTAGGACATCGACTAACAGGTGTCGGTGACGTGTTATCCATCCGAGCGCCGCCTTTTCAACGTAGCTGGTCGGTCAACGCATAACTGCGTTCGGCTACTTTAGAGACAAGAAAATGTAAAGAATACGCCAGAGCCAGCGTGCATTAAATGTTTGCACGTTGCTAGGTACGCCCTGTCCTCAACGGGCCACTTAATTGTCCGCCCCTGCCGGTGGCGTACTTGCAAACCGTACCGCGTACAACCTCGACTGCTTGAACAGATGACTGCGACAACGATTCTGTTGGCTGTCAAAAGTCACAAGCCGTGATGTCCGACGTCCGAAGCCGGTGCGTAGAACGAGGGACATGTCTCTCGATGTCCTGGTATTTTTTCTGTTTTTGTTGTTTTCACCATTGCGTATATTAAAATTAGGCTTTTTCTTTTGACGCGTTCTTACGTTTGTGTGCGTTTGCGTTCCAGAGTTTGTCTTTCAGTATTCCAATCGTTTGAAGGTCTCAGGTCCTAACTGATTTTTACGCATAGCACGTTGCCATGTGACAAAGGTATCTGCGTCGCCGTGAAGATCAGGGGCCGAATTCACAAAGCTTTTTATTCGTAACTACCATTTGCCATTGATCGGTTGCCTTCGCTAATAACATATTCGACATCGCCGTTGGCTGGTATCTTCTCTTATGAACTTTTCTAATGTAAAAAAATATTTTTTTGCGAATACGATTCCACCATCGCTGAATGCGTCCTTGTAGTGCTTTTTCATATTATAGCATGGTCTTCAGAGTTTGATTTTGAATAATATCTTCACTTAATACAATATTTTTCACCTTTGGCATGTTTTGTTCAAAGTGCTGCCGAGCTCACATGCTGCCTTGGACAGGCTTAAGAGTTTTCGTATGAAAAATTGCTTGCAAGTCAGAAATGCTTAAGTAATCTTTCCCTCAACCGCATACATTTCAGCCAGGTGATCATGAATCTGAAAGATATCTGTGGCCAAGATGAGCAGGTTCATCAGCTAGATTGGCATCCACTTTCGATGAGACGTTTAGCCTTTTCTGATTTCTAGTTTTTTTTTTTTTTGCAATGAATCGTTTGATCCTTTTCTCGTAGTACTTTGGGCATGAACGAGCCTTACTTTATCAGGTGTATTTCTTTATGTACTTCTCCCTTAACTGGAATCAGTATCAGGAGGTAGTCGACACATTATGGGGCCTACTAGACCATGAATATACTGCACTTTCGTAGGTTGCGCTGCTGGGAACGTGACTTTTGACAGCCAACAGAATCGTTGCCGTAGTCATCTGCTCAAGAAGATGAGGTTACAGAATGTTTCCGTATCGTAATAAATAAGATTAAATAAAGAAAAATGAAAGCCCCCTGGCGTAGCTGAAACATATCCCTAGCGGAAAAGCTAGGTTGGTGGCTTGGGCCCACGTCTAATGCGCCCATTTTTTGTCTTGTCTAGTTTCGCCACACGCATACCTTACTTTACGTTCTGTTTTTCGAGTCAGTTGTTCAGTACTCAATAGCATGCATTAAAGAGTGTATATCGTACCCCTTAGTGGTCAGTTCCTAGGACGATCAGGGTTAACGTACATACTTGTCATCCGCACGTATGCGCACACACGATATGGCTTGCGCCTTTCAACAGTGATGTCAAGCGTCACCATTCAGTCGTATAAACTTAGCACCCCCAACGAGCTGCTGCGAAAGCCGGGCTTCCTCTCGTTTCAAGGACCAGTGGTCTTTGTAGCGGCTGCGGTGGTGGATTGTGAAACTTATTTGTGGGCTTTAACGGAGCGCTCTGTGGAAACAAGGTGCCGCTTGGAACGCGTGCGGGAATGCTTTCTTCTGAAGATTCGCAAGAGCGTCTCTTCTATCGCGGTAGCTCGGGAACGTCCATAAAGCCTACTCGATGTCTCCTGTCTCGTTACATGAGGAACAGAACGGAGAATGGGCATGCCCTGTCTTAAGTTAACCACGCCGGCGTGTGTGCGCATATACCGTCCTCATGGTATACAGTAGTGAAGCTTCCTGTAGAGATGGAACCGCTGGGATAAGCAGGGAATGGGAAAACAGGGTATGTGTTCCAGTAAACACGCGGTTACTCAGTAGCCTCCGGTATAAGAAGAACAATGTAGCTTCTCCCTTAGTACATGCCCTACTTTCACAGTTCACGAATAAAAGAGCTAGGGCAAACACACTCTATCGAGAACGCAGCGGTTCGCGCATTCATCAGTGCGAATTGCTGAAACAAAAATCGAGAAAGAGGTGACTCTTGAGCAAACGCGTGAAAATATGGTAGGAGAAAGACATTATAGGCCGATGGCAGTCGGCCTGGTCATGGTTTTATTACGTATTCATAATGCCCAGGGTTGACGACATACATTATGCTTCCTATAAGTATATACACATATACGTACAGCACGGAGGTAGGAGCAAAGACATGTTCCGTTCGCAGGAATTTTGCATAGGGAGAGACTTCAGCAGGAACGCCCATACCAAGAAAAATAGAGAAGACGACCATTCTTTCTTTAACTTTTTTGTCCACTCACATCCTTCACTCGCCGAGAATAATAGAGCAGGTCTGGACTTCTCGAATAAAGAGACCGAGCGCGCTTCAACGTGGAGTGAAAATTTTCCACAAAAATTCAGCTAACGGACTTACGTCTTACAGGAGAGATAAAGAAGGAGAAACTTAAAATACTTATGGTTCCTTTGTGCTTGACCCTGCTTCGACGGTCTTCTTGCTTGTTAATGAGGATCGTGAATAATTGAAGAAAGCCTTTAGAAGTGCCCTGCGTGAGCGACGGAAGGCGGGCATGCAGCCGTTCAGACGCAATGGAAGTGACAGAACACTCCTGCAGGCCTTTGAGAAAGTGACAGCGCACGTACGTGCTCTTCTCTTCGCGTTTTTTTCTTCTCTTCCTTAGCCCTACACAATCCTCTACATTTAAGAACAAATAACGAGCAGCAATGAAGTGAACTTAAAGGGAAGAGATAAATTAAGCTCGTCGAGGCTCAAGCTCACTGCTTTGATGATGGAAGCGGGCTCAACGTGAGAGGGCCGATTCGCTATTTTTTTTTGTCCTAATTTTTGCACACCGTGCGTTTGAATGCGAGCTCGGACGTGAGAATCGCCTCCGCGCATTTTATTTTAATTCATTTTCATCTTTCGACGACGTTTCAGCTCTTCTCTGACCATTGTCTTCAGTTTGCTTCGTGGGTCTACCCGCCGTGGTGGCTCGGTCGCCATGGCGCTCTGCTGTTGAGTACGTGAGCCGCCGGTTCGGTTCCCAGCTGTTGAGACGGAATACGAAAGAATATTACGACAGACCCAACGCACTTGTTGGAAAGGATGTTATTTGGGCTGCTGAGCACGAGGTCGCGGGATCGAATCCCGGCCACGGCGGCCGCATTTCGATGGGGGCGAAATGCGAAAACTCCCGTGTGCTTAGATTTAGGTGCACGTTAAAGAACCCCGGGTGGTCAAAATTTCCGGAGTCCCCCACTACGGCGTGCCTCATAATCAGAAAGTGGTTTTGGCAGGTAAAACCCCAGATATTATTATGGAAAGAATGTTATCACGCGAAGCTTTTTTTCGAGTTGTTCCCAATCAAATGTTACGCAAAGAAACACATGACGCGGTGCGATGTTATTTTACTTCCAGCTACTTTAAATGAACGGTTCTCTCCCGTGCAAAGCGGTTTTATCCGTCACTTTCAGTTCGCGGCAGCGGGCAGGTAGCTCTTGGTGTTCTGCACCGCATTTCGAAGTATATGGTGCGCGCGCCTGCTCGTCAAGGCGCCGCTTCTTGGCTGCCAGTTCGTCCGCTCTGAGAATGCGCTTCAATCCCACGACACAGGTGCAAATGCCACACACTTCCGCAGCGCGGGCTCTAATGTGTACGCTCGGCTTTACCCATGCTTTCCCACACGTGTGCCCACGCGACCGCGCGGCCACGGAGACCCCTCGCAACGCGACACCACGTGACTGCGGATTACGCAGTCTCCGAGACGCGTATTTAGAATCGCTCGTAGATACAGCGGAGCGTGCCACTTTTGACGGAGCTCGACGATTCTGCGCAGGCGCGAGTAAGAGTGGGCGCGAGAGAGAAAATCTGGGGGCTTTTGATCCTTGAAAAATGACTCATCCTAGGCACTACGGAGGAGGCTTATTAGAGCGCGTTGTATTCGTTTGTCCCCTAGACGTGCCGGCATTGCGGAGTTCGGTCGAGTTGGTTTATACGCTCCGCCGCTGGCTGCCCGCGCGGTGAGGCAGTGGGCGCGGACGCCGCTTGGTGGTCGCTGTGTCTGAAGGGACAATATTCTGACTGGTGTTTTATAAGTGGCGGGTCGCTTTTTTCGTCGCGACGATAGATCGGATTTTTTACGAGCACTGCTCCAGGAGGGCACATGTAACCGGCAAACGGAGGCCTCAGGAGAACACCTGAGGTTATATTAAAGCAGGCGGCGCAGGATCTCCGGGGCACCCAAGCAGTAGCGGGGGGATCAAAGCTGGAAGCCGGGCGGCCCGTGGGTTAGGGCCGCAGAGGCCGAAGCGTGCCTGGGGGTGTTCGCGTAAAACATTGGCTGTCCGCGATAGCGGATAGCCGATCTTATACTCCCCTGGCACGCGCAGGCCTCTGCGAGCCCCAACCCACGGACCAGTCCGGCTTCTAGCTTTGATATTCCCGTTGCCGCTTTGGTGTCCTGGAGGCGCCGCCAATAATGCGAAATAATGACACGTTGTTTTCATTAGTAAAAACAAGATCGATTAAATATGATTGCGTCGAGCCGCCAACTTGCGATGCTAAGTTCAGCACAACCGCGCCCCGCGACTTGTGCCGGCACGCCTAGGGACAAGCGCATACACCGCGCGCCAAGAAACTCCTCCGTAGTACCTAGGCAGAGTCGCATTTTCAAGGAGCAAAACTCCCCACATTTCCTCTCTCGCACCCGCTCTCACTCGCGCATGCGCGCAAACGTCCGTCGTCTCCGCAAGTTCCACGCCCCGCTGTACCTACGAGCAGTTGGAAATACGCCTCCGGGACCGGCCGAGTTTTGAATAAACCATCGCGGAGATCGGCTCAGTTTGCTCAGCGAGAAATGGAGCACCGATCGAGCATCCACGTAAGAGCCAAGGCAGGCAAAGAAAGCTTCGCTTTAATGAAACACCCGGTTGTCGCTCTTTGAATGCGTGGTAAAGATCACCGGGTGTTCAAAATTATTCCGGAGCTCTCCTCTAGGCGTCATCCATGGCAGTTGCTGTGGGACTCCAACAGCCAGTTCTCTCTACCGTTTTATTGTTACGTGATTTCAGGGGGCACGCAAGTTAGGATATTACGGCGATATCACTTGAAAGCTTGAAGTGGAGTTTGCAGCGTTCGTCCGTCTTTTCCGCGACATGACGACGACAGTGGCCGTAGTCGTCATTATCGCATCGTCGTCGTTCATCGCGTCGTCCCGCAGGTCATCTAGTGATCCCCAGCTTCACTCTCGCCATAAGGCGACAGAGAAAACTTTGCCCACCGGCGACATTGCGTATGTAGCTCGTGCTTCAGACAATTGAGGCCAGGAAAACTAATATACAGCACGGCTTCTTGAGCATGTATACTGGCAGTGAGCATCTCTCCGTTCTGCGTAATCAAGCAACTAATTAAGACAAAATGCTTGTAGGTATATAGTCGCCTCATTTAGGTATCTTCTAAGCATGCAGACTTGCGAATAGGGGAGGTGCTTATATTGCAAGGCATATTTGTTTCAACACATTAGGTGTTGCTTACGGGTAGGAGAAGAGAGGAAAGGGAGAATGACAGGGATGTTAGCAAGAAAGTTTATGGTTGGCGACCATATGAGGAAGGCGAAAACGTCGGCAAACAATGCAGCAGGTAGGCAAACAAAGCCACTTGCGCGTTTGAAACAAATATCTACAGGCCTCCGCCGTTAGGCTTCGAGCTTTCGACCCTGGGACAATGCGCCCTTCAAGGTCGGACGCGCTGAACACGGTGCTATCAAGCAACATTTGCGGTTGATAATATCTGCAAGGTGTTGAACCCCACACAGACTCTGAGAGTGGTGGCGTCTTTGCGTGAATGCGGAGGCCACAACAGGATATGCTGAGACGTCGTGTGCATCTTACGGAAGCTGTTCCTCAGAATATGATCTTGTCAGCTGCGGAAGACGGCTGAGAGGGTATTCTGTAAATGGCCACCTAGTGGACATGTCCATTTCTTCTGCTGCTGAAGTGCTGATCGGCTAGGAGTGGCTGTCTCCCCCTGTTGTGTACCTCAGCCCAGCCAATTAGAACTTTAGCAGCAGACGAAATGGGCATCCAGGTAGACACTAACTGAATAACCACCTCCCCTCGCCCCTCCCTACACCCCATTTGCAGTCGCACTGAGTTCAGCGTCAGAGGCAAGACTAGAGTCTGCTCTCTCTCTCTCTTGTTTCATCATCAACATCATTTTGTTTTATGAAAATAAAATGGAAATGAAAATAAAATTTGACAGACAGACAGACAGACAGACAGACAGACAGACAGACAGACAGACAGACAGACAGACAGACAGACAGACAGACAGACAGACAGACAGACAGACAGACAGACAGACAGGCAGACAGACAGACAGACAGACAGACAGACAGACAGACAGACAGACAGACAGACAGACAACGAAATTTATTTAATCCTGAGGAGCTACTGTCAGGACCTCCTAACCAGAGGCCTTTGTAGTTGCTGGCCGCACCCACGTAGAGGACAGAACGCCGTGACGCTCCGCCCTTTCCTGGGCCCTCTGGATAGCCTGGGTTTGATTTTGGAGTACCGTGCTTCTGATGGCCTCCTCCCATTCGGCTCCGCTGGAGAGGAAGTCGTTAGGCAACGCGGGACATCGCCAGAGCATGTGAGCCATAGAAAAAAACGTTTCACTGCAGTCAGGACAACTAGGGTCCACATCTGAGTACATCCTGCTGAGGAATCCCCGCGACGGGATAGATCCCGTCTGCAACATTCTAAGAGTAGCTGACTGACCTCTACTGAGCTTCGGGTGAGGCAGAGGATAAATTCTCCGACCAAGTTGGTAATGCTTGGTAATTTCATGAAATGTGAGGAGTGGATCGTTCTGCTGAGTCCCTTCCTGCCCCTCCGGAGCCTCCAGACCATCGCGGCGCGTGGGTTCTCGCGCACGGTCGTGGGCCAGCTCGTTGAGGTTTGGGAAGGCCTCGAGAACGTTTGTCCCCATGTGTGCGGGGAACCACGTGATAAAATGAGAACCAGGGCAAGCCCTTTTCTCTGGAATAGAGGCCGCTTCTCGTGCGAGGTTACCCGATTCGAAAGCTCTGATTGCGTCTCTCGAGTCGGTGTAAATGCCAGAGAGGGTAGGGTCGTCACATAGTGTCTCCTGTAATAACAAAATCTGCGGTTTTTCCACCTCATTCGCCAAAAAATGCCGTAGCGGAGCCTTGCTCCTTTGAAAACTAGCGCAGTTCCACTGCCATATAACCAGCTCTTT
The DNA here is from genome assembly GCF_050947875.1 of Dermacentor variabilis. Classification (NCBI taxonomy): domain Eukaryota; kingdom Metazoa; phylum Arthropoda; class Arachnida; order Ixodida; family Ixodidae; genus Dermacentor; species Dermacentor variabilis. The sequence continues at coordinate 40,720,605 of NC_134571.1, forward strand.
GTGATCGCCCGCCATCATGCTACATTAACATGCCTTGCTCCACAGCCGGAGCAACCTCGGAGTGATTCACTACCTTGCTTTGCGCTCTGACCTTGGCTTTGGCCTTAATCGCCGCCTTTTATTCTAGTACCGTCACTCTTTGGACCAAAAGCTTTACGCTTTCCTGATTTTCTCTGCTTATCCTAAGTAGTTCCTCCAACATCATTCTTTGCTGGACCTCTCCCTCAGACGTTTCCGAGTCGCTGTCGTCGTTATGAAGGAGGGCCTTACGCTTTCCTTTAGTGAGTCCTACGTGCGGTATATGTTCGACTACCTGTGGCGTCTGGTCGCTCGCCTCTATTTCAATGGACTTTGGGTTTGCCTTGGCGGCTTTGAGTCGGCGTACCTCCTCTCTAAGCTCCTGAACTTCCTTTAGTAATGCGTCCACGTGCGATCTACTTACTACCATGCTCCGGCGAAGCCGACCGCGTTACCTCCGTGGGTTTCTGTAGCTCCTTCGTCTTCCCTTTGACACTATCCGCCCAGGTAGGCTCCTCCTGGATCCTCACGCTGGACACCGAGCGCCCTCTTGATCTGGAGCGCTGCCTGGGCCGGTATTTTGTAGCGATGCCTTTTCTAATTCTATGCCTTTTCAGGCTTTTCGCGCTTGGCCAGTGGTCTGAGCGACGGTCTGCCCACATTATCAACGGGATCAGGCGGCCGTGTGTGGTGGATGATAAGAATAGCATAGAATAAGGCATAAGGCATCGCTACAGAATAGCGGCCCTGATTGCACCGCGCTTCCGCGCAGCTGGTGTGCCAGCGGCTTCTTTCGGTGCTGCGTTCCTGCACAGCTGGCGTACCCGAGCGGCTCCTGCCACCCGCCGTGATGACGTCGGTTCCCCGGTTCAGCTGCTCGGCGCGTCGACGCCACTGCCGCCGTTTCTGTTGTCCAGAAGCCATATATTTCCACTATAATCCAGTGTGTTATACTTAAATAAAAATGGCTTCTCGAAATATGCCGCATGCGCCGCATGCCGCATTACAAACCATGCCGCACTGTTACCGTTTGCCAGAGCGTAATTTGCTCGCATCTTAGCGCGCTTTTAATGCTAGGAGGTGAGAGTTTATATTTTAAAGGAAGAAAGGAAATCAACTTTATTCGAGGTCCTGCAGGCCACGAGAGCTTTGGGCTCTCATGCAGTGGGCGTCTCCCACGACGGAACCGGGAGGTTGAGTTTCCTGGCGGCGTCGTGGACCTGCTGGACGGCCCAGAGTTGGGGAGCTAGTTCTTCGCTCCGGATTGCTTCCTCAAACTTGCGCTTGTACTGTTCGCAGTTTATGTGAGCTTGCGAGCACGGCCAGAGTAAATGATAGACGTTAAGGAATGTATTGCAATTGGTGCAATAAGACTTGTCGTAGAGCTCAGTCATGTAATGGTGTAGTCTGTTTGGCGTGGGGTATGTGTCTGTTTGTAGCATTCTGAGTGTAACCGCTTGAGCTCGAGTGAGCGTGCGGTGTGGCGTGCTATACTCTCTACGTTGCAGGTAGTAGTGTTTCGTGATTTCATTGTATGTAGTGGGGGCGTCCTTTCTCCGAGTGGTCGGGTGAAGCCTCGCGGTTTGTAAGCGAGCGCGCAGCCTCGTGCGCCGCCTCGTTAAGGTTGGGGACGTCGCCGATCTTTGTTCCTAAGTGTGCCGGTAACCAGTATATGACGTGTTTCTTAATCTATTTCTTTGTAAAAAATTCTTAGAGCCTGTGCGCAGACCGTGCCCTTTCGGAAAGCTCTGATAGCGGCTATGGAGTCGCTAGGTCGGACCGTGATCTTGGCACGGATGTCCCGCGGGAGGTCCGCAAAGTCTTTTTCTATGTTTCCTTAAGCAAAGCCTAGCTTCCCTAGGATCGTGCGCCCCGGAGGCGTCGTCGAAAGCCTAGCAAGCTGGGCGCGCTGCTGGGCTTCGGCAATTTCTTCCAGGGTGTTGTGCATGCCCAGGCGCCCCAGCTTCTCGTTGCTGGTGCTCGTCGGAATGCCGAGGGCTTGCTTGGTGACCTTTCTGATTTGGGCATTAAGTCTCTCTCTTTCGGATCGTGACCAATTGAGCATTGCCGCAACGTATGCGAAGTGACAGGTGACGAACGCGTCTATGAGTTTGATAAAATTATGTTCCTTGAGGCCCCTGTGTCTACCGGCAATTCTTCTGATGAACCCGACAGCGTTGTTGGTCTTGGTGATGAGCTTCTGAACCGTAGAGGCATTGACGTCTTTAGTCTCTACGATCATACCCAGGACTCTGATTTTGTCGACCCACGGTATAAAACCTGTCTCTCTTTCGACAAGCTCCGACGTTCCAACATCTCAGCAGAACCCCTCCCCCCTCCCGACACCCCTCCCCCGCCTATTTTTATCCCGCAGAAAAAAATAAAGGCAAAGAAAAGCATTTCATGGCTATCGGTCCTCCTGCTTCGTTCCTTTGCCTGATTTTTTTTCTTAACTACGTTGTTTGACACACTCGCACATACATATATACATTTTCTATTTATTTCTAGGGCGTTCTGTTGCCTCCTTAAGCCCGCATATCACCGCGCCGCCCTCTGACCTCCCCGCCCGCCACCTATTTTTCCTTTAATCCCGGCCAGACCAGTTTTGGCCAGCAGGCCGCGCCAGTAATCCGCGTGATGACGCCTTCGAAGCGGCGGCGGCGGCGGTTCGATGAGATCGGTTCGGGCTCGGTCCGGCTCGTTGGCGCGTAAGCGGCGCTGCCGAAGCGGCCCTTGGCCTCTTCCCGCGTTTGGACGGCGGCGGCTGCGCGGAGGTTGCGCGAGATTTCCCCGGAGAGTGGCGACAGTGCGAGCGCGCTCCTCAGCGTCCCCATCCGCAGCGCCTCCTCTTCGGCCTCTTCTCGCATAGCTCAAGTGAACCGGGATCTCGTCGCCGCAGCCGTTACAGCGCCCCGTCTTTCGCTTCCTCCCCCCGCCATCTCGTTTTATACTTCTTGCCCCTGGTGTTCCGGGTCGAACGACGACGACGACGACAGGCAATCACTCGGGCAGCGCGCAGTAGAGCGGCGGCGGTGCGCTGTATAGAACGAGTCCGCCGTTGTCGTCGTCTTCTGGCGCGGATGGGAAGAAGCAGCGAACGCGGAGAGTGCGGCGGCGGGCTTCTAAAGTAAACAGGACGGGGCTTGCTTGCGACGCCGGAAAGCGGCGGCATGATGATGTTGTCTCCCGCGGGTTTTATCTCTTTACCGTTTAACCCTAGGCCAATACAGTATATATCTTTCTTTTTGTTTCTTTTAACGCTATCTCCTTTTGTTTCTCATCTCCAGCCTGTTTCTTCGGTGCCTCCCTTTCCATCTCTCTCCCAGAGTTTTTTTTTTTTTGTTTCGGTTTAGCGTAGCAACGGGTTTCCTTCTTTCCTTATAGCGAAATAGCATCTCCTCTTACCACCTACTTCACGCTCGCCTCGTTCCATCCTGGCGTGTGTTTCATAGGATGAGCTTCGCCTCCGCTACTTACTGGTTTGGGTCTCGGTTTGCCTTCTGTGTTTTGCTTGACCCTTTTTGTTTATTTCTTTTATTTCTTTCTCGCTCATCCCGATACGGGTCGCGCAATCTCGACTGGCGCGGCGACGCGGATTATGGCCGCCGGGCAGGCCTCACTCTGCCGACGTGCCACGCTGTTGACACGCGCCAGACAAGGAAGGAGTCGGTGAACGAGCAAGAAGAGAGAGATACAGAGAGAGAATTCTTGTTTTTCCAGACGGTGGCGAAAGGCAACGACGACGCTTATTCGCTGCAACCTACTTCTTTCTTTCTCTATCGCACGCTGTCACGGTTTGTCCGTGGCGCGTGTTTACCGTGGGCTCTTTGGCAGCCGTTTTTGGATCACGACCGTGCGATGCTGCGACAAGTGATACAGACGCTGGTGGTGGGGGGGGGGGGGAGCAGAGGAGGGGAGAGTGGGGGCGTATCCTATAGTTTCTTCCCTTCGACTCACCTCTTCTCCCCTCTCCTCCTTACTCTCAGACGACAACGTGTCGGATACGACGACAAGCTTACTTGCCGTTTCCTCTCCTAGCCTGCGCAACATGTAGCGACGCGCCACGTCGGTAAACAAGGGAAATATAGATACCGAGTGTTGTATGCATGTTTTCGTCGATAGAAGATTATCGCTTTGAGTAACGTAGTCGCTTGAAGGGGAGCGGAGCAGTATACAGCAATACGGAAAAGGGCCATTTATTGGAACATTTTGTTTTTGACCCGCCGTGGTTGCTTAGTGGTTATGGTTTAGGGCTGCTAAGCACGAGGTCGCGGCATCGAATCCCGGCCACTGCGGCTGCATCTCGACGGGGGTGAAATGCGAAAACACCCGTGTACTTAGATTTAGGTGCACGTTAACGAACCCCAGGTGGTCCAAATTTCCGGAGTTCACCACTATGGCGCGCCTCACAATCGGAAAGTTATTTTGACAGGCAAAACCCCATAATATATATACATATTGTTTATTGGCTTGGGTTGCCGTGCGGCATAACGTCATAATGAAGCTAAATATAAGCATGCAGGCCCGTACCATAGAGATACTGCAACAGTGACTTATAAAATGTGTTGTCCATCATCCATCAACTTTATCACTGTTCGATTTCACACCTTTAAGAACGCTTTCGCGAATTCTCTTTGCTCAGGACACATCCTAATCAATTCCTACATTTATTTTTCTATGGGTGATGAGATATTGTTACTAATAATGCTATTAGCACGATGCACGAACCCGGGCCCGCACCCAACACAACCACAAACACACGAATGCCTTCTCAGAAAAAAATAATAGTAAGAAGAACGCTGAGAGGCCGCCAAAAATATCTTGCCAATATGCAATTGATTGAATCAACGTGAAGAAAGTGGATAAATAATACGAGCGTCTAGCTCAAGTCCTGTTGACTATCACGCTTTTCTCCATCTTACTAAGTCTAGTCTGCACTTTTCGGTACGCTTCCTGCTTCATCGCAGCCTGGCAACTTTATGTTATTGACACGTCTTTGTGATAATTTTGTTCCTTTGAAAAAATCCGATCACACTTCTCAAACGACAAAGCACGGCAGGTGTGCGGCTGGTGGGTGTTGGTAGCTGCATGAGATATGCACCAAAACAGATCTCTAGGGTGCTATAATGTACAGCTATTGCAAACTTTTCTATTCCAATTGCGCAATCAGCACTCCACGATAGGTCAAAAAAAAAAAAAGAATTTGCGCCCCCCCCCCCCCTGCGCTTGCTTATCAAGCAACTACACGAAAACTGCGAAAATGCTCTATCTAATATGACATGTGAACACGGATTATGCATGATTATAGACCAAACGAAAGAAAAATAATCATTTCTGATTCGACGCCTGTTTCGCCATTAGCGAAAAAGGCGTAGTTTGACCGATTGCTATTGGTGAAATGTTTTAAATCACTGCGTGAAAGTGACGGGTTCGTATTAAAGACGCATCAATATGCCGAATGAAACTGTATTTTTTTCCTGAATAGCCGGAGGCTGCTTTGTTCCGAAAGGAATAGATGGCTGTCCGCCGATCGCTTTGGCAATGGATACTCGTAGCTGCCAAGGAGCATGATTTTATTTGCGTATAATAGTAAAAAAATTGCGTGTGAGTATAACGTTACCGAGACCGTTCGGCACGTACACAACATCGCTCTGCGGGCTCTTCTTTGCTGAGGATCCGTTTTGACGGCATTTCTAACCTTCCGTTACACGCCGCCGCTATTTTCGACCAGCCAGCGCAAGCTAAGTAAGGGGAAGCGGACCAATTGCAGACGCCGGCACCGTGCTTCTCAGCCGGTTATATACTTACACTGTCTTGACTCAGTCCCATCGAATCTCACTCCACTAAACGTGCTCCTCGCCTCTTCTCAGCCGATTAGATAAGAAAAACTGCTCAATCTAGACAATGCTATTCGCTTTGAAAACAAAATGAAGTGACAGCATATAAACGAGAAGCGCGTTTGATTGCGCTTTTCAAACAACAATGTGACAGCCCGATGATTGCGTTAGTGTTTACGTAAATTTGGCGTCAGGAGATTGGAATATAAACAGATTGGAATAGTTTTACATCATAGGGCTCCGAGTTCGGTCTCGCTTCTTTGTTTCAGGGAAGACATTTTCTAATGGGCACGCATATGTGGAAGTGTTTGCGCTTTCTATAGGTGTGCCGGATACACCTCTGATTTTACGCGTGTTGTATCTTTTAAAGAAAGTGAGGCGCAAAAGCAGATCAGGGGGTATGGGGGGGGGGGGGGGGTGGTTATTCTGTAAGTGTCCGCCAAGTAATCATTTTGTCTGCTGCTGAAGTCCTGATTGGCTGTGGCCGCCTATTTCCTTCTGATGCGTACCCCTGTCCAGCCAATCAGTACTTTAGCAGCATGTGAACATGTTATGGCCTGCGTTCTCACATACATGTACATGTGGGAAGGCGACCGTGAGATAAAGACAAATGTCATATGCAATTCTTAATGGCTTCACCGCAATGCAGATTAGTTATAACTCGGTGAAAAACATGCCTTGCATCGTGATGGCAACTGAAAATTTGAGGAAGTACGAAGTGCAAACAGAGTGTCATTATTTAGAATACAGAAGTATACACAATTCTGCCATATTTTGGGACCGTGTACTTCGAGTTGTCATTAATTCCACCTCGTTCTGCGGTCTGGCAGCCTAATGGTTAGCTATCGGTGACCGCCCTGGAAAACGTTGGTCCAGGTTGGATTTTCGGACCGGGACAAAGTGCTTCTTCAAGTCCGAAGCTTCCTTTCTGTAAAATAGGCATGAGCTTCGTTTGCAACTTCCTGCTATAATTGGGTAAGAAGACAACATTCTCGCTTGATCAGACTGAACCCATCTTGCGGGATTCGGCGGATTTTATCTGCCACAGTTTAGGCTGCTCTCGTGGTTTATTTTGTGTAGGTGTCGGCACCTGAGCTCTGCACATAACTTCAAAAGAGAGACAGAGAGAGGCAAGGAAAGGCAAGAAGGTTAACCTATAGTTTTCAATGTGTGCAACGCGTAAAAAGCATAGTTCCTATGTGTGCAATGCGTTTTGCAAGTTCGTGGCAACGTCCTGTCCTGAGGATCGAGCTCTCGGCAAACACAAGTGGGCCACGCTTCTAGATGTGGCGCGGACCTATACGTGTTACGAAACAGTCAGTTTCGTGCCTTGGAAAACACATTGAAAGAGATGCGCTTACATCCGCATGCAAGCCAAGAAATCACATTTTCTCACTTTCTTTTGTTTTTTATATAATTTCAGGCATCATAGCCCTCCACCCCCCATCTTAGTTTCCTACATCCCTTACCCCAAATATGGCAGCCAGCCGACTTTACACTGGCTAAATTTTTTGTCATTCCTATTTTTCCTATCTTCCTCACATTTCCGGCTTGCCATCACAGAAATGAGCAAGATATTTTTCAGAGAGAGAGAGAGAGAGATAATAAAGAAAAAAAAAGAAGAGGTTGGTCTCTCTTGAAAAATACATTGGATGCACCACCCTCTACTGCATAGTCGACGAGAATCGGTAGTTTAAATGACACCCTATTACAGCAAATCTATATTATACTTACACCTGCAGCCTTGCAATCCCACGCAGTGTTACTTAAGTGACGTGCGTGACCACCGTGAAATCTATCACTCATCGCAGCCATCAGAGAAATTCTAGCTCTGCCTTTGAACTCATAGTCGTATGCCTTCGGTATTGATACGATCTCGACCGGGTGAGGTAGGTCTTCACCGCAAGAATCAGGAAACGATGACGAAGTCGGGTATCTTGATGATGAAAAAAGTTGAGAAGATTGCATTCACTTCATTGGTACATGGTTGTGGCTCTTATCCGAGTCTCGAGCGGTTCTGGTTAACACGGAAGCCAGGATGGTCTTAAATAACCCCTTGTGGTCTTGTGGTCGTCGTCTTCTTAGAGAGCCTGTGGAAGTATTAGGGTTTTCATCAGGTTCAGCAGTCGACGACCTCCTGCCCTTCGGGTTTTCTTGGCTTCGTCCTTCCCTTTGTGTCATCAGCTCGAGGAATAAAAGGAGTGACGCTGTTTCGGAGAAGAGGGCAATTATGTCGACATGGAGAGGCCCGCTTGAACGCTTCTCACACTTGACTGGTCGATGTCTAGGTTTGTCGTAACAGCCTTTTCCAGGACGAGGCAAATCATCTTGTCATGGGAACGTACGCCTGAATGTCTCTCGCGCTTGACAGGTCGATCACAACAGTATCAATTTCGGTTTATAGACAGACTAGCGTGGATTCTTTCTTCTAAAATGCATTATTATTAGTCGATTACCGTCATTAATACTTGCGTGCACTTCCTTGTTATCAGTTTAGCAAGACAACATCGTCCTTTGCATAGTGAATTCCCTCTGGATACTTTTGTTCCGCGACAGCGCAGTTGTGCAAAGGGCTATCTTGATGGATAAAGTGATGCATTCAAATTCAGCGCCCGCCAAAGGCGTGAGAATGTGACAGAACAAAACACACCAGTGAAAGCGTATACACCTGCACAAAGAAGCCCAACCACTTTAGTATCGTACAGCCATAAAAACTAATAATGTGATACAGTGGCGTTGCAATCCATAGCGATCGCTTTCGCCTAGTGAAACCTAGAAACTTGCGGCTACATTGTCATCTACGTCACTGTTCAATTCGGAATTGCGATCAATCAGTCTGGCAAATGTGCAGGTATTAGCAAGTGATATCGTCGAATGAAACGTAGCCGAAAGTCACCTCTCACCGTCACTTTTGTTCCTCGTATATCGCTTTGTTCCGTAAGCTTTACACTTAATTTTGGAACTTTATCAACCTTTAACTTTTTTTGCCGTCCTTTACGCATGTAACAAAAAAGAGCCGTAGCTAAGCCATTGGGTGAGGAGTCACTAGCCAAGCTCATTTCGACACCTATATGCTTCCCAGAACCCCCATGTTCTATCGCCGCCACAAGAATCCACATAGACATTAGGGTTGCCTCTTTTTATAGGCAATGTGTTCGGAAATCCGTGGTATTGATACGTTTACACACACACAATGTCTCGTAGAAGCCGAATCGGATAGCTGCAAATAAGTATTACGTCACTTGCCTGAGCTTTAGCGGCCGCGCATGGCCCACGAACTGCCAGCGAGGCATTGCGTAATATGAAACAGAAGCACATACGCTGACAAGGCGAGAAGAAATCTAGCAAAAGAAATAATAATGAAAGATAGAATCAACTGCGGCATCCGAGAACCGATATGTTTCTCCCAAAGCATCCCTAGAGGCGGTAGGAAAAAACAGAGTGTGATTTTGACAGGTTATGTCCTGCCCAGTTTTTCGCAAGAGATCTCAGTGCAGAGCAGAGCCATTTTCCTTTCTTCTTCGATATAGTATCGACAATGCTTAATCGTGTAAAAAAAAAAGTTCCCAACATGTGCACGACAACTATTTGATATCGATCTTACTATCTCTTACTTCGAACGTTTTTACTATAATATCTTTTTCCTCGGTATTGACACGCTCGTAAATTGTGAGTTCTGACCGTAAAAGCCTCACCTCTTCTTTCGCTGCTTCTTTTTTTCAATTTTTTTTCATAGGTGTCACTTTTGTTTTGTTTTTCTCATTCGTATTTTACTGGCACGGATACATTCGCCGATGCCGCAGGCGGCGCGGCAACATGCGGCAGCTCACTCGCGAAACGTTCACTTTGTGTGACTTTGTGTCGGATTCACCGGTAGTGGGCGTACCTTTTTTTTATTTCCTTTAGTTCTGGTCTCGCCTTTGCCATAAAATACGCAATCAAACGCGCGGCAATCTGCCCCGCGGAGAGGCGCAACGCTAAGCTGGCCTTGCGCAAGTCCGCTTCCCGTGGGAGCACGCACGTACGAGCGTGTGCACCAGGCATCCAGCAAAGCGGAGCGTAATCCGAGGGAAAGAAGGTCGCTTGGGACGGAATTCTGCACCGACGCCCGCCCACGCCGGTCCTCGGGGCTCACAGAGCAAACCAGAGGGACGGTATACCGGCGTGGAAAAAAAAACGAAAAATGGGGAACAAGTTAGGGAAAAAAAAGAGGAAGTGAACGAGGAGAAGTAGAATTAGAAAACCTGTTCCTCTTTTAAAAGCGGGAACGGGGGTTGGAGGTGTGTTCGAAGGGTTTTTCCCGTTTACAGGCCTGCTCGTTCATCGCCTTTGTCTCAAGAGCCTGTTTGCTTTCGTCGACCGCCTAGTCGAAGATCCCCATCATTTCCCCCAGCCGCGAAGTTTTCGAGCTCCCCATTAGCGGGGCGCTTGCAGTTGCGACGTGGAGCACTTGTAACGCGACGGTTTCTGTTTCTTTCGTCTGTGTGTGTGTTTTTTTTTATTCGGGGCGAAAACGAAACAGAAAGCGAGGGAATGGGGAAAGAAAGGACGAGTCGTGCGGGATGAGGCAACGGAGGCGCGCGAAGTATGCGAGCATCCCCGTCGTCCCTGGGGAACCGAAACGCGAGAGCTACAGGCCGCCGCCGCCGCCGCCGCTAGCACCTTTCGCTCGACGAAGGCTGCTCGCTTACTTCGTCGTCGTAGGACACACGCGGCGCCCGGCGGCTTTCGCGTTCGGGCTGTTCCCGCGCGTTTAGCGCTGTCGTTCTTGCAATGCGTGCGTGCAGGTTTTCCTCGAGGGGCCCCAATGCTTGGCAGAGGGACAACGCGAACTTTGCATGATGTAACTGGTCTTCGGATAACGCCGCTGTTTACGCGGCTTTGGCCCGTTCGCACCCGCCTACTTGTGTGCAGACGTGAGGGTGCGCAACACATTTTCGGCGCCTAGAACGAGGTGTCTCGTTTTCTTTTTCTCTTTCCAGAAGAGACCTGGTTTGTTTGGTGTCGTTGCTGCGTTGCTGGGAGCCGTTGCAGGCGAGATTTATGTTCCGAAATCAGCAGTTTCAAATTAGTTACCTGAGCGCTCACTTAATGCATTAAAGTGGTTAATGTGGATCAAAGTCCAATAAACCTTTGTTTCAACTTAAACGAATGTAGTTGTGTATAATTATGCGCGGGTGACAAATTAGTGCACGCCATGAACTGCTTCCACTCCCGGGTACTGTCAAACCAGACCCATCGCTGGTAGACCCACACTCTTGTACAGTGAAATCCCATTAGTAAAAAATAATGTATTATTATTATTATTATTATTATTATTATTATTATTATTATTATTATTATTATTATTATTATTATTATTATTATTATTATTATTATTATTATTATTATTATTATTATTATTATTATTATTATTATTATCTGAATGGCGTTGATAGCAGGTTAATCTTCTCCACTTACTTTAGGCGCGTGCAGAAAATATTCTTCCTTATTTATGGGGTTTTACGTGCCGAAACCACTTTCTGATTATGAGGCGGGCCGTAGTGGAGGACTCCGGAAATTTCGACCACCTGCGGTTCTTTAACGTGCACCTAAATTTAAGTACACGGGTGTTGTCCTCGTAAAAATCAGAACTTCTGCTGTATAGACCCACATGCCGCGGTCGGAAAAGTATTAGGGAAAGGCCGGGCATTGTGGTCACAGCAGAAGGAACCACGATACCGATAGTGGAGGGCCTGAGAATACTGAGACTCCGCATATCCGAAAACGGCCATAACGGAGAAACCATTAGACTACTTGACAATAGTGTTCAACAAACAACCAGACTAATAAAGCGGATATCCAACAAGCACTATGATATGAAAGAGCACAATATCATCCGATTAATAGAAACATTCGTAATCAGTCGTATTGTATATGTGCTCCCTTACCTCAAGCTCTACGCTGCGGAGAAAGCCAAGATAGAATGCGCTATTAGAAGGGCGTATAAACAAGCCTTGGGACTTTCGGCAAATACGCCAAACGAGAAATTCTTGGCGCTCGACGTGCACAGCACACTAGACGAACTTATTGAGGCCCAGAGAGTGGCGCAGTATGGAAGGCTTACACAGAGTTTGACGGGGAGACACATCTCAGATGACATCGGAATAACCTACGAAGCACAGCACGGAGTGCGGAGAGACATCCTAAGGAAAATAAGGGAACACCTATCAATGCCCCCAATCCCCAGAAACATGCACCCGGAGTTTCACCAAGATCGAAGAAACGCAAGAGCGAGAGCTCTCCACAAAAGATTCTGTAGTGCCAGGGACGTGGTATATGTGGACGCGGCGGAGTACGCAAATAGACAGAGTACGTCGATAGTTGGTACGAGTCTAGATGGTGACTGCAGAGTTAGCGGCACGGTAAAAACAGGGAAGGTGGAGGTGGCGGAGGAGGCTGTTTTAGCACTAGCAATAGCCTCCACGGAAGCTAACAACGTAGTAAGCGACTCCAAGACAGCCATCAAGAACTATGCAAAAGGAAGAATCTTGCTGGAAGCGCTGAGAATTTTAAACAACTTTCGTGAAGATCGCGACATTCACATTATATGTGAATGTTGCTCCCTCCTAGCTATTCCCGGCAAGGGAGCGCTATTTCGCTCCTTTCCCGGGAACGAAATAGCGCACAACCTGGCTCGAGAACTGACGGGCCGAGCAGGTGACACGCAACAAATACTGGGAACTGAGAGAGACCGGACAACCAGTTTTAACGAGATCACCAAGCACAATAAATAGGGAAGAGCCCATTTACCCACGGCACACTCCTCGCTGAGTAGACGGCAAGCGATGGCATGGCGCCACTTACAAACAGATGCATATCCGAACCCGTGGCCTAGGTACCACCGCTACTACCCGGACCTTTACACGGATAGACGTAGATTTTGTCAAGAAAGGGCGGAGCTGCAACATATGGTTTGGGCTTGTTCTCGCACAACCACACAGACTAAAATAAACAAGACCAGAGAGCAGTGGGGGACTGCGTTGTTCAGCTGAGCACCGGAAGACCAACTCAAGGCAATCCAGCAGGCCGAAGATGCGCGCCAGGGCCCAAGGGCTCGAGGCCGTCATCTAGGTAGAGAGGCCTAGGTCTCAAATCTGCTGTGTACAAATAAAGTTTATTCCTCCTCCTCCTGGATTATCATCCCACGCTTTCGTCACTTAGCTGCAGACGTAGTCATGCCGGCGTCATCTTTTTAAACAAAATCCTTCATATAGTTATTGCATGTGCGGATCTACTAGCTTCTGTTCGACTGCGGGTTCTCCGCAGAAAACTGCCAAGGAACATAGGCCCTTCCTCATTCCTGCATCCTGCAGCAGACGCTCGCCTCTTTATACAATGCAGATCCTTTGGAACTGACATTTTCTCTATTGTGACATCTTTCAAAACGTGTAGTGTTCTTTCTACTCCGAGCTGCTCACTTTCTCTTGGGCCTTCTTGCTAGCTGCCCTCTTCTCCTATCTTCTCATTATTTCTCTCTCCTTCCGTAGATTTTCCGTCTCTCAATTATGCTGTTGCTGTATTGTTGTTCATTTTGTTGGTGGTTATCCAGTTCATTCTTGCTTTTTCAATCAGTTTTGTATTCCATTACTTTAGGTCGGAGTTGTCCTACATTTATACCTTTCATTTTTGTTTTTGCCTTTCTGTGCACCAGCCCCCAGACCACAGTGTTGTTCTTCGGCAAGTTAAAGGACTGATTGATTGATTGATTGATTGATTGATTGATTGATTGATTGATCGATCGATCGATCGTTAAAACAATCCTCTGTTCAGTTAAGAATTAAGAGGAAGGCGGAGCAGTGTTACACATTCGAAGCCGCCTAAATTTAAAGGAAGAAAATCGAGAGAGCCATTCAGTCGAAACGAACGTTGTTAAAACAAAAAATATGGCAGCCGTTGGCGTTCATTGGTGAGTAGGGTTTAATGGCACAACACTACACCTTGTTGCGTTTCGCCTGCGACACGTGGTTTTGCCGGCGCGACTGCGGCGGGGCGGCAGACATTTTGGCCCGATCGTCGTCGCCGCAACACTCATCGGCAGGTGTTTCCAGGCGCGACTGCGGCGATGCGACCGCAAAGGATCACCCTCTCATTCCAGTCATTGTGCCCGAAACAGGCGATGCCAAAGCAGGGATCATCCTCTCATTCCAGTCATTGTGCCCGAAACAGGCGATGCCAAAGCAGGGATCATCCTCTCATTCCAGTCATTGTGCCCGAAACAGGCGATGCCAAAGCAGGGATCATCCTCTCATTACAGTCATTGTGCCCGACCGGCAGCGCTACAACAGGGTGCTACGAGATCGTGCTCGACATGGTGCTACGGCAGCGCTACAACAGGGTGCTACGAGATCGTGCTCGACAGGGTGCTACGAGATCGTGCTCGTCATGGTGCTACGGCATCGCTACGACAGTGTGCGTCACCATTAGCCCATTGTACATTCACGTGCTCGTCTTTTGAGGGGTTCCTTCTTGCCCTCAACTGCGAGAGTATAAAAACAGCTGCCCCCGGACGCCAAAAGGAGGGCTCCGATTTCTTCTGTTGAGTGAACTGCTCTCCCGTCTCTCTACTTCGGTCAAACCTGACCGCCAACTCTTTGCGATGTTAAAATAAACAAGTTGTTTTGTTGTTACCAGTCGACTCATGCTTTGCCGGGACCTTCGGATGCTTCCAGTTGTACCCCAGGCCGCCAGGCCAACGCTACCCTTGGGGCTTGCGACCCAGGTACAACCACGGGCGTCAGCGCCGAGTTCCCAACAGATCGTACCAGCAGTCCGATCCAAACATCTGGTGGCAGCGGTGGGATCGCCTACGACTTCAAACAACTGTCTGCCAGCGGTGAGATCGCGACAACGGAGGCCAGCAGCGAAGAGATGCAGTTGACAGTATGCTGAGCAGCTCAACGACGATCCGGGAGCAGTGCAACGAGCCCTGTGTGACGACTGGTTGCCTGCAGCGGAACGACTGCGCGGAATTCCTGCCTGCGAGGTTTGGTGAGTGCGGGACTTTCTTCTTCTGAGCTTTGCCAGGCTTTTGTTAGTGTCAGAAACAGAGCTGGTAGTTGTGGTTGTCGTTGCTGCCGGGTTAGTTTGCGGCAAGACAATAATAGGCAGTAGAGAAAGCAGCATTCAGAGCAGCCATGGATTTGAAGTCGTTGCGCAAACCGAAATTGTTGGAGCTTGCAAGAGAATTGGGT
Organism: Dermacentor variabilis; assembly: GCF_050947875.1. Classification (NCBI taxonomy): domain Eukaryota; kingdom Metazoa; phylum Arthropoda; class Arachnida; order Ixodida; family Ixodidae; genus Dermacentor; species Dermacentor variabilis. The sequence continues at coordinate 40,735,693 of NC_134571.1, forward strand.
CTGGATGTCTCGGACAAACTCAGAAAACCAGAACTGATAAAGGCTATTCTTGAGTTAGAGGCTGAGGATGACGAGCTGTCGGAATGCCTTGAGACCATTGAAGAGAGAGAGACTGCAAAAAGACAGGAGCGCGAACTTAAAGAGCAAAAAGAAAAAGAAGAGCGCGAACTTAAAGAACAGAAAGAGCGAGAGCAACAAGAGAAAAAAGAAGAGCGTGACCGTCAACACGCTTTGGAAATGAAGCGTCTCGAGATAGAGATGGAACGCGCTCGTAATGGAAGTCAGGCACACGGTGCAGGAGAACGAGTATTGTTCAAAATGACTGACCTGATGCGGCCGTTTAAGCTTGGAGAGGACATTGGTTTGTTCCTGGTTAACTTTGAGCGAACGTGCGAGAAGCAGGGGTTCTCTCGGGAAACGTGGCCACAGCGCTTGCTCACTTTGTTACCCGGCGAGGCGGCCGACGTAGTCGCTCGCTTGGATAGAGAGGAAGCAGAGGATTTCGACAAAGTAAAATCGAGTCTGCTAAAAAAGTACCGGCTGTCTGCGGAGGCGTTCCGTCGGAAGTTTCGGGAAAATGAGAAAGGCAGAAGTGAGTCATATACAGAGTTTGCGTATAGGCTTATGTCAAACATGCAGGAGTGGCTCAAAGAAGAGAAAGCGTTCGGTGACCACGATAAAGTTCTGCAGTGCTTCGGGCTAGAACAGTTTTATAGTCGGTTACCGGAGAACGTGCGATACTGGGTCTTGGATAGGCCAGACGTTTGTACGGTGGCTAAAGCCGCTGAGCTAGCCGAGGAGTTTGTGACGCGTCGGGCTCGCGGAGCTAAGGACGGTCAAAAGGGTGAATTTGGCTCGAAGTTTGAGAGGCCGAAGTTCACACCCATGAGAGCAAAGGGGAACACGCGTAGTGCGGATGCGAGTGGAAGCAGTGCGACCGAACCTAAGGAGACGGCGGCAGCCGAAGCCGAACGCAGAAAGCGGTTCGAGATGAGGCAAGCGCGCGTTTGTTATACGTGCCAGAAGCCGGGTCACTTTTCGGCGCAGTGTCCGGAAACAACACCAAAAGTTGTGTTTTTTTCAATAGGCAGCACTGACGAGAACATGAAGCTTCTCGAGCCTTACATGCGAGACCTCTTCGTGAACGGGAAAGAGTGCCGAGTGCTTCGCGATTCCGCAGCTACGATGGATGTAGTTCACCCGTCTTACGTAGAACCCCATATGTTCACGGGCGAGTGCGCATGGATCAAGCAAGCCGTGGAAGCTCATAGCGTGTGTCTGCCGGTAGCAAAAGTGCTTATTGAAGGACCTTTCGGAGCGCTTGAGACGGAGGCGGCAGTGTCATCTATGCTGCCCCCCCAGTACCCGTACCTATTTTCAAACAGGTCCGATCACCTCCTGCGCGAGAAGGGGCTTTTGTTTGGTGAAGCTAGTGTTCAGGCCTTAACCAGATCGAAGGTTCGGGAGCTCGCTGCAAAGGCGGTAGTTGCGGGGCCGACGTTATCAAACAACGAAAAAGGGTCAGAGGCGCAGCAAGCTGATATTCAGAGCACGCCCGAACTGAATAAAATTGAGTCTGTAGCGTTGAAGGCGCCAGATACTGGAGAGGAAAATCCCGATTCGGGAAAGTTAGAAGAGCTATCTACTGATTTGCTCATCGCGCCTACGTCAGACGGACTTGATAGGTTGCTAAAAGTCAGCCGGTCGGCTTTGATAGCCGAGCAAAAAAAGGATGGCAGCCTGGAAAACGTGCGCTGCAATGTCAAAGAAGGTATCGCCAGGAAAACTGCGCGTTTTGTGGAAAGAGGTGGAGTCCTGTACCGGAAGTATCTAGACCGAAGAGGAGTGGAGTTCGATCAGCTGATCGTGCCTCAATGCTATCGTCAGGATCTGTTGCGCTTGTCACACGGGGGTTCGTGGTCCGGACACCTAGGAGTTAAGAAAACTAAGGACCGTCTCTTGCAAGAGTACTATTGGCCAGGGTGTTTTCGGGACGCAGACCATTTCGTGAGGACATGTGACACTTGTCAGCGGGTGGGCAAACCAGGGGACAAATCGAGGGCGCCGTTGAAATTGGTACCTATCATTACGGAGCCTTTTAGACGGCTCGTTATTGATACTGTGGGACCTCTGCCGGTAACAGCCACGGGGTACAGACACATTTTGACTGTGATCTGCCCAGCGACAAAGTTCCCTGAAGCAGTGCCGCTTAAAGAACTCAGCTCAGTTGAGATAGTTAATGCACTACTGTCCATATTTGCGCGAGTTGGTTTCCCTGCGGAAATCCAATCAGACCAGGGCACAGTGTTTACTAGCGCTTTGACGACAACTTTTCTCGAAAGGTGTGGGGTAAAGCTGTTACACAGCTCAGTGTACCACCCACAGTCGAATTCCGTTGAGAAGCTCCACTCCGTCATGAAGCGCGTGTTGAGAGCTTTGTGTTTTGAACATCAAACTGACTGGGAGCTGTGTCTGCCTGGGGTGATGTTTGCTTTAAGGACCGCGCCGCATGCGGCTACGGGGTTTTCGCCAGCTGAACTGGTGTACGGTCGCTCGCTTCGATCTCCGCTTCGCATGCTTCGAGAATCGTGGGAAGGTAGGGGCGACGACCCAGTCGTGGTGGAGTACGTGCTTAAGCTCCTCGAACGCTTAAGAAGGGCACAGGAGTTGTCAGGTGAAGCAATGACAAAGGCCCAGCAGAGGGCCAAGGTTTATTATGATCGGACAGCCAGGGCCCGTCGTTTTGAGGTTGGCGATGAGGTCATGATATTACGCACATCGCTAAACAACAAACTAGACGTGCAGTGGGAGGGCCCAGCACGAATTGTTCAGAAACTGTCGGACGTTAACTACGTGGTAAGTCTGCCAGGAAAGCGGAAAGCACAGCAAGTTTACCACTGTAATCTGCTCAAACCTTATAGACAAAGGGAAGCAGTGGTGTGCATGATGGTAAACGTTCCTGAAGAGCTTCCGGTCGAGCTTCCGGGACTAGGCTCAGTGACGAACAGGGAAGACACCGGTCAAGTCATTAGTGACCTTATCAGTAAAGCACCGCTGTCGCCTGAGCAGAAAACCGAACTACACCAGCTATTACAAGAGTTTCAAGGTCTGTTCTCTGAGAGGCCTGGTAGGACTTCTGTACTTACTCATGATATAGAACTTACCTCCACAGAGCCAGTACGATCCAAGGCGTATCGGGTGTCACCCCGCCAGAGCGATATTATGGAGGCTGAGGTAAAGAAAATGCTACAGCTCGGTGTTATTGAGGCAGGTGAGAGTGATTATACCTCCCCTTTGATTTTAGTTGAGGTACCGGGCAAGGAACCTCGTCCTTGCGTCGACTACCGCAGGCTTAATTCCATCACTAAGGATCAAATTTATCCGATCCCTAACATCGAGGAGCGCCTTGAGAAAGTTAGTAGCGCTCAGTTTATTTCCACCCTAGATCTTGTCAGGGGTTATTGGCAGGTTCCACTTACAGAAGAGGCTAGTAGGTATGCGGCGTTCATTTCACCAATGGGAACATTCCGTCCTAAAGTGTTGAGTTTTGGTTTGAAGAACGCGCCATACTGTTTTTCAAGTCTCATGGATAAAGTGTTGCGGGGACAGCAAGAATTCGCTTTACCGTATCTAGACGACGTAGCGATATTCTCCGCATCCTGGTCTGAGCATATGACACACTTGCGGGCAGTGCTAACCCGCCTGCGCGAAGCAGGCTTGACAGTAAAGGCTCCTAAGTGCCAGTTAGCACAGGCCGAGGTTGTCTACCTCGGTCACGTGATTGGTCAGGGTCGTCGCCGCCCCTCTGAGATAAAAGTGGCCGCTGTGCGAGACTTTCCGCAACCGCGCACGAAGACCGATATTCGGTCGTTCTTAGGTGTCGCCGGCTACTATCAGAGGTACATCCCTAGGTACTCTGATATCGCGGCTCCCCTGACGGATGCTCTAAGAAAGACAGAGCCTCAAACAGTCGTCTGGGACGAGACCAAGGCAAGAGCTTTTAGCGCCCTAAAGAGTGCCCTAACAAGCCAGCCTGTGCTACGATCGCCAGACTATACAAAAGGGTTCATTGTTCAGTGCGATGCTAGTGAGCGAGGCATGGGCGTTGTACTGTGCCAACGGGAAAATGGAGAAGTAGAACACCCCGTCCTGTATGCTAGTCGTAAGCTGACCAGTCGTGAGCAGGCGTATCGCGCCACCGAGAAAGAGTGTGCGTGTCTCGTGTGGGCCGTTCAGAAATTGTCATGCTATCTAGCCGGCTCGAGGTTTATCATTGAGACGGATCACTGCCCTCTCCAATGGCTGCAGACCATCTCTCCCAAAAATGGCCGCCTCCTGCGCTGGAGCCTCGCTTTACAACAATATTCCTTTGAGGTGCGTTACAAAAAGGGGAGTCTCAACGGTAACGCCGATGGCTTAAGTCGAAGCCCCTAACGTAGGAATCAGCCTCAAAATTGTTTGTTACTGATGTTTTTCTTCCTGAGGCAGGATTTTTTTTAACATATTGCTTTTGTTTAGTGTTTCAAAGTGATGATATGCTTTCTAGTGCAATTTTTCAATTTGTGGACGCGTTCTGAGTGATGCTAGACTACTGTAAGGAACTAGGCAGTGGTATAAAAAGGGGAAAGAGCCTGGCAGGGCTTAGTGAGGGTTGTGCCGTGCTTGCTGACTGAGCGGTTGAGTTTCAGCGTAGTTCTAACGCTTGCCGGGAACGAGAACAAAAATGTGAACTCTCCCGAAGTCACTTTGCAGTGTCCCGTGCGAACCTGAACGAGAGAACGAGGCCTTCTCTGTGCGCTGCGCTCAAGAAACGTCGAGGGACGCCCGACTTCGGTTATGAGCATCATCGAGCGACATCCCTCCGGACAGCGGATGCAGTCCCCTGTCCATCGGGATCTCCTTCCCCCGGCGGGGCGGTCTGTTGCGTTTCGCCTGCGACACGTGGTTTTGCCGGCGCGACTGCGGCGGGGCGGCAGACATTTTGGCCCGATCGTCGTCGCCGCAACGCTCATCGGCAGGTGTTTCCAGGCGCGACTGCGGCGATGCGACCGCAAAGGATCACCCTCTCATTCCAGTCATTGTGCCCGAAACAGGCGATGCCAAAGCAGGGATCATCCTCTCATTCCAGTCATTGTGCCCGAAACAGGCGATGCCAAAGCAGGGATCATCCTCTCATTCCAGTCATTGTGCCCGAAACAGGCGATGCCAAAGCAGGGATCATCCTCTCATTACAGTCATTGTGCCCGACCGGCAGCGCTACAACAGGGTGCTACGAGATCGTGCTCGACATGGTGCTACGGCAGCGCTACAACAGGGTGCTACGAGATCGTGCTCGACAGGGTGCTACGAGATCGTGCTCGTCATGGTACTACGGCATCGCTACGACAGTGTGCGTCACCATTAGCCCATTGTACATTCACGTGCTCGTCTTTTGAGGGGTTCCTTCTTGCCCTCAACTGCGAGAGTATAAAAACAGCTGCCCCCGGACGCCAAAAGGAGGGCTCCGATTTCTTCTGTTGAGTGAACTGCTCTCCCGTCTCTCTACTTCGGTCAAACCTGACCGCCAACTCTTTGCGATGTTAAAATAAACAAGTTGTTTTGTTGTTACCAGTCGACTCATGCTTTGCCGGGACCTTCGGATGCTTCCAGTTGTACCCCAGGCCGCCAGGCCAACGCTACCCTTGGGGCTTGCGACCCAGGTACAACCACGGGCGTCAGCGCCGAGTTCCCAACAGATCGTACCAGCAGTCCGATCCAAACAACCTGGGCTCTGACAGAGCTAGTAGTAAGGAGATCCTGGTTAATTTTGACTCAGCTATTTGATTCCGACGTTGATGAGCAAGCGGGTCTTGTCGTGCACTCAGAGCTTCGGTGCGGTGTTATGCGTATTATTATTTTTTTTTAACGGTCTCTCGTCCCCACACCAGCAACATTGTATAGCGTCTGCTAGCTGATGCGTATATACTGTTCCAAGAAAGAGGTGCCCGTTTTTGAACTTTCCATACATATCAGCGGGCGTTATACGATGTTGCTGGTTCAGCCCCGAGTTAGTATTTACCTTCATCCCCCTCTCAAATAGGCCATTCTATGGTCATTTGAGCACGTTTGTGGATCAGTAGGTCGACGTGATCGCACTCGCGAACTGGCCGCGTCGTGCCGGCGCGTTTCGGGCTAGTGACTGACTCGTTAGTGCGGCGGTTTCATTTCAGTCCTACGGCGGCATTTGCTTCGCGAGCCTCCGAAATATATAGCAGGTTCTACGAGCCATCAAAGATGAACCGAACAATAAATAAACCGCCTCAAACTGCGGCGTCTGTAGTTCCGTGTAAGTGCCGCTCTTCCTCTTATCACGGTCACCGCAGCAGCAGGAGCAGAACACGACGAAGAAGAGACCGCAACGTCGACAACCCAGTCGGCGACACTCGTGCGTCCACACACGCGCACTTCGCGCTGTGTGTCCGCGCCGCAGGGGGCGCGATTTTATTGCCCAGAAAGAATACACGACGGGCTCGGACACCAATATACCGGGAAGCTCGCAGTTAGCGAGTCCCCCCCCCCCCTCTCGTCTCGGACGAGCCGGCAGTCGTCGTCACGACGGAAGTGCGTCGGACAACTCCGCCGCTTGTTCCCCGGACTATCCCAGCTCGCTTCTCCTACAAGAGAGTCTAGCGCCGTTATATAACGTCTGCGCCGCATTGTTGCGCCGCATTCCCGCTTGCTCTTCTTTTCTCTTCATTTATGCCCCGCACACAACGGCTGGTGCGCGGATAGGAAAAAAAAAAAAAAGAAGAGGCTAAAATTCTCGTCCGTCGCGGATCTCTCGACACGCAGAGCTGGACGGGGGGCTTGTTCGGCGCGGAGAAAAATAGAAAACGCTAACCAAAGGGAAAAGAATGAAAATGCAGCGCGTGGATTCCGCGTAGTTCTCCGGCGCGGATGCGATGGGTGGCCGTTACGCGGAATAGCCTCGCTTGTCGAAGTGGACGATGGGCATCGCCAGCGAAGCCGGCGCCGCGCGAGGCCCGAACGCTGGCCCTGTAAAGCGAGGCTCTCTGAATCGGAATGGCCGCTCGCGGAGAAATAAAGACGAATAAGATAACAAAAGGAGGAAGTATTAAAGCGAGGAACGAAGTGCAGAGGAGGAGAGGGCGCAAGCTCACTTCCGATGCTTCCAGCCGCGTCGGGGCATTGTTCTTCCTCAAGCGTTCTTCGAGCGCCAACAGTGTTCGCGTTAAACCGAAGCTCGTGCTTTGTTTTTTTTTTCCTGCGGTGCACGTTCTTCTGGATGGGGCAAACGCCGTTTCCTCGGCCTTGTGACTCGTCCCGTCTGCGTTGTGGCGCTTTATTTTTGACCCACTTAGCGCGTTCGCCGTCTGGCGGCAGAAAAAAACAACAAGAAACGCTGCCTGGCCGCGTGGCCTCATGATGATGCCGTCTTCAAAAAAAAAAGAAGAAAACAGTGGAAACAGAGAAGCGGAAGCATGGAACCTGACGAGTGAGCTTTACGCATTTAGTGTAACTTCTTCGCTCTTTCTCCTTTCTTATCATCTCCTCCTTTATTTTTTCTTTTGAAACGGCGTAAGTGCCCCATGTTTTGCCCGACGTAAATGGCGCGTGGCGCTGTTTTAAGGCCGAGCTGTGCTTCTATTGATTGAATAGACAGAGGCACATTTTAGACAGTAATATCAAGAAAACAAGAAAAACGCGGGAAAGGTACGTGTCAGGCGTTACCCGCAATACCGCGGGAAAAGTAAAACGCCTTTATCCTTGGAGATCTGGCGACGACAGTGCTTGGGAGAAAATTGGCGGTTTTCGCGCGTTTAGCCCCTTAAGCTAACCTTCACTAAACCTAACCCACCACGCAGTAGAGCCACATGATAACAATCAATATGTCTGCCTACGCGTAAGAAAGAAGCAAGTGTCAGTCACCCTCATTGGTGTCTACATATCCCCGCCAGGACAATTTGAACGCGACATACTGCGAAACAAAAAAGTTACAGACCAGTGGTCCATGGATTAAAACGGGAGATTTCAACGCACATCACTTACTCGGGTAGCTCGGCAATCAATCACGTCCTTTGTGTCCACTGTGCGCAGAACTGTGCTCTCCCTCTCTCTCTCTCTCTCTCTCTCTCTCTCTCTCTCTCTCTCTCTACCGCCTTCCCCCAGTGCAGGGTAGCAAAGCGGACGTGCGTCTGGTTAACCTCCCTGTCTTTCCTGTATTCTATTTCTCTCTCTCTCTCTCTCTTGTGTCCCAACCTTTGCGTCACGAGGTTTCTGTCATGGGTGATGGCAGTCCTACAGATCTGGGAGGCCGTAAGTACAGCCGTTGCCTGGATTTCAGTTTTATGTCACGATGCACCAATTCGCAGGTTCAGCTATTTTCAGACAAAGAAACGCATGGGAATGACTGAATTCCTACTTACTTGCGGACCAGTGGTTTAAACGATTCATCCTCGTCGAAAGCAGCATGAACCACTGACTGGTCTAAATTTAAGCTACACATGGAAAACGCATACAGAGACCTTGACCATAACTTGAGGGATACCATCACAGAGGCAATGAAAGACGATTCATGCCTCCTAAAGTTGACAGCGAACCGTTCCCAATTCGACGTAGAACTGGAGAGGCCAACTTCACTTCGACGACAAGCTGAAAGGAGACGCAGACGCATGAAGGCAGTTTGTGACCTGAGAATGGCACTGAGAACACCGAAGAAAATCCATTGTCATTTGGACAAATTGCAGGGACAACGTTCGAAGTCCTTTTGTGAATCACTGGACTCTCGTAAACCCTTGCCACACACCTGGAGGACTGTTCATTGCCTGCGCTCGTCTCCGCAACAGCGACAACCTTTCATGGACTTAGCCCAACGTCAATGCAGGACGCAGCTTGAGGTGGCAAATGAGTTTTGTGCACGGATCGCTGGCGTGTGTGTCATTCCCAACGCCGAATATGTGAGTGTCCTCCCTGTGTCTCGCATCCCAGAAATGGAAATTTCATTTACTATAGAAGAACTTGAAGCTTCTTTGGCTGCTTCTCGACGTTCATGTTCACCAGGGCCCGACGGCATCACCTCTGCTGATATAGTCCATCTTCGACAAGAGGCCGGGCAAGAGCTGTGTAAATGCTACAACCGCTCATGGCATGACGGAATTGATCCTCAGCAAAGGAGGATAAGTCGGTTTGTACAGTTACTTAAACCAGGAAAGTCGCCATTTGACCTCACATCATATCGCCATATTGCGCTGGCAAATTGCATAGGAAAAGTAAAAAAGATAGATGATCCTTACACGCCTAGAATTGTATTTTGAATGCCCCAACGTGTACCCTGACTCTATGGTAGGCTTTCGGTGAGGCAGGTCATCAATAGATAACGTTCATCCAGCAACAAGAATGGCTCAAGCGCATATCAGTGGTGCTTATTCTTGATGTGAAAGGATCGTACAATAATGTCAAACATGAAGCGATCCTCAAGTCATTGGAAGCTGTTGGAATCGGTAGCCGAATGCTTCAGTGGATTTGCGACTGTTTGATGAGAACTTCCTTCTTTGTGCATACCGCAGATCACCCCACTGCCAAATATTATACATGTGGTGGCGTCCCACAAGGCGGGGTGATGAGCCCTATCCTCTTTAACTTAACTATGGTTGCGTTAGCTGAAATTTAGCCCAACATAATTCACCTATCAATGTACGCACATGATATGTGTCTTTATTCTTCTGCCTTGAATCATGGTCAAGTGCGTGCAAGGATTCAGCGGGCCACCACCCTAACTTTTTCGTATCTCCGTAAGCAGGGCCTTAGTGTGTCCATCAAAAAATGTGGAACACCCAAATTTTCTCAAACTGTCGTCTCCACCGGCTTGATCCTGTATTGAAGCTGCACATTCCATCGCACTTCTCCAGCCATGATGCAACTTCAATATCCCGCTTCTGGTCAGGGGCGGCTTTTACGAAAGCCTAATCATTCTTTATTGAAATGACCGACACGCATATATGTGACTCATGCAGCTGTGAACGGACGATCGAGCACGTGTTGTGTTTGTGTTTTTGTGACCTTTATGACATCGAACGCGGCGTTCTTCGCAGTGCGGTAAACCAATTAGACATCAGACCACATACAGAGTAATCGTGGGCCATGGCCCCACCCATCGCAGACTTACAAAGCGACGCGGACATTGCTATGGTTCAGGAAATCGACTGGTCTCGGTGACCGGTTGCAGGCGTGAAATGATGGTGCACCGCACGTATTCACACTGAGAGTACCTTCTCCCCCTCTCTGTTCTTTCTTTTCTTTCTTTTCATCCATTAACCCACTTACCCCGTGTAGGGTAGAAAACCGGACGTGCGTCTGGCTGACCTCCCTACCTTTCCTACCTCCTTTCTTTCCTCCTTCTCATCCTCCATTGCGCTGTTCTTTTGGTATTTTATCTCTGTTTGCTTTTGGTGCATGTCAGGCAGAATCTAAAATAGTATCACTCGTCCCCTCCCACCCATCCCCCTCCTTCCCCCAAGTCGCATCTGAATCAGCCTTTTCTTTCAAACTTGCTTGCTAAGTTTCCTTGTTTTGCGTTTGTACGAGTCTGCGTCAGGTTACCACCATCGTGGTGCTTCGGTGAGTAACTTCTTTTGTTTTTCCCCACTGACTGGCACTCTTCCCAAGAAAACAGGAGCTGATTTCTTGAGCGCACCTCTCGTGCGATCAACAAGAGTGCATTTGGCGTGGCAGATCATGAAAGGCCCAACGGCGTGTCGGGAGCATACACCTTTTATGCGCTCTCGCACGGCGTCTGTTAGCTTTGGAGATCCACGGTGGTGAACGCGTTTGGTCTCGTAAACAAAGACAAATTGCATCGTGAGGCGCTGCGGGTGTGCGATGTGGAAAAGGAGTGCCAGAAGGTTGGGAGATTGCAGCAAGCGAGTAATAGCGTTCACGGTGTCGTGTCGTTCGCAAAATGACGTTCGCATGTAAACTACCCTTGCTCTTTTTTCCCAGCAGCTTTTTTAGGTATTCCTCGCAAAAACAAAAGGTAAGGAAGTGGTTGTTTTGGGGCCGAGCGCTTCTCTGCAACAGTTTGAAGACAGAAGCGTTACCATTGCAGCGCTTTCTCTCGCCAAAGTGCAGGATGGCCTTTGTCTGTCGTTGCGAGCTTTATTCTTTTTTTTTTTTTTTTGCGGATGTTGAAGATGAAGTCGCGTGTATTCTTGAGGTCCTCTATCCCTTTCTTTCTTTCTTTCTTTCTTTCTTTCTTTCTTTCTTTCTTTCTTTCTTTCTTTCTTTCTTTCTTTCTTTCTTTCTTATGGGCTCACCAACTAGCACATAAGTGTATTTAAGTTCTTCCTTTCTCCTTCTTTCTTTCTGGTGGACTCACCAACTAGCCCATCAATGTCTTTAGGTTCTTTCTTTCTTTCTGATGGGCTCGCCAATTAGCCCATCAGTATCTTTACGTTCTTTCTTATTTTCTTTCTTTCTTTCATCTTCGAAATGGTTTATCGGAAAACCTTCCAAAACAACACCCTGAGGGTATTGTGCAGCGCTAGCGTTTGTGTGTTTTCTTCACGGTGGATTTTTATCATGGAAGTATAAAAGTGATGTTGAATATGGCTTGGTTAATGTCTTAGTCCATAATGGCACTAAGAATGCGTAAATAGCCTGGCTCACAAGACAACTACAGGACGTTTTTTTTTTTATTTCGCCAGCCGATCGGGGAAGAGAGCAGTTATCATCTTTGCTTATGCCTCCGCCCCGTTGTCAGACTAAACGCCGCACGCAACATCCACGTCCCGTCAGGGAGGAGCTTTGCGCCGATCCTCACTCTCTTGCATGCGTAATCGTGTGAATTGAAATTCGGAGTCGGATATCTAGGGGCAGAGTCACGCTAGAATTCTTCCAACTGATACTGTGTAGAAACACGATTGTCTGTAACTTTTCAGTACAAAAATACCCACTCACTGCAGTCAACAAAAAGTTAATTATTCAATTTTAGTTAATTGGGCTGCTGACAGCGATAACTATCGTCTGACATTGCGTCCCCTTGGCCACACAACTTATTTGCACAGGTGGTATTCGCGTGCCTACCCAGTGCCTAACTTTAAGAAAATCATAAAGCTTAATATTCAACATCCGGTATTTCATTTGCACCTAATTTTTCATTAAGAACGTTGGGCTTTATGTAAGCCACCGCAGAGCTACGACAGCGTGAGTGCTTCCGACTTAAGCCTTTTTGTCTGCCTACACGACGGCGGCCATTAGCGTCCGCAGCGCCAGCATGTCGTTAACATGCAATGTTGCGGAATAGTTAACGAAATCGGAATTCTCGTACAATCGCGCGTGTTGACAGACAAGAAAAGTAAAAATACGACCCTCAAGATGCACATGCTGTCAACTAGGGGTCTCAGAATATTCCAAACTTCCAAATAATAAATCGAATATGGTCCTATTCGATTCGGTCCCACAATGAAACAGTCACTCTTCTGAAATCAAAATATTCTTTGAATAGTACTTTAATGCACTTCACGTTGTTGATTGTACAGGATACAATCACTCGAAGTAAAATGTTGCTTAGATATGGCATTCGGCAGTGGGTACTGTTTGATACTATCTATATATGCAGCAGAAAGCGTACATTTAAAACTGGGCCGCAGAAGCGCACACACGTGTTAACTAGGCCAACAGGGCATCCTTTCTGAGCTTTATATCATAATGCATGATTGTGTATGCCCTGGAGATCCCCGAGTTGGCGAACGAATTGCTCAGTTGTTTCAAATGCCACCTTCGTGCTTTTAATAAAGCAGGCTTTATAATGTGCAGTGTAATAATAGAACCTTTCTAGTGTTGGGAATTCTAAGGGGCACAAATTGTTTAATTATGACAGTGAGACTGTACGTTATTCGGAAACTATTTAAAAATATATTAGGTATTCGTTTCAGTTTGCTTCTGGCACTATTCGGTTTGATTTTCAACACTTTTCGATTCTTATTACGATTCGTTCTCAGAAACTAGTATTCACAAGCCCCTGCTGTGGACTGGAAGAATATATAGGTCTCATTCGTCCTAAATCGGCAGGTACTGGTTGAACGTTGGCCGTGCCAGAGATCACTCTAGTAGTTTTGTAGGAAACTAGGCTTTGTCGGGTCTTCGTGGAGCAGCTAAGGTCTGTGTTGGAGGTTCCTACTGGGATCTACAACTACCTGGACCGACACGCTGAAACCACGAAATTGTCGTTGATGCTCTTGTAGTAGGCAGAGGACACTGGGTCTCTCCATCCAATTCCTACGTCCCAATGCCATCCCTCTTTTTTTTTTCTATCCCCCCTTTGAGCGCAATTAGACCATGAACACCTACTACTGAGGAAAAGAATTTTTTTTATTTATTTGAACTCCTTCATTCACTCGCTCTCGTTAATATACATGTCCTGACAGCTTCAGTTTTTGTGATCGTGATTAATGAATACCATAGACGGAAAACTAAAGCGCTTCACATAGTCAGTTTGCACTTTTTATTGAAATAAGCACTTCGTTAGGCGCTCTTGTAAGAGATCGCTGAAGCGTCTTCTTGGTAGCGTATTTATGCGAGTGGCGACATGATTTAGGTGTGCTTCTTGTGCCTCATGTTGCTTGCTTTCTTGTTGGGGTAGCAATTGAACTATCTTAGCTAAATGTGCAAATAGGCGGAGTTTCTCGGCCAAGCTCGAGGATACGCATAACTGTCTCCTGGTTGCGATGTGCAGTGCGACTCAAATGGGCTACGGACTTACTATATATTTGGTTGTAGTAGTATACGTATATGCCCGTCTAAAGCACAAGTAACTTTCTTAACATTCCTGACATCCACGAAGCTTTGTTGCACGCATATTGCGCATTGCTTCTGGCGAAGCCGTTGACTGCAGTAAGAAAACTCGGTGCTCAACGGATGTCGGCCGGGCTCGCACCTGACTCGGCCACTTCTAACACTCTTGATATAAGTAAGGAAAGGCATAGAGAGAGAGGAGAGTATACCGCTACTTATTTACGAAGCTCCCCGATGGTCCTAGAAAAGGCGGTCAAATCTGCATATTTCTTCGGAGCCTCGGAGTGGTGACGAGCTTAAGCGGAATGGATTGGGAAAACTGTTTTCGGGAGCCGCTATCGCTCAGGCGAGGTTCACAGAGAGTGGGCCACCATATATACAGCTGCAGCATAAGCGACGGCCACCGCTCCCAGTGCAGCCACCCACATTCATCGAGCGCCGCTGAAACACTTCTCGCACTCAATTCATGTTTCGGTAAATTGAACCGGGGAGTCGGCGGGGGGGCTCCCACTGGAATATAAATCTAGCGCTTTAGACGGCTTTTTTTCTTCCCTAGGTGGCGGCGCAACGAAGGCGCAGTTTCACTCTGGCTTCGGCGTTCCTTCAGCCACCTTGTTGTTGCTTCTTTTTCTCTCCTTTCATTTTTATTCTCGGCCTTTCGATTGTTTAACGCAGAACATTAGCCCGCTTCTCCGGAGAAAGTTGCCGGCTGAGGAAGTCAATGACCCCGGGAATGCCCCGGGGATCGCGCTGTTGCGAGGCTCCCGGCAGCACAGCCTATGATGGCGCGCGTGCGCGCGAGCTCTGCCTTCCCGGGTAGCTGATAAGACGGCGAGCTCTAGCTCGCCGGAAATGAAGGAAAGGAACTCGAGTTCCGCCACTTCCGAGACAGATGCCCCAGCGCTTGCGCGCGCGCGCGCGGATTACTAGCTCCGCTCGCTGTAAGCGACTCGCCTGAGCGTAAAAAAAAAAAAAAAAAAAAAAAAACTCGGGAGGTGTGCGCCCGCGTGCGCGCCCGCGCCCTTGGTCGGTCGCGTTAACGGCTTGCGCCTTCTTCCTCCAGAGGTCTCGCTGCCGAAACGTTTCCCCGTGCTCCCGAACCACCCCTGACAACGTGACTGGAAACACAGGGGGAGAGGGGAGGAGGGGACTGCCTAGAGTCGCCTACGGGCGTGGACGCACGCTCCTCGCTTTGCATAAGCGTTGCTCTCGCTGGCCGATCCCACTCCTCCCACGTCGTCGATAGCTCGGTCGCGAGCTAGTGTTTACTGCGTCGACAGAGCGTGTCCGCCCCTAAGGTGATGAAGGGTCGTGGGCCTCGGTGCCGATAATGGTTTTCGCCCACCCGACCTTCTCCCGCTGCTCCACTCCCCTTGTTTCGCCCTTAACGTGCACTTCCAACAAAGCTGTATTTTTGTTTTACCGATGTCACCGGCACAGGGCTGAGATAGTACGTTTACTGTTTGTCGTATTGTTTTTTTTTTCTTCAGTACGTCTATGCTTACGAAGAAAAATAATCAGTACACAGATACAGATACACACACACATGCAGGCACGCACGTACTCGCGCGCACACACACGCACGCACACTCACACATGCACGCAGCGACACCACGGCTCCTTTCGGCTTCCTTGCAGCTTTCCCGCAAGGACAGACGCTGCGAGACAGCTTTGCATTCTTGCATGTACACGCTCGTTAGCTGAGTAGAATACCACACATACAAAGCGCACCAGACTGCACAAACAAAGCTTTTCGTTGCAACGAGGACCTGCGGCCGTACTACATCGACGCAAAGTGCCTCTTCTTTTCGGTTGTGATTGGGAGCAGCCTTCACGAAAGTTTATTGAGCGTTTATTGGCATGGCTGACAATCCTGCATGTGATGTTTGAGGCTGCGAGGAGGACAACGACCGTCGACTGTGCCACTGTCCTCAATTTGAAACACAAAGACAATCTATGTCCAACGCCTTGAGACTAGATGATCATCGCCTGAGTGAACAGGCAATACTGTAATACCGTCCCCGCCGGTCATCAACTCTACTGAGAATGACTCGCTTGTGCGAATTCCTTTGGCTGCGTAGCGCTGTCCATGCACCTGCTAGCATTCTCCGCATTCCTTTTTCTCTCTCTCTCCCTTCTTTCTATTACCCTTTTTTCTTTGCCCAGCGTCGGGTAGCCAGCTGGTGTGTTCATTGGCTAACATCCCTGACTTTTGTTTTATGTCTCTCCCTCTCTTCGTGAGTGCGTGAAAAAAAAGAAGAAATAGGAGACAGGACGCTAACTAGCCTGAACCGCCATCCTTGTGAGGTCGACGTCTCACCAGCTTTCTGTCAAGAAACGATTGCTTTCTCCGCAGTATATCTATGCTTGTGGTAAAGCACGCTTTACAAAAACACAATTTCTCTGCTATCTTGCGAAAGGCGATATCTTTGTGACAAGAAATAAATGCGAGAAGTATGTTATCAGGAGCACCTTCATTGGAATGATTCAAAGCTTACACTGCGACGAACTCCTCTATAAACTTTTTAGAAACGATTTCCCATTGAATATACCTAGGTAGTGTGTAACTATGTCATCTTACCGTTGCCAGTTATGCTAGTTGCACATTTGCTACAGTTAAATTTATGAAGTGTTTTTCTAACAGTAAGCATATCTTCTGGCGTCGCCTAAGGTAAATGGTGAGACAGTCATCAAACGTTTCTGTTGAGATCCAGCACAGCGAGCTTCATCTGAATGCGACCAGCATAGCGTAGGCGGAGGACGCCGTCCGCGAGATGCCTCTCCGCACCTCCTTCCTTATATCGTCGACAGGGGAGCCACTTTCCTGCTGGTCGGGAATCCCGGGCGAGCGACAACGTTTAGGAGAACAGAAGGAATAACAAGAACGTTGCGGTACAGACAGAAAGAAGGAAAAGTTAGAGACCGAACGACTTCAGGGAGGAATAAGCAGATAGGCAAAAAACGTGGTAGAAGGTGGGGGCGAGGTGGGGGGAGGGGAAGACCCACCGCATTTATTGGAGTGTGTGCATCAGTGCGAGGAAAGGCAGAGCCGCCACACAAGAAGGCGTCTCTCAAGCGAATGCTCGTGCGAGCGGTGAAGCGCGATTGGCGCCTCGCTGACGAGCACTCGAAGCGTCCCAGCTTTCCCGTGCCTAGGCTTCCTCTTTCTCATTCACTTCTCGCCGCCTCCTCTTTCTTTCTCCTTTGGTTTTTTTTTTCTCTTGCTGGACCCCTTGCAACAGGAAACGATCCTGGCGAATCCGTTCTGGCGTTGGCTCGTTTACGTAGAGTCGCTCTCGTGTTCGGAAGGCTGACGCGAGCACCGACGTGTCACGAGAGTTGCGTGCACAGTGGCGGGTGCGGCGCGTTGAGTTTGGGCCCATTGAAAACATTGGCAGGGATGCTCAGACGTTCGATCCTTGTTTTTTACTTTGGGCCTGAGCAAGCAGTAGTCCTTCTTCAGGGATTTTATATTCTAGAGATTCTTCCTGCCAATCCTATTCCGTCCTTATCACCCGCCGCTCCCACTCATGCCGACTTCGTTTATGACGCGGGCGGGACGTGACTGGGGCCAGTGACCGAAGCGTGAAAAGAAATAATTCTAGAATGAATCTTCTTCATAATCCGGCTTTATCATCTAAGTGCATATTTCCAGGAACGCAGCAGTATCACTGGACGACCGGCACGCTTTTCATTGTACACAAATTGCTGCTCCAAGTTGCGACCCTATAGGGCATTCTCGTGGTTCCTCTTGCATTGCCCATGCGCTACCTTCTAAACAAACGCACTTGCACCAGTGGGCACGCACTGTACAAACTCAGGACCGGGCAGTCTTTCTTGGACACTCTTTGCTTCTTTCCTGCAAAAGCTAGTACAGTATCAACATTTTGACTTTTCGTTAAAATTCTTGTTGGGAATAAAGCTTTGAAAATAAAGAAAACTACTTGAGTTGGAGTACCTGAATGCGAATAAATGCCTGTTGAGGATGTTTTCTCTCTGTTTAGGCACACTGACTAGCTCACTGATGCAGACGTGGGTCCAAGATCGCAAAAACTGGATAGTTTGGGAAGATTCATGGCAATATTGCACATATTTACATTGCAGCGTTCACTGCACAACTACTTTCCGACCATACAAACACCCACGAACCGCAAGTAGATATCGGCGTTTCGCCCAGGTGCAGCACTTTTGTGACAACTGCACTGTTTCTTTTTTCAATGTCTTTGTCAACGTGTTTTAATCATATTGCCATCTATGGACCGCACACTGAAGATAACTTCCGTTAGACGAACATCAGTTTGCAAACTCACGCCGCCTCTGTACAACGGGACGTGGCGGGCAGGATTTGAAATCAGCGTGAAACTGGCGCTCTACGTGGGAACTGTAAGTCACAGAGCAGGGTGGTGGTGGTGGTGGTGGTGGTGGTGGTGGTGGTGGTGGTGGTGGTGGTGGTGATGATGATGATGATGATGATGATGATGATGATGATGATGATGATGATGATGATGATGATGATGATTTGATGGCATCCCCTTTGAAACGGGGCGATGAAAAATAGTCACCTATCCTGCTTGATTTAATCAGGTATGCGGTGCCTAAATGTCGTGTCGAAAGCCCCACGTAGGAGGAAAGGCGGAAAGTTTTTACTGCAGTTAACATTCTCTGGAAACTTCACGCAGTCCGTAACTAACCTCTTTCACCCCAACTTGGCTCACTGGGTAGGCCGAGGTTTAACGGATTGCTGTGCTGAGGAAGCCGGCTTCTAAACTAATCGTGGGACCAACTTGGGTCACCGGATATGTTACACTGGGTATGTACCGGTCTTCAGTATACCTTTTTGACGACAATATTGGTGAATGGGTATGAGCCACTGGTTATGCGCCAATCTTCAATGAACCTCTCTAGCACCAACTTGCGACACGCACCTCGCGCGGACTTCGTGGCGGCGCCGCTAGGTGGCATACCGTAGCCACAGGAACGCGAGGAAGAAGCTCCGTCTGCAATGCACGCGATAGGTCATGCATTTCTGTGATAGCAAAACTGTGTTTACACAACAAGCACGGCTTCAATAGTAATCGCATTAATGTCGGCAGTCATTCTAAAAAGGTTTTATGAGTTTAGTTTTACAGACGGAAGCTGTGAAACTGTGTTCCTTCAGCGGTGGTGTGATCGGTATCGAGGAGGCACTGCCATTGTTCACAGTGGAGCCGACGCAGTTGAGCCGGCACAGCGCACAGTAGCGTGAGTCGGATAGAGCACATAGCACAGTGCTTAGCTCGCACGTAGTGATTCGTCCGAAAAGACTCTGGTTTAACGAAGGCCTTGCACGGGGTATGGTGCAGCGTTCGCAAAGTAGGGTATATTTCGGATAGTTCCTTGAAGTGTCCACAAGACTGCGAGTACAACGAACGAGTGCGCTAGATATAGCAAAACAATTCAACACACAATGGGTACGCCTTCAGGTAGCACCGGACATAGTGAAACACTTAGCAGTGTGGAGCCGGCCCAGCATACAGGAGCATACGTTGGATATAGCGGAGAGTACAGAAGCACTCAATTCGGATATAGTAAAGCGTATATATAAAAAAAGAAAACATTGACTACAGCGATGTACTTGCATCAGATATGGTGAAGTGATTGCAAAGCTGAAGAAATAAGGCTGTTACAAACCCAGGACTTTTTTTAATGGTGCGAAAACTCTCATACACATTCGATGTCCTTGATGTGCTAGTTGCTCAGATATGAATCCGTCTGCGAAGACATCGTTGTCTGTCTGCCACGTATACATACGCTTTCGATCACGTTAAGCGTACTTTTGTTTTGTTTTATTGTTGAGCAAATCAGAAAAAGAAAGGAGGAAGAAACAGAAAAGAAAGAGTGTGATTGCGATCCTGAAGTGGATGACCTCGGGTAGAGCGAAAGAGAAATGGAAGTAAGAAAGACAGAGAGGGCATTAAGCATGGACTCTAAGGCAGCAAATTCCCGTCAAAAGATTGCCGAGCTTTTTATAGTTGAAGTGCCATCTTATTTATACTGGCCTTAGGACCTTGATGAACACGAGGAAATGATTACACAACAACAACAACAACAACAACAACAACAACAACAACAACAACAACAACAACAACAACAACAACAACAACAACAACAACAACAACAACAACAACAACAACAACAACAACAACAACAACAACAACAATGACGACGACCACGACGACAAAATGTTAGAGGCATCGTCAAAAGGACAAAATGAGAAAGGGCTTGACTTTTGTATCGCCTATAAAGTGGCACATGCAGTTGATGAACTAGCAGTGCGTAATATAATTTTTACAGTACATTACAATTATGCCTTCTCTTTAAAACCTTCAGTAACATGACGTACCGAGAGCGTGCTTTACAATGCATGCGTTTTGTTAGTCGTCACGTCATCATGTCGCAAGTAATTGGCCATCGTACACTGCCACTACTTCGCCCCGGTTTACGCACCGATAACGCAACGCGCAATCTGCTGAACCTCGAACTCCGTGAGGCTGTTTTCGTACGTTTTTCATATGACATGTACTCTTTGTTACTTGACGAGGATAAATGGGCTCTTTCACACTGAATGAAAAAAAAATTCTTTGTCGAGGCTGCCTTTCTCTCCAGGAAAGTTTGCTGTTAGGCTAGTTGGTACGTGCTATTTAGAACAGAAACATCGCAAAAAACGGTACTATAAAGAGAGAGAGAGAGAGACATTAGAGCATTTAATGGTACCATGCTGACGAGTCTAAAAGAAGGATGGGCGAAGTGGAAGCAGAGCCGGCGTGATTCGGTATAGGCGCTGCACCGTACAGTAGTAGCGGGCCTACGAGAGGGAACGAGGAGACGGCGAGCTCGAGCGATCGTAGACGACGTCGCCGCGCACTGCACGCGGGTGGGCAGGCAGCGCCGTGGTGCCGGGGCCGCGTTCGCCCGGGGTGTCGAGCAGCTGCGGTGTCGGCGCAAGAGCGACGGGGCCTTTGTCTTTGTTTCGCAGCGGCGACGGGCGTGAGCCCTGAAGGAGCCCAAAAAGAACGGAAGATCGATGAGGCCCGCGTGAGCCGGGCTCGGTGAAGAGAGAAGAGCGTCGGGACACCCGCCGTTGCCGGTGCTGCCCTGCTGCAAAACGATGAAGGCACTGAAAAGGGAGGAAGGGAAACGGCAACGAGCACAGGGAGCACCGGGAGCCGCCGCGCCGGTAGAAGCAGGAGCAGCAAGCGCCCGATGCCTCGCTGGCTCGCGTGCGTTACTTGCTTGAGTTACGTGCTCGCTCGCCTTGTTTGCTTGCTTTGTTTAGCTTACTTGCTTCCTGGCCGCGCGACTTTGCTCGTCGACGGCGGTGGCGAGGGACCGGCGGGGAGATGTGGCGCGGGTTGGCCGAGACGGGAAGCGGTGATTTGTCAACGGCGTCGTCATCGTCACCGGCGTTTGAAATTCAAATGGCGCGCATTTTGGGTCGTTGTGGCGTCGTCGCCGCCGCCGGTGGCTAAGGGAGAACAAGCCGACCGAAAACCGAGCGCCCACTTTGTCTCCCAACCACTGATTTTTCTTATTTATTTTTCTTTCTCTTTCTCCAGGTTGGTTGGCCGGGGCCTCTGTGGCCGTCGGGATGAGAGGAGAGTGCTGGCGTTAGGAGGGCTTCCCAGACTCCCCACTCTCCCCATCTTCCCTCGTCCTTTCCGACTGCTTCTCTCACAGTTGAGAACTGCTGCAGGGACGCAGCACCAAGGGTGTCTGGGAGTCGGGGCGGCTGCTGTCAGCCCAGGTTTAGCTTCTCGGTGCGCGAAGTAGTGCGCTCTCCCTTTTCCTTTCTGCGTTCTTTGTCTTCTAGGTGTGCCATTCTTTTAGTTTTGCTGTTGCAGATAAGCGGCTGAAACATTTTGCTGCTTCTAGAACTGGCGACTTTTATACTCTTGACGTTTTCAAGAGGGAGAGCGTTATTACCGAAAGATAAATGGGCGAACATGAACTTACGTGTTCTTTTATGCTTGCCTCATTGAAGCTTCGGGCTTACGCAAAAAGTGGATACCTGCTAAGACACCGATGTCACCATTTCGGCAGCAGAAGCGTGCCAGACAGTCTTTTACTCGTGTTGAGGTCACAAGCCATTTCGTTGATGAAATTTAAAAATAAGGACGAACTAGTCAGCTTTGTCGCACTAGGTGAAGTACCTATGACTTTACTACAAAGCAGTTTGTATTCGCTATACTTTTTTTCACATTCCGTGATGTACTGGTTGTGATGATATCCTTATTTATTTATTTATTTATTTATTTATTTACTATGACCCCCCTAGAGAGAAAGAGTGAAAGAAGAAAGTGGAAAGGCAGGGACGTTAACCAGAAAGGAAAATCTGGTTTCAAACCATGCGCTGGAGAAGGAAGAGAGGGAGGTAATGAGATAAGAAAGTTGAGAAAGAGAGAGAGAGAGAGAGACGGAGCACAGACACACAATCACAGCAGGTCACTATCACCGCATACTATCACCGCACTGTAGCACTTGAGCAGGTCTCTCTACCTTAATAAATGCAACGTTGCCCTCGTCGCCTTCCGCTGTGATGATGTTTTTTTGTGAGGCTGAGACTGCAACTTCTGTGTGAGCAATGCCATAAAGGAAAGAATTGGGCTAAGTACGGCCGCACGGAGTTCCTTTTGTTTTCTTTTTTAAAATTTAAGATGAGCCAAGATTTCTTTACGCAGGCGCTTTAGCAGTCCTAACTCATCGTAATGCGTCAACCGTGGTCACCAATCCAACACGTTACCTTGTAGTGGACAGAAGAACACCACAGCCGCCGACATATCGCCAGGGTTAACGCCCAAGGAGGATTAAATATGAGATGCTTGGGCCATGCCCACGCACTTATGTGCCACTCAGAATGTTGTAGCTTCGCAGAGCTTCGCACATTAAAAGCAGTTCATTAATCCTCGTGCAACAAATTTCCTTGCAAGCCCGCTTATCGCAGTTTTCGTTCTTCCCGTTTACGGGCTATTCTTATTCGTACAGTTATTGAAGCTTTAATGAATACGCCGTATACTCACTCTAATAACCGGGAGCCCGACCATTTTCTAGGTGCAAATTGCAAAAATCTCGGGTGCGTATATTAAGAAGAGTCGATTGTTGCGCTAGTTAAGGTTACTAGTTACGCGTATATAAAAAAATAGGCTCATTCCGCGAGCCCTAGTCAGTCGCTCTTTACATTTGCGCGTGCCAGTGGCGCTTCGGCAGCTGTCCAGTAAATAGCACAGTACGAGTCGCTCTCCACGTGGCGACTCACACTTATCGCTTCCCAACGTGAGAGCTACACGTCCCAGTGCCACAACGATTTTCGGTCGCTGCGAAGATCCCCGTTATTACTCTCCGCGGTGTGTTCCATGTCGAAAGCGTTACTTGAAGTAGAGCAGACCATGGTACGCGTTCGAGATGTACTCGTATCTTCGCATCTCTGCAGAACTGTTGTAGTTTACTTTGTGCCAGGGCACGTGTATGCAGGTTCGGGTTGTTTGCAGCGCAAAAGTCTGGTGTCCGTCTGACCTAGATAGTTTGTTAGTTCTTTTTTCCCCTTCCTGTTATTGAAACAGGGAGATATACGTCGTACATGGGCCAGCCTTATTAGTTCCCTAAATCTATATCCTGACCTTGCCTGTAAGTCAACGTCAGCGCTTCAATTGAATAATGCTTTCGTGGCTTGTGTCTACTTCTATCATTTCCAATTTTTCACTCTATTCTTTCTGAAGGGACCTATTTCGAGATGCCCACATCTCTTGTGTCGTGTTGAAGTCGTAGTGCCATTGAATCTGCCCTTGTTTTTTCATAAAAAAAATCAAATAAAAATTCTGCAGATCCAACCCACGTGTCGGACTCTGATAAGCGGTTTAGCATCGCGTATCGCTTAAAGAAATGTCATGCAACTGGTTATATTCTCCACAGCGTTTGGTATCATAACGATTACCTGGCCGCTGAATAGAGCGGTCCGATCCCGGAGATAGACAGTGAAATAGTAAGCTGCATTTTATTCGGCGAAAGACCGACCAAGCAGATGCGCCAATACCCAAGCCATAAGAAAGTGGGCGCAGAAATGTCTGCTTTACTAAAGGAACTGTCGTCTTATTGAGGTATATTTGATGCAATTATAGGGTACTTAGGTATCAATTGTTTAATTCTGTAGAAAACAGGGCCAACAGCCAAGGCACATATAAGGTTAGTGAAGACGATAGTGTTGTCTTGCGCATGAGCTACTCGGAAAGTGAGCAACAGCAGCCATGGTCAGAAAAGTCCGGGATGGTTAGAAAAGAAAGCTTCACATTGAAATTGGCAGTTTCGCCCGAAGGGCGAAGCACTGACAGAGACAGGAATGTCTGACGGTGCGCTCGAGCTCGTTCGCCGGTGCTCTACACCAACCCGCACTGAAACGCTGGAACACTTGCAGCGCGCCATCCATGGCTTTGCTGGTAACGCAACTCAGATCGCGCACAAGCTCAGGGACCCATTCCTGTGTATTACCCAGGATGCCCGAGGGCCGGCATGCTCATATGCAGGCTCGGAGAATGCCGAGCTGGATCAACCTTTCCAGCTCCACGACCTGAAGGCAGCCCTGGCCAAAATGAAACGTGCCACGGCATCCGGACGGGACAAAATTACAGTCAAGCCCCTGGCAAACCTGCCGGACTCGATTTACAGTACACTATTGGCATACTTCAATTCTATCTGGCTGGGAGAAGTGGCCCTCCCTATCGACTGGAAGACACAACTTGCCACGTTTATTCCTAAACCTGGAAAAACCGTGAATACGGACAACCTCCGCCTCCTCTCTCTCACCTCTTGTGTGGGCAAGGTAATGGATACGATGCTGTGGGACCGGTTGTCTACTTTCATTGAGGACCACAACACATTTGGGGACACCATATTCGGGTTTCGCCCACAAAAATATGCACAGGATGTCCTCCTCCAACTTAATCTGGAAGTCCTAGACCCCATTGAATGCCCTCATAACGACAAAGTGGTCCTGGCCTTGGACCTTAAGGGAGCATTCGACAACGTCACTCATGAAATCATCTTAACTCATCTCTCTCAAACCAACTGCAGGCGTAACGCTTTTCAGTACGTCTTACAATTTATAACACAGAGGCGCGCATGCCTGCGCATACAGAACACCGAACACCACCCATACACTCTACGTTCCAGAGGTACACCACAGGGCGGTGTCCTCTCCACCTATTGTTCAATCTGGCCATGAAGAATTTGCCTGCCCAGCTGGATCTTTTGGATCGGGAGCTGCAGAAAGCTCATCTTACCAACCAAATTGCACGTTTTCCTCAGGAACTGTTGGGTCGCCGCCTGCTTGCCTAACTACACCTCCAACCTCTCAGACACACAGAAAAGCACGTACGTATGCCACAAGAATGGCGCTATGCCCTGAACGTGTGCCCTCTTCCCCAGAACATGACACGCATATACCATGATGGCAGACGCCTGGCTCGGGCGGAGGCCCTGCCACGCCATTATGACTCTAAGCCCGGCGTTTTCAACGTGGACGCCTCTGGACCACACCATGGGAGATGGTTTACGGCCGCGGTGGGCCATGAAGGCAAAACAGTTAACGGCCTTGGCTTTTGCTCTAGGGACATAACACATGCGGAGGAAGTCGCCATCACGTTGGCTGCATCCGATTCTCGCTCTCAAACCATCACTGCCGACTCGCGAGGGGCCTGTCGTAACTACGAACTGGGTCAGATTCCATTCCTGGCCTATCTTATCCTTCAATCTAGCTACCAAACCGGGGACCCCCACCCCCGATACGTCATTCGGGCTCCTGCTCACATGGGATTAGAGGGAAATGAGGCAGCAGACGCTGCTGCCCGCACGCTTTCTCACCGTGCTCATTTCTTCTCTGACCCCGTCGATCAGGACTTCCTCCCCCTTCCCGCCCAATCTGCTCGTTTACAGAAATTACAGCCGATTATAAATCCAATCACGAACTCTACCGCCGCTCGTGTAGAGGCCTCAAAAAGGAGGAGGAGCACCTCCTGCTCCGCCTCTTTACCAACACTATGCTGTGCCCCGCGGCTCTCAAACATTTCTATCCGGCCTTTAGCGGAGCTTTCCCGCATTGTGGAGAGAAGTCCTGCAGACCTCTACCACATCGTGTGGCCTTGCCCATCCAACCCTGCTTTCCTACCCTTACCCAACCTTACCCGGAAGGACTAGGAGGCTGCCCTGCTTGGCTGCTCCGACCTACGGGCCTATTGCAGCGCCTCGCCTCTACAAACGCGGATAAGACACCACACGTACACTCCGCAAAAGCTTAGTGTTTTCTTCGGTCGAACAGCGGCGCTGAGCTCAATACTTGGCGTGCCGTACAATGTTCCAGAGGCGTTTCGATTCACAGGTGGACGGACTAACTGGTCAGCAGTCGAATTAAGTAAGAGACGATTAGAGTATTAGTGGAAGAAAAGGAGGGAGGTGAA
The DNA here is from genome assembly GCF_050947875.1 of Dermacentor variabilis. Taxonomy (NCBI): domain Eukaryota; kingdom Metazoa; phylum Arthropoda; class Arachnida; order Ixodida; family Ixodidae; genus Dermacentor; species Dermacentor variabilis. Next base: position 40,761,966 of record NC_134571.1, read on the forward strand.
TGGCTTTCCCAAGTGAATGGCTTTCTAGGCTGTTTATGTGGTCAGAGTTTGGTCACAGGCCATTACTGGCTTCTACGTTACATTTCCCACGTATTCGTACTGAGATGATAGTTTTCACTTGCTTTAAGGGCTTTTAGACGGCCAGACTTGGTCACAAAAAGATAGAATTAACTTCAGCGGCTTACGATGCTTATGCAAGTGTTACAGAGGCAACTTCAATCGCGATCCAGCCCAATCTGGTACCAATTTCAGACAGTTATTGACTCCCTTTCGCGAGTTGCACAAAGAAGCTAATCGCGATTTTGATGCAGGTCGGGCCCAATCGTCATCGAAAATACAGCGTGTTATTCAAGGTGTCAAGGTGTCGCGCTTTCCAAAATCAAGGAGTTTGTACAAGCAGCGGGTTTCTTTGCACATAGACGTGTCTTACTTTCATGCCATCTTTCTCCCATGTGTCAATGTTCGGTGTAAAGCAGGGAGCTGTTCTTTTTAATTGGTCCGTAGTTACTTTTCATGCATTATATTTCTGTCTCCATGTACTGTGAATGGACATTAGCTCTGGAGGACTTTCTGGAGAACTGTTTCACGACTTCTCGTATATGCTCAATGTGCCACGCCTTAAAATTTAGTCGTGCGCCTTGGCCAACACGAGGTTAACAGACCATGCTGCTCCATGAGTGACTTGGCGACGCTCTTACAAACTCGTATTCATTTTAACTGGCATGACTGACTGACCTGTGAAGTGTGCGGCCAAAGCGGGTCTGCTGCATGCATTTACTCCACGTTGTAGCGCGGCAAGCGCTGTGCGAAGTGCTTGACAGCCATGTGTGCTACGAGAAAAGAAAATTTTCATACAGTTCTCGCGAAGGACGTCCGAAAGTATGAAAATGTGCTGCTTTACTTCAATTACAAACTACAGGCCTGCATAATAGACAACAATAACGCTACGTTCTACCTGCGAGGGCACGTTAGCTTTTTTTCTTCTTTCTTTTCCGATTCTCTACTCTCGCCTCACCCTCCATACCAAGGGAGCCAGCCGAAACATCCTTTGACTAACCTCCCGGCCTTCACTTAGCTCTTCTTACACGTTATGATAACTGTGGTAAAGCGTACTGAACACAATTTTTCGCGTTCTTTGTCGCACAGGCTTCCATCGTCTTCCTCATCAACGTCATCGTGTCTCCTTGGCGAAAGGAAGGTCACGTGAAAAAAAAAAAAAGAGACTCATCACTGATAATTCAGTCGTCGCTCCGAGTCTTGCGAGCCGTCATGACGTCGTCCTGCCGTCATCCTCGTCGTGGTGCAATTGTCGTCGTCGTTACCGCGGCCTTCGGGAATGCTTAAAGGGGCACAAAAGAAAATACCAAGTTAAGTTTTATTAGTAAGTTACCATTCTGCAAAAAAAAAGAGAAAAAAATAGGCACTCACTATTATGTGAGGAGGTCTGGTAGGCCTTAAAGGATACAAAAGCGAAAGACGGGTGGCTTTGCCGTGTTGAAGTTCCCGCAGGAGCTTGCCCTGACGCCACGGATTTCGACAGCGTGTGTTCAGGGGCGCACTTACATTTTCGCTATACAAGAGAGAGAGAGAGAGAGAGAGAGAGGAAAGGCAGTGAGGTTAACCAGACTGGTAGATCCGGTTTGCTATCCTGTGTTAAGGAGAGGAAGGGAGGTAAAGTGATAGCAAAGTAGAGATAAAGAAAGAAAGGAGCATAGACATACAATCACAGTCAAATACTGTCACCGCATACCGTCACCACACAGCACAGTAGCACTTGCAGCACTATAAACATCTCTTCAGGCTACAGCCGCTTGTCCAATTCTGTTGCCGTGCCCTCGTCGTCCTACGCTGCGATGGCTTGTGATTCGCTGTACAAGATTGATTAAACTCTATTCTGGCTGTATCCTGAAGGATCCCACAGAGGTCCAAGTGCGATGTAATAATTTGAAATACGTGACGTCACACTGACACGCCGGCGCTGGACTTTCGGGACGAAATTTTGAAGCAGTACGTTTAAAAAAAGAGGAAATGAGATACACTACAAGATAGTTCTTACGTTCTTACGAGCCAAAACCACGATCCGTTTATGTGGCTTGCTATAGTGGAGGAGTCCAGATTAATTTTGACCACTTGCGGTTCTGTAAGGCGCACTTAAGCGGCTTTCCATTCCGCCGGCGTTGGAATACGGCGGCGGCGGTCGAGATCGAACCCGCGACCTCGAACACAGCAGCGCAATGCCATAGCCATTGACCTTACGCATTGGTAAACGGAAATTTTGCATTCATTATCTGTTTTTAGTAATCAATTTCTAATCACGAAATTTAGGAAAAGAAAGACGAGTTTTGAAAGAATATGTTACCAGTTTAAACTTCCTAGCGTCCCTTTAAAGCTTTCTTCTGAGGGACCCCGTGCTTTTTTTTTTCTCTCTATCTTTATCCACTGTCTTCATGATCGTCCACACCTTGGCTGCAAAGCCAAATGTGAGTAGGAAATGCGCACCACAGGCCGAGCCTTTTTGGCCGCGCCAAGTGTGATCCTGCACGCGTCATTCACGCTCGCCGGGCCCCAAATCAGTTCGCGTGTTGACTTAAGGACGGAGGCGCTAATTGCGGTCGCCCCGGCCCCTCCGCTTCTCCCGATTTGACGGCACCGCGCGTCGTGTTTGCCTAGCGTGGACACCCTTCGCTTGTAAACGCCAAGGGTCTCGCTTCGGGCCACTTATAAGCGGGACTTAGCGCCGAGACCTTCGGATAATATTTAAATCCTCGATAGCGATCGCTTGAACGGAGCCTTCCTTACAAATAACTGTTTTCTCAGGTGAATGGCTCAAAAGTAAAGAAAGGAAATTTAGGTACTTTAATTCTTTAATACTTTAATTCAGAGGAGATAGCAGGTGAAAAGAAAAAAGAAACACAGAAGAGCAGTAAAGAGAAATAAATAACAAAAAACGCCCTCGCTTTCCTTGGTGTCTACATTTCTTCCTTCACACGCGCGCACGTAAGCGAGCAGGAAAACAGAAATGGATGGGAATTTCCGAAATGCGCCTTTCTAGAATGACGACGCTCTGCCACTTGCAGGCACTGCGACAAGTGCTAAAGCCGTAAGAGTTGCTTTATTTTAGGCAGACTGGTTCAGTCATTCTCATAATGTTATCTATCGTAGAAAAACCAGTAATTCGTAGCGCATTTTGTAATATAGAAGTTGGACGGAACAGATACGATAGTAATATTCGAAAGTGGTTGAAGCGCAGTACGCTAGACTATGGAATTTATATAATGACGCCCACTCGACCTGACGGACGTGTTCTCATGCATGGGAGACTCTATCTTTGAAATGTTAGATTTTCAGTCATTATTTTTCACGCAGAAGAGGGAGAAACATGCATACATTAGCTCAGAAAAGAGAAGTATGTCATTGACCCTAGAATAGTCTATTTGAAAGGCACGAACTGCATTTATATCTGTGGGTAAATGTCACGTGAATAAGCGGAAATATCTATAGTCTGTTAAAGTTCTATCAGGACACCGGCATCACGTCAATGCTACCAATTTCCGAAGTCAGTATCCCCCTAACTCAAATTTAAAGATTCCCTAAGTTTTCTTACATTTTTGCAAGGTGCGCTTGTTCAGTCTTTTAGATGTTTTCCGTGGAGAAAAAAAATTGGTTCGTGTTATGTAAATATTCTGGATTCTGAACATCTTATAGTTTATATTTCTAGGCACGTTTCGAAGTAACTAAATAATGAAGTCACGGCGCTCAAGCTGAAAAGAAAAACCTTGCTTTAATATTTTGTTGTAATCTCGTTGTAAATTATTGTAACCTTTTTATAATCTTTTGCAAGCGTCCCTCTTGTACATGAATGCAACTATTCAGCTTGCTGTTGCCGCTTATATTAGTCTCCATTTTGTTATTATAGATTGTATATAGAAAGTGTTTTTAATGTCCCACTTACATTTATTATTCACACTTTTTTTTGTATCATTTCTTGTTCATCCCACTTCCCTCTATGTAATGCCCAAGTGGGTCTCTAGGGTAAAAAAGAGAAAAAAAAAAGATGTCACAAGGCAAGTTGTTATTACTAAGACACATACTTCTGCTTGGAGCCATATTCGTGGAACGCCTCACTAAGTTTGTATATTGCTCCAGATGCAAAACTAGCTTGCACGACAACAAAGCGCCAACACGGATACGGAAGCTGATTTGAATTGCAAGAGATATTGGCATCGGATCTTACAGAATGTAAGGCACAGTTCAAACAGTGTATCACGTCGCGACAGCGTTGTAAAATATTAGTAATAAAATATTCTTGAATGTTATGTGCTAACGTAACACCACCACCCTTAAGCGCTAACGCATAATTCGCAGCGAAGCAAGCCGATACGCGGACATGTGTTGGACATCCAGGACAGCCACGCCCTGTAGCTTACCTGACGAAATGCGTTCACCACGCTCTAATAAGAGCATGAGTCATACATCGCAAGCCAATGCGAAGGTGTTTGCGGTGATTGAGGTCAAAGCACACCGTCAAGCCAGCAGGTCAGGGTGTCGGTCACTACGGCATCGTAGCAGAGGATTCTCACGTCTTCGAGTTTTTTCCCCCATGACATGGCGCGGCATTTCCCTTGAGCGACGATACAGACGCACTAAACCAGTTTGCGACTTTAAAGAGGCCAGAGACATTCAAAAGAAAATTCACCATTGCATTGCTCTGCTGCAAAATCAGAGCTGGAAATCTTGTTGTGAGTCTCGCGATTCACGTAAACCTCTGTCGGTTGTCTGGAGAACAGTACAGCTCCTCAACAGCACCGTTCATTTAAATATCTAGCCGTCTATCAACGACGCCGAGAAGTCGACGTAGCAGAAGATTACTGCGCAAGATTCGGTGGGCCAGACGCTCCAGCTTTGCACACTTATTCCTATTAGCCACCCTGGCTATCGAGATCCTGGCATGGACACTCCTTTCTCTATAGAACTGGAGTCCGCACTCGCTAGGTGCAGGCTATCTTCGTCACCAGGCCCCAATGGCATCACATACTCTGCGCTTGCAAAACTTGACCGAGAGGCCTGAGATACACTTCTTGGCGTATATAACGCATCATGGCGTGACAACTTGGTCTCTACGACGTGGAAATCCACTCGCGTTGTTCCATTTCTCAAGCCTAGCAAATATTCATTAGAACTCTTAGCTTGCACTAACGCTGGTCAACTGCATCAGCAAGCTAATGGAGAGCATGGACCTTACACGGTTAGAATGATACTTGGAATTTTACAACGTCTATCCAGAGGTAATGGCTGGCTTTCGGCGCGGAAGCTCGTCAACAGATAGCGTTATTGACCTTGTGACGTATGTACAGCAACAGATACACCTGAAATGAATCGCTGTGGCCCTGCTGATTGATGTTAAACGCGCCTACGTCAATATAGCTCATCATGCAAATCTGGGCGCCTTAGAATCTGTAGGGATTGGTGGACACGCCTTTCACTGAATATGCAGCTATTTGAATGAAAGATATTTCTTTATTTTGACTGAAGATAGACCAAGGCTGTTTAATTATACCAGTCACGGTGGACCGCAAGGCGGAGCACTTAGCTCTTGCTTTATTCAACCCGGTGCTATCTACGTCTTGCCGATGCGTTACTGCAACCCGTACAGGTTTCCGTATATGCATGCGATATTTGCATATGAGCTTCAGGAGTGACACGTGCATATGTCCGCGCACGACTACAAAAGGCTTCAACGGCCGTGTCAACATATTTAAGAAGGCAAGGCTCGGAGCTTTCACCAAAGAAGCGTACACTCGTTGTTTTTATTTGTAAAGCGATGGTTGCGTATGCTTTGCGGATTAATGTACAAAATGTACTTTACAGATGAACTCACCAATTTCATGGCGTTATCATTGATAGAAACTTTCCTAGAACTCACGTCTCGTACTTGACACAGCGTTAGGCCGCCATTGTGGAGCTTCTCGCGTTTCTATGCGGGAAGTTCTTAGCGCTACAGTACCATCGATGCTGCAATTATATAAATCCCTATTTTTGGGCTTCCTGCAGTACCAGCTTACCTGTAGTAGGAAATACTTGCACAACAAATATTCGCAGACTTCAAATTGTGCAAGGCGATGCACTCAGAACATCTCTTAGTCACCCAAAAATACTGTATCGATGGCGATAGTGGACATTGCCAGAGATTCTCCTATGACAGTCTACATTGCTACACATCTGGTGAGAGCACACATCCGACACTTGACTCGGATTCTCTCACACCATCTTGCTTGCTTGGAACATTTGCTGAAAGTATTGCCAAAAGTATGGTACATTTGCCGAAGCACTTGTCGAAAGTATTGTAAGACATCAGCCCTACTTGCCAAAGCAATTCCCGCCCGCTACACGATTATGAGCCCCATTGTGACGTCTGCACCGGCTGCAAGTAAAACTGGCAAATCGGGCATCAAAAAGAAAGCTGGAGCGCCGTTGCAAGCTCTGAAGCAAGCAACATCGGAACACATTCACAACGTGTACACAGATGGTTCGATAAGACTCAACAGCTCTGCTGCTGCAGTCATCATCCCGGCTTAATCCGAAGAAATGAAACTAAATATGTCATGTGTGACCACATAGACGGGTGCAGAACTTGCGGCACTCCGTGCTGCACTTGGTTTCATTAATCAAGAACGACTACAACAATGGGCAGTCTTTAGTGACTCCAAACAGCCTTTCAGTGTGTACAAAGCCCAATGCGCCACGGACCCAATGAACAAATGGCCTCAGATATTCAACAGATATATCAGCGCAGCCATGACAAGGGACACGACATAATCTTTTTATGGCTTCCAGAGCATGGCAACATGAGCGGGAATGACCACGCCGATGAAGCCGCCCAGTTTGCACATGCAAGTGGTCAATATGTTTTGAATCCGCTTTCGCGAATAGACGCTGCGGCTGGGCTGTGATTGATGTCCCGTGAATGTAGTTCGCCCCTGTAGGACTCGAACGTGTTCACCATGTTTCGTTTGTGTTCGTTGTCTTCAAATACACAGATGCATCTAGCGCTTAGGGCTCTAGCGCATCAGGGCTGGGCAAAGAAACTTTGCAATTGTATCATGATGCGATGCAAGATACTCGGGCAAAAAGTATTTGAGATGCTCACACAAGATACTACAGCAATTACTGTATCCTATACGATACTTTCCCTTTGTATCGTAACATACTTCGATGCATTCGCAAATTCCTTATTATTGATCTATATAATGTAGCAGCAATTGTGCGAAAGCAACTAGACGCAAGGCAACCCCATTCTTGCATTCTTCAGACTTCGTGACAAAGTATCACGCAAGAGAAACTTCGATAACGACACTACAGCGGCATCAGAATTTGGAGGATAGACGGCGCACGCATTGGCGTGCAGTGGCTACGTTGGCTACGTTCGCCACGAGCAAGTGTCGTGGCACCGGTGTGACTAAAAACAAAAAAATCAAGAAAACACAAGGTCACCTGCGCGCAGACGTTCGCGCACTTGCTTTTTGCCGAGACGGCGCGAGCAGCACTCTGCTCCACAAATAGGACTCAGTGGTTATACTTGTGGCGGACGGACTTGTTTTCCAGGGCTCCATGGCAGCAACGAAAACATAAGTTTCTTTGTGCATGCTTTGAGCTTGCTTCTGTTTTTGATCTGCTGATTTTTTTAGCATATATATAATAATTGGCTAGCTTTCTTTTTTCTATTTTTTTTTTTCGTTTGCGCACGCGTGTGTTTCGTATATATTTGGTTTTGCAGGATAGTTGGAGAATCCTTTTGCCCCACGTGCTTCAGCACGTGCAAGCGTGTGCGACGTTAAATCTTTATAGCCTTTAAATAGTAGTTTGAAAGTGGCAAGACTAATAGCTATTAGTGGTTTTACTGTTTATGCATTGGCATGGGGAATACTGCCTTGGTAGGACAGTGAGAGCGTAGTCGCGTGGTTGTACATGTGCGAACAAGTGTCATACCTTAAGTCTGTGCGGCATTTATTACTTTTTGAACATTGGTGATAATTACTTTGCGGCATTCTAAGTATTCATATATTGTGCGTATAGTCTTATGTTAGAATTCCCGTGCTCTAACATCTTCGGTGTTTGCATTAGAAAAAGCTAAGGGCAGCACATGGCAAGAAAGACGGCAAAGCATGCAGTGTGCGGGGGGTCCCTTAAGGTACACGAGGGAAAGTATGAGAATGGAGAGGAAATCGAGTCAATCGGCAGCCACTGGGATGTCAATGCTAGGCTAACGAAAATAGACGATTTCCAGCGTGAGCTTGTGAAACAGGCCGAAGAGCTAAAAAATGACCTAAATACGGAGCGTGATGCACGGAAGACGGTAGAAAAAATAAGACTTCAAGCGGCCGAGGAAAAGCTGAACAGGGCCGCCATCGGGAACGAGAATGGTCGTGACAGTGAAACAGTCTCCCGACGTGACCGGGCAAGGAGTGTAAGCAAAGCAAGCGGAATGCGTGCAACGTGGGGACGGGGTGGGTGGAAAAAGCTGCACCTACTTGAAGGCCGCCATAAAGGAAAACAGGAATGCAGGGGTCTATGCCCCTTGTCAACTCCGAATCATACGGAAAAGAATAACAAAGAGAAGGAGGTAGAGGCCTCGGCAGTAGAAGAGAGTGAAAGGGTGATTACGGCCGACGACTCAAACCTAGCTAGGTGTTCAGAAGCAATTGTGGAGAGCGTGAAAGGCGATCAAAGAGTGGCGGTAGGTACATTTCCAGGGCGGACACTGGGTTCCCTCATGGAGCGAGCAAAAACAAAGCTCGTGTAAGATGCCCGCGGACGCAACCTTGTCGTAGTAGCAGGTGGGCTAAATGACATCCTAAAACATGGACAGGGCTAGCTCAGCGCTTGGCGAAGGTGGTAGACGACTTGCGCGAGCTGTCCCCTCAGGTGCCGATCGTGCTGTGCGCGGTGTCGGAGGTGCCTGTACGTGACAGTAACGTACAAAGAGCCGTTGTGGGATCTAATGAGGCTATGTGGACAGTGAGCCGAGAGAAGTGTTTTGACGTTATAGAAGTAAACAGGGAAATGAGCAGGTATGGTGGTTTTCAACGAATGGGACCTGCTTCAACCACAGGCTTGGACGAGAAGTGGGCTGGAAACTTGCTGGTCGCGCTTTTGCTTATTTAGGGGGCCCACATACGCTCAGGAGGCCAGTGTAGGTAGCAATGAGAAAGTCTCCTATGGGAACCTCAGAACAGCATCGCCGTCAGTAACAGAAAAAGGAGGAAAACAAGAAACAGAGTTCGCCATGCATAAGCTACGTAAACATGCAGGGCGGCAGAAGAAAGGAAAAGTGGGTAGAGATTGAGGAACAGCTAAATAGAGAACGAATAGGGGTGAATGCAATTACAGAAACGCACCTTAGAGACTCGGAAGAGCCGCCAGTGATTGAGAATTATGTTTGAGAAGGGTGCAGCAGAAATAAGTCGGAAAGAAAGGGAGGGGGAGTCGGAATGCTCATCCATCAGGGAGTCAAACGGAAAAGAGTAAATTCAAAATTTCAAGAGCATCTTTGGTTATCAGGTGCAATGAGCGGGAAGAAAACTTATTTATTTAGAAAACGTATTTGCGACCGGAAATAACTGCACAGAGAAGAATGAAGAGTTAGTGCAATGCCTAAGTACTGATATTAAGCGTTTCGGGAACGACGCCGAAATTATCCTATTAAGTGACATGAATGCCCACATAGAGGATCTAGATAACTATATCGAGAACAACGGGAAGTCAATGCTAGATCTTTGTGAATAACATAACCTCGTTATTGTGAATACAGGGCCTAAGTGTGACGGGCAGACCACACGGGAAGTGGGAAACCGGCAATCGACCATTGATTGCTGTCAGATGACAGAAGAAATTCATGATAAGTTGAGACAAAGGTTCATTGATGAGATAGGGTACAGCAGCGTAGGGAGTGACCATAAACACATCATTTTGAAAATGAGATATGTACTTGGGAAAGAGAGCAAGGAGTGCAAAATGGCCAGTCGTAATTTGAACGCTGAAGAAAATAACAAATGTAGTCACTAGAGTCGAGGAAGAACTTGGCAAATAGCCAAGTAAAGAGTGGGAATATAGTGAGCTTCTAAGTGTAAGAATGACAGAAATACGGAAAGAGAAACAACATGTTCGTTGGAAAGGAAGAAAGAAACCGAAAATCTGGTGGAACAGGGAGATACGAGAAGCGATCGCCGAACGACAGAAAGCATCCCGAGAGCACAGGCAGGAAAAGAAGGCGCAGTTGTCGCAGGATGAAGCAGCCAGTAAATGGGAAATATACCGGGAGAAAAAATCTATGATTCAAATACTGGCGCAAGCAAACATAAAAGGTGAAAGTGAACGTTGGTTGTCAGAAATGCGTGAGAAAAAGAAGGCCGCACCTAGAATATTTTGGAACCACATAATATGATTAGGCAGGAAGTTAACCACAATACAACAACATATCCTAGACGAAGATGGAAACAAACTGGAAGGGGAAGCGGAAATAAATTACATCCGAAAAATAACAGCTGAATTTTTCCAAGACAATCACGAGGTTGTATTTGAAGAAAAAAAGAGCATGTCTGACACCCAGGTGGAAAAGGAGCTGGTGCTGACAAATTTCAACTCAAAGAAAGCCGAAGAGAAAATTCCTAAGCGCACAGCCACAGGACTAGACGAGGTTCCCGTACGGCTGATTAATGAACTAGGACCAAAAAGTAAGGAAGCTCTGGTGAAAGCAGTAGAAAAAAACAACTTTAAAAGATAGACGACTACCTGACAGTTGGCGACAAAGTAGAATGAAATTAATTTATAGAGGTAAGGGGGAGAAAGATAGAATTCACTCGTATAGACCGTTGACCATTACATTGTTAGTATGCAGGCAATCAAATTAAAGATGCAAGCATGGGCAGAGAATAATGGCATTTTGGGAGAACTGCAGAATGGCTTCAGAATATGTAGGCGTTTGGATGACAACTTATTTGTTCTTACTCAGTGTATTGAAATATCAAGAGTAGAAAGCAGACCATTATATATGTGGCCTTTTTAGACATTACAGGGGCCTATGACAACGTAGACCGCAACATTTTGTGGGATATTCTGGAAGAGGAAGGCTTAGGTGACGATTGTCAACAGCTCTTGAGAGAGATTTGCCTAGAAAATACCGTTTGCGCTGAATGGGAAGGGATGAGGAGCGAGAAGAAAGTTGACATCAACAAGGGACTGAGGCAGGGGTGCCCTTTATCCCCATTGCTGTTTTTGATGTACATGGTGAGGACGGAGAGGGCGCTAGAAGGAAGCAATATCGGGTTTAATATCTCATACAAACAGGCGGATACAGTAGTAGAGCAGCAGCTTCCAGGTTTACTTTATGCGGACGACATTGTGTTGCTAGCTAACAAGCAAAGTGATTTGCAACGTCTGGCTAATATCTGTGGACAGGAAGGCAACAATATAGGTTTGAAATTTAGTGTTAGAAAATCAGGTGTTATGGTATTCAATGAAAACAATGAACAGAAAGTGGAGATACAGGGCCAGGAAATAGCTCGGGTAAGAGAATATAAATACCTTGGTATATGGATAAACGAAGACAATAGATATATGGAAACACAGGAAGAAACAATAGCAGTGAAGGGGAAGAGAAACGGCAACCATAATTGAGCACAGAGCGCCATGAGGATACAACAGGTACGAGGTGCTCCGGGGAGTGCGGAAAGGTGTAATGGTTTCAGGACGTACATTTGGAAATGCGGTTGTTTGCTTGAAATCAGGGGTCCAGTCAGGACTCGATGGGAACCAAAGGTCAGTGGGTCGCCTCGCATTGGGCGCTCACGGGAAGACTACAAATGAAGCTGTGCAGGGTGATATGGGCTGGACTAGTTTTGAAGTGAGGGAAGCTCATAGTAAAATTGATTATGATGAACAACTGAGGAATATGGAAGAAAGTAAATGGGCTGGGAAAGTGTTGAGGTATTTGTACAGGAAAAACATTGATTCACAGTGGATGAAAAGAACTAGGAAGCTTACCAGCAAGTATGCGACTGGTATGGTGAGCAATATGGCAACAAAGAACGTCAAGTGGAAAATCAGTGAGGATGCGATAATCTCATGGGTGGCGGCAGTAGAAAAGAAACCTGCTATGAGTAACTACATAAGAGGAAAAACGAAATCAAGAAAGAAACAATTTACGATAACTTAAAGCGAAGCTGATCACTTTTCGAACCGAGCTAAGGATGCCTTAGAACGCAAACCTATAATGTGAGATATAAGAAGTAAGAAGCATATTCTTGCTGCGTTAAAGCTAGAGAAACGATGGAGCATGTTGTATTAGAATGTGAAGACATCTGCCCAGCGGTTGATTTGGGAATCACTGGCCTCCTTGAATTCCTTGGATTCAACGAGATCAGGGGGAAAGTAAACATGTCCGCAATACATATTAGTAAGAGGCCATTGGAAGAGTGGTGGAAGTAGGGAAACGACAAACAACGGAAGTGCACAAAAACAAAGTTCACAATAGGGGTTCAGAAACTATGGTTATGGGAATTCATCGTGTTTCTTTTCTTTTCTTTTTTTCTTCTTTTACATAGGTAGTACATTAGGCAATAAAATAACAAGAGCTTGGTGGCGCTACCCATCATGCCGTTCCAAAGAGGACGCTCATAATATCCATCCATCCATCCATCCATCCATCCATCCATCCATCCATCCATCCATCCATCCATCCATCCATCAGGCCCCATCGCCCTCCCTCGCTGATGAGCTTTTGCGGAAAGATAAAAGAATGTCGCTGCATTTAGTTTTATTCAGGCGGCTTAGTGACAGCAGCATCAACTTAAGAAGCGGATTTCAGCGAACGTTTATAGTTTCGCATGGTCATGTTGCGATAGCAGTGTCTTCTGTCTTAAGATACACGATACATTATTTACAGATACTGATATGCAGATACAAGATACCCAAAGAGTACCTAAGATAGTATCCAAGATACATGATACATGTATCTTCAATACTTCCCAGCACTGCGCCTAGTTTGCCATGTCGTGAACAGACCATGCTGTACCGCTTGTTTCTATGCGTCGCATTTACAAACTATTATGGCTTTCTTATTGGAGTAGCTAGCAGTCCCACGTGCAACACATGCAAGTGTGATGAGACGCTAGCGCGCATTATCTGTGTCTGCCCGCACTATAGCGCGCAGAGATAATTGATGTACAGAGTGCTGGACCAACTGGAGAATCGCCCACTATCAGAACTAGGCCAGTGTTACCAAAGAACCTCCGCGCAGAAGGCCTTATTTGTGCTGCTATGATTCCTACGGTCTACGGGCCTTCATGACTGACTTTAAGAACCCCGTCTCGTGCCTCTGTGTAGTGTACGCGATTTGTTCGTGGTCGTTTCTTTTTCTCTTTCTCTGTCTCTTCCCTTCCGCTCTCTTTCTCTTTTCATGCCCCTACTCCTTCTCCCCGTGCAAGGTAGCCAACCGAAAGTACCTCTGGTTAACCACCTTGCCTTTCTACGCTTCCTTTTTTTTCTGTTTCTTTATTATTTCCCTAAATCGTGCCTACAATCTCTAACATCTTGGGACACTCCTCTGGGGTTCGCATCACTGCATCGCTGAATCACTGAATCACCGGACAGAAGGCCCAATGATAATTATTTTCCTGCGTTTCAGGAAAATAAAACATGTGAACTTCTCTATAAGAGAGAAAGCTTTGACGCCTCGAGTTGACAGAGAACAAGCTTGCGCGCACCTGTCAGAAATAAGATGTTTTGACAGGAAAATAGCAACAGCGAAGTATAACAAAAAGAATGACTGAACAATTTTATACACGGACAACAACGACCAGCAGAAAAGAAAAAGGAAGAACTTACGAACACGGAAGGAATAAAACATAAAGAAAACTTTCTATAAGAGTAGTCTCAGTGTTACTTAACATAAAGAATGGGTTGGGGATGGAAATGTCTCCAGTTTTCTTGATAAGCCGAAGAAGAAAGCAGACGCTCTGTCTTTTTTCTTACGCATCTAGTTCGACAAAGGTCAGGCGCCCACTCACATTGCGTAGCGCCTTGCATTTGATAAGTTTATCAGTAAGCGTTCACAAACAGGAGGAGTAGATAAGTTTATCAGATTACCCTAAGTTATGGTCGAAGACTTGTGAGCACGAGCCAGCTGCTGCCTATGGTAATATTCCCTAAAAAGGCTTAAATAGGAAAAGCTGCGCGATTCCACGCGGATCACACGGACGAGTGCCGCATCTGGCTAGCTGGTACAAGTTGCAGACGCGAGGAAGCAGCGAGAGAACAGAACGGACAACGTGGACGCACAAAGCGCTCATTATGAAACTTCATTTATGGCAGGCGAAGCAATATGCGGCATGTGCAAGGGGAATAGAAAGGAAAGGACTCGCACCAAGTGCAAGATAAGAAATTGGCTGCCATCATGCAAGCGATAAAGAAAAAAAAAGTAAATGTAATGATGTTTACTGGTGGGGTATTCGGAGATCGCAGGGAGGGGCCTTCGTCCTGAAGTAGACATAAAATAGGCTAATGATGATGATGATGATCATGATGATGATGATGACTGGTGGGTGAATTGGTGATGCGTAGTTTGTGGCACTGTTTCAGCAGATAAAAGACGTAGGAAAAAGCAAGAAGGGACCGGTCAGTGTGCTGAATATGTACCTACGGTATTAGTGAGGGCTAGCTCGTTCATATACGCATGAACCCGTCAATATCAGAAAATATGACTAAAAGAAGAGTGGATAATGGTGCGCCACAGCGTAGGCGTTTCTGCACTAATAGTCATGAAGATGATTACCTTTCTATTCACAATCACAATCGCAAAAGTCGCCCGAACACGTTTACCTATCAGCAAGTTTGCCTACCGCCGGGGATATCCCCGAAACTTCACGTATGCACCGATATTCACAGTGCGTGGAATTTGTGTGGTGCTTGTTTACGGTGTTTGTTCAGTGATAAAACATGTCACGTTCGCTTTACTGGGATCAGCAAGTGAGACCTCCTAGGCTGCGGCCCGGACTTGCCCATCCACGCTAAGACGATCATGCAGTTGCGCGGTTAGTACCTGTTTTAGTGTATGTTGATAAAGTTGCGTGTCCTTGAGTGAGCCATGTTGTTTATCTACAGAGATGCCGAACCTCAATCTTTCCTTCTTGTCCTGTTTTACCTTTTCTTTTTCAACTGGGAAAGAGAGAAAACAACAACCTGAGACACCCTCTGCTGCGGAATCTTTCCGCAGCAACCAATTTACGACTATACGTAAAGACAGAAAGGCAAAAGGAAAGACAGGGAGGTTAAACAGAGATTATCTCCGGTTGGCTACCCTGCACTGGGGAAGGGGCAAGGGGATGCGATAGGTGAGTGAGAGAAGGATAAAGAAAGCTACACACGCGCACGTACACACAAACTGTTTCTGTGGGCACTGTCACGCAGCCTGCAAAGGCGTTCCTAGTGTTATGCAGTGTCACCGTACAATCCTACGTCACACAGTGTAATGCCAATTTGTCAGAAAGTCCAGTGTCTGTTAAGTACCGCAGCAGCGCCCTCATAGCGGCTTGCGCTGATGTTCGCGTAGGCCAGTTTCCAAGGATCTTGTTTTCTGTAATTGGGCGCTTTCCGTACTTGCACATGACCTAACATTAGCTCAATGGAATTCATCCGATTTTACAAGAGCACGCCTTCATACCCTAGACCCTAATTTACAGCTCCGTATTCCGCCCGAGCTTCCACGACGGGACTGCACCCTTCTA
Organism: Dermacentor variabilis; assembly: GCF_050947875.1. Taxonomy (NCBI): domain Eukaryota; kingdom Metazoa; phylum Arthropoda; class Arachnida; order Ixodida; family Ixodidae; genus Dermacentor; species Dermacentor variabilis. The sequence continues at coordinate 40,777,745 of NC_134571.1, forward strand.
GTTCGTCTATGGTTTGGAGTAGCATTTTCAAATGCGTACTCCTTTCTTATCGGAATGTCCAACAGCCCACTTTGTGACTTCTGCGGGTGCAATGAAACAATCGCGCACCTTCTTTGTCAGTGCTCTCGTTTCAATCCGCAAAGAGCAGCCCTCTCAGCCACCCTAGACAAACTGGACAAACGACTATACGTAAATAACAAGAGGAGGAATGGGACAAGCAGTAAACAATGGCGCAGCTGAAATAGAAAAATACTAACTTTTGCTCTTATGCCGCAATTACGTCAACGTGATAATCCCACCTTTCCCGTTATAAGCGAGCACTCTTAATTCACCCTCTGCGCAACAACTTCTCCCTCTCTTAGTTGAGACCACTTATTCATTCGTATATTCAGCGCAATTGTTACAAAACACTGCGACAAATCTATATGTGCGTATCTATCTGTGTCGAAATGCATTCCGTCGGGCTGTTTCGCATGAAAATCACCTTTTATGCTCCAATGACTCAAAAGCTCGTCGAAAGACGTCTGTGTACGTTACTGCGTGGTGCTCAGAGTTACAGGGTATAGGTGAATTTTACGCCTCACCGTCGCAGCGTCGTACTCTACGAGTTAGATTAGACTGCGGGACTTCTTTTTCTTCTCCTCTTGATGGCGCAAAAGTGGCCATCATTTTCCGGCAAGTGAGCTGATTGAATTAGCTTTTTTTTTCTCAAAGATTGTAACGACAAGCTTTTACAAAATGAATTTCTTTTCTCCATCTGACGGGGCCGCCGTTATCAGCAAAGAAGGCAAACGACATAGAGAGGTCGTTTTTATCCGAGGGAAACGTAAAAGCACAGAAAGGTCCAAGCGGACGGTCTCCGGCGACGTTCAGCGTGGTTACGACACCGCGCAACCGGCAGTCAAGACAATGACTCAAAAGCAGATTGGTCTCCCGATGGGAACGAGATAAAAGGAAGCGAACAAGAAGGGGGGGGGGGGAACGCATTTTTCGCGGCGCGGTCCGAGGGCTGCAAATAATGCACAGCTCTATCCCGCGGTGTCACGGAGGCCATTATTTTAAATTCTGCGAATGACGCATGGACCGGTCCTTCCGTTTACGCGCGGCAAAATCTTGCGCCTCTACCTTTCGCGCCCTTCGCTTCACGTTCGTTGCCGCTTCGCATTTCGCGGAGGAAACAAATCCCCGGGTGTCTCGCGCGGCACGTGTAAGTTTCTGAGCCTCCTCAAGAAAACGAGGAAATCTTGATCGGCGCTTTAGAATATGTGCGAATCGGAGCGAGTGTTCTTTTATACGTGCGAGGAGGCGTGCAACGCGGTATACGCAGTATGTGCTCTTAAAGAACAAATAAATAATAGCACGATCACTTTACAAAACGGTGACGTGAACAACTAGAGATGCTGGTTGAGCTTCGTTCCTTCTTTATCGGTTTATCGTTGGTCGTCGTAGAACGGGGTTTGCGTTCGGAAAGCAAGAAGCAATCGAATGCCAAATCACAAGCTCGCGATAAAGCCATCTCGGTGTTCTTGCAAGGCGAACAACTGTGACTGTGTTTGCGGCAAGTTTATTGTTTTGTCTGGTAGTCTATAGATACAGTACAATGTTGTGGCAGCTAGCGACACGGATATGCGGTAAAAATTAAAATTATGGGGTTTTACGTTCCAAAAACACGGTATGATTATGAGGCACGCCGTAGTGGGGTACTCCGGAAGTTTGGACCAACTGGGGTTCTTAAGCATGTACCTGAATCTACGTACACGGGGTGTTTTCGCCCCATCGAAATGTGGCCGCCATGGCTGGGATTAGATCCCGCGACCTCGTGCTTAGCAGCTTAACATCATAGCCACTAAACAACCACGGCGGGTCACGGACGTTCGTTAAGGGTCCCGTGTCACAAAAGAATTTGGTGCCGGCGTCTTCAGTCGGACTTTGTTCCGCGAAAACCCCCCCAACCCTCCGCATGGCGCAGAGTCGTTACTGAAATAATTGAGTTCCTCAAAGCGTGTCAGAAAATAATAAAGAACGACCTAAACACTACTTATAGACATAATAGCGTCGGATTGCAATTTGAATATACGATAAAACATGATTCTGTTAGGTGGAAACTCAAACACGAACCCCTTTTCCAGCGTTTATATCATCCATAGAGCGGCGCGGCCCGCTCGCTTCCTTGCAGCAACACTATCCAGATGGCGCTCGCCTCCGCACATCCGCAAGAAAGCTACGGTTGCAGGGAGGCGTGACAAGAAATCGGGGATCTTTGAGTGCTATCGCGTTCCCCTCTCAAAGGCGAAGCTTAAGCGTCCTACAATATTTCTTTTTTAATGAAGCATTAATTGATTAGGCCTTTGAGTTTCTCTGCGCGATGGGCCGAGTTTCCTGCTGTCATGCGACCAACTTAGTAGTGCCAGTCAGCGCAACTTTGTTAAGCGTAATGAAACAATAAATCGCGACATAAAGCTTGCACACCTAATGTCTAATCATGCGTATTTCTGAGGCCCATAGACATGTTAATGGAACATCGCACGATATTCAGCCCCTTCTTTATTAGAAAAATAATATTATTGCAACAAAAGACGATACGAACACTGCGAAAGATGACGACTACGTAATACCCCTAGGGCGACGCAATATTAGCAACTGTGCGCTATACACACGACACGTGTTCACAGAGATGTCAGTGTCCAGGATGCTGTGCCCTATACATTGCTAGTTAGACCAACAGAGAATACTAACACAGCTACATATAAACAAATTTGGCATATATAAATATATGAGGTTGAGTCTGTGTGAACGCATGAAAGTTGCATGCAACTGATAGCATACAAGAGGCAATTCCCATAATCCAGTAATGGCGCGAGATGGTTTATACGTGAAAATTCGCACGCATACTAGAGCACCCACACGCAGAAAATGTGAGCGCATGCATAATATAATGTACGTAGTACATTCAGTAATATAGAGTACATACATGGTATACCGTACACACATTTTTAATAGCCTGGTTACGAGAACTAGGCTGGCCGGGAAAGAAGTCGTAAGCGCCTATCAGCCACCGACAGGAAACTGCATAACCTTTATCGAAGAAATTCCTCTTCCACAAGCTCTAACAAAAACGATAGTAGTTCTAAGTAGAGCCGTTCTCTGGCTGCTCATATTTGGGCTACAAAATTCTGTTATGGGCCACCGTAAAACCCTGCTCATAGCACGGAATTTTCACCGACGAAATACGTAGTGCCAGTGAGCACCTCTTTGTTCTTCGTAATCAAATAATAAGTCACGGTATAAAACATGCAGATATAACGTGGGCTTGTAGGTATCTCTAAAAAACACAGATATCTTAATGGAATAGCGCATGATATTCAGTGCTTGCTTTGATTTCCTCAATTTTCTCGTATTTGGGCTACGCCATTCCTGAAACCGTTGTGTTTGCGCCGAAGTCTTGGCCAATAACTCAGAACAGGTACGCGCCACTGCGACACAAGCGGCATAGAATGCCTAAGTACCTTTAGGTATATGTGGCCCCCCACACACCTCTCACTGCTGTTCTTCCCTCGATTAGCATCAGATATCGCTTTAGTACTCGTTACGTCGCAGCGTCGGCACCTCAGCGCGTCCGTCTGATGTGGTGTTTGCATTGCAGCCTTTCTTGTGAACGTTGCACCACACGAGCATCACATGAAATCGAAGTTGTGTCCTGTGCGGAACAAAGCAAAATGTTTCTTCCTCGGAATACAACAAATCAATCGTCATGCCATCGCCGTCATACGATAGTCGTCACCGTCGTCGTCGCATTGCTGACGCTCGTGAAACGCGCGATGGTATCGCACACGCACAATTTCTCGCATTAAAAAAAAAAGAAAGATGTTTGTCCGTGTGATAACGCTTTGCAGAAGCCCAAACAATGCTGGATAACCAGCTGCCTACACGAAAAAAAAATTATGGGGTTTCACGTGCCAAAACCACTTTCTGATTATAAGGCACGCCGTAGTGGAGGACTCCGGAAATTTCGATCACCTGCAGGTGTAATGCCTTTGTAAATTGAGGAGAGTCGCACAACAGGTGAACAGTGTTCTACTTACGGACGGCAGACATTACATGCAGGACTGTTAGCCACGTTAGTGCTGAATAAGCTATCGTGAAGGCAACTCCCAACCACAACCAACACGGAAGAGGCGCTTCGCGTCGGTGCAGTTCTGGCGGATGTTCAAGTTTCATTGAAGGGATTAGTCTGTGCAGTTTGGTGCGCCTTGTACGTGCGGTATTCTACTCGGATAACACTGACCGTGACTATTGCTGCTGTCTTGCATAATGGCTCACACTTAAAAAAAAATTACTTACGTACGTGACGGTGGGATCAAACCCGGGCACCCCAGCACGGCAGCCCGATGCTCTACGTGGCCATAATCGAACGTGTACAGCCACTGTGCCAGCGTCAACAGGCTTTATGAGATGACCGCCGCGTGTGTCACATGGCGCAGCACGCGTGCGCGTGTTCACATGCGCGCGTGCGGCACTTTTCTTTCCGCCAAGTAAACAGAAATGGAAAAGGCAAATTCGTAGCATTTGATTAACCGCTTTGCGAAAGCTTCGCTTCCCGTAGATTCCAAGACGTGCGTTGGTTTTGGCTTCAGAAAAGTCGGACTTACCGTCATATGCACTCAAGGGGACTTGATTTACTCTTCTTGTATGAGAAATACAGCGAGTGCATGCACACACGTCTACACTGATGGTTCAACTACATTAATCAGTTCCGGAGGCACTGTATAGATGTAACGACAAAAGGATTAAAACAGGGGTTCAAGGCTTTGCATGCCATTTTGCCCATAGCTGCAGAGCTCGTGGCGCTTCGCGCTGCACTTTACGATCAACACAGAAAGTCCTGGAAAATGAGCAGTAACTTTTTTGATTATTTGATTATTGATTTTTGATTCCTGAGTCACTTTTTTGATGCCCCATCGTCCCTGAATTTAGCACTTTGCAAAACTATGGTACGTTCTAAATTGGAGTACGCATGCGCCATATGACATCCTACTCAGACTACACTCATCCAACTCTTGAAGCCATTCAGAATCGCGCAGCACGTTTCATCTTATCGAATTATTCACGTCATTCCAGTGTCACATCTGTGAAGAAAACCCTAAACTTGCCTGACCTTTCATTGCGTCAAAAGTCATCTCGACTTAACCTTTTTCATAAAATCTGTTATTATACCAACGATTTGAAGGACGTTCTGTTTCATCCACCTCACTATATATATTCAAGGACCGACCATCACTTCAAAGTGGCTCTACCTTCTTGTCGCACAAAATTGTGTACTGGCTCTTTTCTCCCTAGAACAAGTGTCGCATGGTACCACCTTCCCTCCACAATCGCCAGCATAACTGATGACCCCGAGTTCAAGATCGCCTTGCAACATGCCTCGTAATATTTTTTTATTTGTTTTGTTAGCTGCACGTCTTGCCATTTTCCACCACTCCTTTCTGTAGTGCCTTTGGACCCTGAAAGTATTTTTGATAAATAAATAAATAAATAAATAAATAAATATTGAGTGACTCAGAACCGGCATTACAATGTATGCAGTCGTTCCGCCGACATAGAACTCACGACCAACTGACGTGGGAAATCGTGGTACTTAGCCGCCACTAGAGCGAAAAAGGCCACGAACTTTCTTTTCAATTGATGCCCGGCGATTCAGGTATCACTGGAAATGATTACGCAGACAAGGTTAATGGGAAGTCGCACACACACACACACACACACACACACACACACACACACACACACACACACACACACACACACACACACACACACACACACACACACACACACACACACACACACACACACACACACAAACATAAAGCCTGCAATTCGATTTCACTCTCTAGGACAGACGTTATGAGACAGTTTCGCCTTCTGGCAGCTGCCTGCTAAATGTTGCACACTGATGAGGGAATTGGTGCTTCAGGCTGATTCCCAGAGTGCGTGGTATCTGCAACATCTTAGAGCGCAGCTCTTTGGCGCCCGTTCTTGCGTTTCGAGTCGCTGTCGAGCTGCGCCGTCGTCCCTCGCCGTAACCAGCACCACAGGCGGGGCCAGCACGCTGCTCTAGCTGCGCGCGCCCCTGGCGCCTTCTCTCGCGCACGGTGCGAGCCTTGTTCGCTAGGCTCCTGCTCCAATGCCACCCCTGTGCCGCGGCAACCAGAGCGCCGGCTAGGTGGCGGTTGATTTCAGTGATGTGCTGCTTCCCAAGCCGAAAAGCATAGCCGACGCTGTTCGCCACTGCGTTCTACTCTATATATATGAAGACGTTACTCTCACCTATTCAGTTGCCAGTGCTGAACTATTTTTTAGGTGTATAGGTAGTGACACTAAAGAAGCGCCTATCAGTTGAAAAAGAAGAAAAAGCGGGAAAAGAAAAGACCACTGTCTGTTCTCATCTTTCTGCTACGATCAAAAACTGCAAGATAAAGACAGCATGCGTTCTTGTTGAACTTATAGCTATAGTAAGGAGCCCCAACTATAAATATTCTTTTTAGCTGAAATGACTGTCAAGCAGCGCGGTGTGTGCTACCGCATGCAGTAGATCATAAAAAAATTCGTCTACCACCTTTCCTTCGACACTCGACGCTTGCTCTGCGAACTGCACTGAGCTGGCTGAAACGCTTGTAGGAAAACTGGACAATAAACTGGAATTTCACCTTTCACTGGCCCAGAAAGCCACAACAGCCGCGCTGTGACATTTGAAGTTGACATGCCTAAGCCTGTCAACTTTAAGCTGACGCTTTTGTTTCTGTCTTGATTATTTAAGGATTTTTTTTTCAGGAATGCTCTTTTTGGACCAGGCAACATCCGCCCGTCCCCTCCAAGGCTACCGTCTTTGACAGGGTGCTGAGCAAAATGTCGAGGCCTCGTTGCTTAATACATTTTGTTTCTTTCCTTTTCTTTTTTGTTGCGTAACCATGACTTGTGGATTACTCTCGTCAGGGGCGCGCTGTTCGAGTCATTGCTTATTTCTACCTAATTTGCTTTTTTTTCGCATAGGTTTTTACCAACAACCCACCTTCAGGGTTTTCTCCGAGTCCTCACTGTTGTTTTCAAACGCGGCTTGAAGCTCGTAGTAGCTTTGCTGTAGCGATCACTCTGTAGACATACTTTTTTCTTTTCACCGCAGTCGTAGAGGCCTCGATGACCCTCCACAGACACGCTGCCCTCTCTGACGTGCGTATAAATTTTGTGCACGATTCACTCTCGTCACTGCAACGCCCCTGATGATTGAGACTGTGGCGTGGGTCCTGGTTGCGATACCTTGCCGCAATGGTATCGATCGAAGACATGAGTGAACACAATAACACTCGTGCACCGATTTTAGGTGCCCATTAGAGGCACCCGCATTCTCACAACTAAACCCGATACTCTCCAATTTTGTATCTGTCTCTTCTGACTACGGCTTCCTTCTTAACCATACCTTATCTTTCGGATGTTAAAATGAAAGGAGGAGGAGCGAAAATAAGAGGTGAAAGCCAGCGAGGTTAACCAGATTAAGTGTCTGGTTGACGAGAATTTCTTATTGTCCTGAGAGACACCCAGACACAAGGGCATATTACTGACTTTACCTTATCTTTCTTCCTGCGTCTATATCTACACTGTTATCTCAGCACAGGGTAGCAAGATGGTCTTTACACTAGTTAACCTTTCTGCATTTCATTCTCTCACTTCCTCCTCCTCCGGTTTGTCTGTGTTGTGTATCCTCTATTTTGTCCGTCGTCCGTTGACTGGACATTTTACTTGCTTTAACAAAAAACCTAATCAATGAGTCCAAACTTGTCGCTGCCTTTGACAGCAACCACAAGAAGTCTTAGTGCTTTCTTTCCTTAATTTTTCACTTTGACAGTGGGCTAGGATGAGCTAGCTTACACTTATGAATGGAAAGGAAAAGAATTCCGAGGTTACGAACACGACCTCTGGGCCGTTTTCTTTCATTGCATTTTCCTTTTCGTTATGCTGTGCAACGTACGACCCATCCTCCTTCACTCACTCGCGACTTGACCCTAACTGTATTGCTTTTATTTTTTTCCTTCATTTCATGCTCCTCGGCCACATGAAAGTTGCCTCCTCCCCCCCCCCCCCCCCAGGGGTTTCTCCTGCGTTCTTTTATTCCGTTCTTCTTTCTTCTGCACCCCGAGTGAGGCAACCCTGCTTAGTGAGGAAAATGGGCGCTGTGGGACGCATACGCGAAGCCCTACAAGAGTTTGCCGCCTTTCGCTGCCGATCTCGTCGCTGAGGAGCGCGGTTCGTAGGGAGGAAAGGCTCTAGCAGAGGTTGCGTGTATGTGAGCTTCTCGCGAGAAGATGGCGGCGCGCGCCTTCTCCCCTTTCGGACCTCCGCCGCGCGCGCGTCCCCCGAGAGACGTTTGCCGACGACGAAGCGTCTGGCAACAAGGCCCAGCTTTTCGCGGACGAGGGAAGATCCAACAGCCGGTGCCGAAGAGGATTCGCGCCAAAGCTTCGCACCAGCGCAGTGGCGCCTCACTAAAACTGTGCAGCCTCGCAGAGACTAAGGAGGCGGCGACAGGAGTTTTACTAGAAAGTAGCGCGCGGTAAGGGAGAAGGAGTGCGCTTGTCGGCGCTTATTCCAGGATTGAGACGTCGTAAAAGACGATAAAAAAGACGCCGAGTCGAAACGAGTGTGACCCAGAAGCATGTACTGTGTCTCTCTACGGCTGTGGTCCTGCGTCTTTTTAGTGCCACTTGCGTCGTCTCAATCTCGGTTTCAGCCGATCATGCTAGCCGGAGTATGCAGCGTTACAGTGTGGTACTCTGCGTCGCGCATGTTCATCTGCGACGTGGACTGCTACTGAGAAGAGCGTACGCTCTCATCACTGGCTGTCAGCACTAAACAAGATGGGCACGGCTACAACGCACGTGATTACCTGTTTGTCTACGCTGACGGCTTTAAAAATATTTCTTTTTCCAGCTAATGAGTGTTCAAATCGCGCGCGTGAGTCGAAACCCCCGCCTGAATATTTTGTAAGACATCAGGTGCGGCATCGGCATTGAAAGAAAGGAAAAACCACTGATACGACACTCGAGGGTGCGGGTTCAGCCACCTAAGGAGAACCGTTTAGCATAGCCTACAGGGCACTACCGGTGCATTCCTCTTCCCCTCCTTTCAAATTTGAGTTAGAAGGAGGTGAGCATGCCAGTCACTTTTCCCGAACGCCTCAAGACAAGAGGTACGCCTAGTTGTTTTCCATGTGCTGCGTAAAAGAAAATAACACTCGCCGTGGTGGTGTGGTGGCTTTTAAGTTGCACTGCTATTCCCTAGAGTGCGTGATCGACGGCCGCATTTTGATGGGGTTGAAATTGAAAAACCCCGTGTATCGTGCATTGGGTGCATGTTAAAGAACCTCAGGTGGTCAAAATTAATAAGGAGTCTGCCCACTGCGGCGTGCCTCATGATCATATCGTGGTTTGGGCACGTAAATACCTGAAGTTTCACTTCCTTAGCGTAAGAGAAAAAAAAAATAATTCCGTTTCTGTGTTTGTATAGGTTGTTTTGACTTGCGTTCCAGAAAGGTGATTGAAACACACTTGCGACACAGTTGAGACTTCTTTTTTGTGTCTTTGCTAGTTAGAATGTTGCAGCGTTTGGCGTTTTCGTGAGCGTATAAAAATTGTTATAAATGCGCACTGTAATTTTTCTTGCAGTGGACAGTTTAGATGTATGCCTGACCTTGTCATGTGAATGTAATTCGCCTAATTTTATTTCTTATGTGAGATGTACTGATTCTGGTGTTCTGATTGTATCTTTCTTTTTTTTCTCTCGGTACATATCAGCCAAGGAATAAACTCTTCAGTGTAAGGCGCACAGAGATAGAAACATTAATGAAGCAAACAATACAAGACACATACAAGAGGGTAAATAACTTCACGTTTTGTATTATACTGCACAAAATTGCCAGCTGCTTGTAGCTGCTTGTACACTATATCTAATAACAGATGACATTTCTAAGAGCACGAAAAAGGTGTTTGCAGACCTATAAGCAGGTGCGTAATACGCATATTTCTGGGGCTCCTGCACATGGGCAAACGACGCCGAACTTATTATGCAGTCTACTCTTTTCATTCAACAAAATAAATGGTACAGGGTTAATGTTCCACTATTGATGAAGCAAAGCAACAAAATTTAATGTGGCACTGAATGAAGCACTATAAGCAGATAGTCGCAGCGGGAACAGATATTTCAGAGTGGTTATGCACTGGCATAAGCGAGTCAGTTGACACATGGCGATACGTGTGTTTTGTGGTTCTTCCCCCGCTGTGAGGCACGTACGCGCACGCACCGGGAGGGGCACCCATTCATTATACATCGTGTTTGATTTGCGCGAAACCAGTGAGTGAAATGATTGTTAAATATGAATCACTCGGGCGGGTCCGTTGGGCTATAGGTTCTTGTTCGGAGCACTTCTCGCGGGAATTTAGATTCGTTAAAGATGCATCGCAGCCGTGATTGGATGCTCTTTGCTGATTGAAAGGAAAATGAGAGAGAGAGAGAGAGAGAGAGAGAGAGAGAGAGAGAGAGAGAGAGAGAGAGAGAGAGAGAGAGAGAGAGAGAGAGAGAGAGAGAGAGAGAGAGTTCACTTGTACGGCGCGTGCTCGCATTTTTGTGAACATGCTCCCCGGAGGGGAAGACGCGTTCGTTTTCCTATGCCGGAGCTTTGTTGCTCGAAAACAAATTGTTCCCCGATTCCTTCGCGTTTCCTGCTCCAGTATTCAACAACGCCGAATCAAAATTGCATTCGGATCTTGCTGTTTGGAAGCGTCAAGTCTTCTGGGATTTCGTTTTGAACCCTTTTCTCGTAGAGCTCAGTGTTCTCCCTTCCTCTCACAAACTCCCGTATCAATCGACACACCCAGCATGGTGCAGCGTGCGCGCGCGCGCGACACAATGCATATTGATGCGCAGACCAAACCTTCCCTGCGCGAGGAACGCGATGTACATTACCGGAAGTTCGATCGTGTCATACCGAAAAGCGAGTAGAGTGGGACTTCAACTTCCGGGGGCGTTTCATTTTCCCCCCTTTTTTCTCATTGCCAGGTTGTAAACAGGCAGGAAAGCATGAAGGCCAGACGAAAGGCGGGGTGGGGGGGGGGGTGGCAGAGGGGAGGGATTGGGTAGGGAGGGAAAGTGCAGGGAAGAGGTTAGAGATCTCCCGGGAGAACTCCGTCCCATAACCTATGTAGCTTATTCGAACTTCGTATCGCGTAAGGCCCGATGCTACATATAGTATACATGCTCGAGAAGAAGGACGATGACAAATGTAGTGAAGCAGTGAGCCAGGAATTGTTGCCGTTCCCCCACCTCTTTCTCTCTATATATATCTCTCTCCCCTCTACCTCTTTTCTTTCCCTCTTTTTTTTTCGCGCTCACCAAGGCGAGCAAAGCCGCGAAAAGCAAAGCATCACGTCTTCGAGAATGTTATAGCGGCGCGCACTTCCTCTGACCCGCAAGAGGCAGCTTCGCTTGCCGACCTTGTTCATCGTGCTCTTTTTTATGTTCTCTTCTCTTCATTCTGAGCTCGGTGCGGAGAGAGCTGCTCTGCTGCTTTCGCCGGCGGCTGGTGCTGCTGCTGCTGCTGCCCTTGGCAGCTGCCTAACGGCCTGTGCTTATCAATAATTTGGGCCAGACCGTCGGAACGAAGAGGCGCCGGGAAGGCTCTCACCTCGCGCCTCGTACAATCTTCGTAAGCAACTGAGGGCGAGCTGTCAAGTTCGGCCATGACGAATGCTCCGTTCCTCTCGCCGCGGGCTCGGCCGCTTCTCCGACATTACTTCCATCCTGTGACTCACCTCCCCCAACCCCTGTTTCGCGCACTTCTCTTGTACGCCCGCGTATACATTGAACTTACTTTTCAGGGCACTGGGCCTCTTAAGATCCTCACTCGTGCCAACGCTTTATTTCACGGCCTCCCGGCACCGCGGATGAAAGAGGGAGGAGCGTAGGTAAGACTGTATTTGTACCGTCGGAGCTGAAGAGAAGCGAATGATGAACATTCGCACGTGCGAACATTTGCCTGATAGTGCGGACTGATGCGTATAGCAGAAATCATGCACCTTCGCTCCGGATAGAAAGGGTGGTTTAACTCTCAATAACGGCCTTTCTGAAATGGCACGGAGGCTCAAGCTTTTTTTTTTTCTCTCTTTATTATTATTATTCTCTTCTTGAAGGTGAGGGAGAGGCGAGAGCTGTTCAAAGGACACAGTTGGTGCTCCACGTTGCTCGCATTAGCGAGCCATAAGCGTCCGCATGCGTATAAGATCTGAAAAGGTTTATGGTCGAGTAGGTTGCATAATGCGATATAAATATGCTACAATTGTGGCGCTCTAGGCCAAGGCTCTGCGCATTTCTCACGTGAGGAGTGTCGGCTATTTGTGTCAGTGTAACGCTTTTTTAACTCGCGGGCCATTAAGCTTCCGAGACTTTTCCAGTTTTGTTACGCTGTAAACGTGCCTTGGAAATGAGTTCTTCTGACGGGATGTAAATTTAATACTACACAATTCATATCCCCTAGAAGAGTTGTATTATGTGTTGCGAGAGACGAAGAAGCGCTGAAATCTGACTGAATAAGAAAGAAAACAAGGCAGACAACGGTTATGTGTATTTTGGATAGTTATTCTCAATGTTCGAGGTACTTTCTTTTTTTTCTTTCCAGCATGAACGAACTAGGAAAGCAACGCGCATTATTAAGACAAAGTTTTCCGGAATGCGGCCTCAGATTTCTTACCTCGTTACTTCGCGCCCACCTTCCAACGGAATTCCGCATTCTAGTCTTTTCTTAAAGTCAGGCTACAGTTCATTATATGCAGTGCCCCCCTCTCCTATTTCTCTCTCTCTCTCTCTCTCTCTCTCTCTCGTGGCATCCCTTTCTTGCCGTCTTATGACCGGCAATTTTCATGACGAAGAGCGTCGTCAACCCAGCATTACCGCGACCTTAAATTTTGCGCTGACTACGTTTCCTTCTGCTTTTCCACGCTCTGGACTTTCTCGACTTTCGACGAAGGCGCAGACGACAGAAGTGGTGCGACGCCTTTCTGTGGGCGGATTACATCGAGATCTGGAGCGCATCGCGCTTCTTAAGTTGCGCAAATTGTGCTGCGAGACACAAGTGTAGACGTACAATGGCCTCTCAGATATAACTTTTCTAAGAAGGTTAGGTGTCCTAATCGCTAAAGCTTGCGACACGCGCCGTTGAAAATGCATTCTCTGGGAAAGAAAAACAAAAAAAAAAAGACATTGACTTGAAAGAAAGGAAAGCTAGCATCTTAAGAAGCATTTCTTCGCCTGGGGAGAAGGGTTCGTGGTAAAAGCAGCTTTAAAGGTTTCTGGAAGGAAAAAGATAGTGATAAAGAAAGGGGCTTTACGAAAACAGCGGTCAGCGACGTTTAGGTCACGCTATCCCAGTGAAAAACGAAGCAGATGCCGAGTGAAGAAATGCCATCTTTTTACACGAACATGTGGTGTTCTTTTAATTTCTTTTTATCCGTCCACTTCTCCGTCGCGTCCATTACGCAATAGACTGAAGGTCTCACCTGCGACGACAATGCGGCAATACGTTTGACATGAGGCGGCAATATCATATAAAACCAACAGCAAGATGTGCAAAGTGCCTCTGCCATGGAACAAAATCTACGCGAGAAATGTTGCCCCGGGAACGAGGGAGTACAAGACGCAGCTGTCATTTCTTGCTATTGTGTTTCCAAATTATTGCACTTTTGTAGCGACATGACAGTTACTTATTTTAGGTCATTACATAATAAAATAGACTCCCATTGCAAACAATGAGTGTACACAGAAATTGGAAGCAAGAATATGTTTTAGCCGTTGTTCTGCAAAACAAAATGCTTGTAGGCGGGTGTCAACAAGATTAGAAACCAAGTTTTTCCAGGGGCCTAGTTGATCTCGACAAGCTTTATATATTTCGCCGAAATTAGCCAATAACGTTCGCCGACCGTTTTCAGGTGACGCAGTACAACGGAAAACGAAGAACGTTCGGCTCCTGTGATTTGGCAAGCAATCGAACACAGGACATGTAGACGGCCCGAATTCGGTGCTCTACAACCGCGTTTATCGCGTTTATCTCTTAACGGCAGCGTGTCATCGGACGAGCTGCTGTTTATATTTATTTTCATTTTTTTTTCATCTATTTAGTACCTACTGCAGAGTCGAGGACCATGTAGGGTAGGCATAAAAATTAAAAAAAGCCATGAAAACACACCATAAAAACTATTTACTGACGCGTTCGCAAATTACAAAGCAACTTGTTATAATGCGCAGTGTAAACAGTTCCAATAGTTAATAGTGCGTAGGAAAAAAAAGTATCTGAATGAACCAGTTCTGTCAAAATAGGGAGTTTGGTGTGCTGCTTGTTGATTGAGAAACTCGCGTCCCGCGAAAATAGAAGGGCGTCGTCACATTCGCCACGACGGAAAATTGCGAAGTGATCGAGGGAGTGATAACTACGTGGTTTTTCACACCACCGCGCGAGTTAATGTATTGGAACAACCAATTTCAAGCACCGGTTCCAAGCCAGAAATCTTCCGGCCTGCGGAGGTGAAGCGCTTGCCCTTCACAGCGCTATCAACGAACTGGACGGGAAACCTCCCTCGCTGGACAAGACCTGATGTAGGACCATGGACTCGCACGTCGGGGTTGCAGAAGGCCACAAGAGAGCTGCTGCGATTCCGCAAGTCAAGCAGATTGAGCGACCGTCGGTCACACAGCGCCGACAATTGCGTTCCGTCGGCTACTCCAGTGCACATCAATGCCTCCTCGAAACATCGATGCAATCTCCTCGCAACCTTTCCCCCAGTGCAGGGTAGTTAATCGGACTCAGTTTTTGTTGACCTCCCTGCCTTTTCTTTACCCTTCTGTCTTTCTCGTTTGTCATAACCTCACTGTAGGCGACCAACTATTGACGACTGAACACAAAGGCAGCGGGAGTGACGAGTATAGTGGCCATCAAATGAAGAGGAAATTGTGCTGTTTACACGAGAATAGAAGACGATTGACAGGTATAAATATTCCGTCGGTATGAGAAAGCGGCGATGAGAATAGCGAAGGCCTACGGTGTCGAGCGACAGTTTTCCTGAATGTAGCCACTTGCAGGATAGACTAGCTTTGATAACAGCGCTCGAGTGCATCACTTTAGTGGATATCTACATCCCAAGCCCGAAAGCAGCGGCATTTCTTGATATCCCAGTGAAATAAGTGATAATTGAATAACAATATTTCACCGCGGGCGCTGCGTTGAAGTGCAGTCATAGGTTAACTTAAACTAGGTGTGGCAGTTTTAACTTCGTACTCATGTTAAAATAAGAAATTTGCGCGGAGAGCTGTCCGCTAAGCGTGTCATTGTAATTTGAATGTCTGCACTAAGCACCAAGAGATAAGAAAAAGAGACAGACAGAGCAAAAAAAAAAAAAATGGGTGGCGGGGGAGGGCTAGCAGGCAGCAGTAAAGCGCTGAACTCTACGTGCACAGCAAGAACAGGCTAAAGTGGAGGAACCGCGCTGCGACCCGAAGACTCGTTGGCGTAATCATCGAATTCTAAGGCTCCCTTTCTCCCGTTTCTCACAGCGTTTATTTTTTTTCCCTCTTCCCTGGGGAGGCAACGCCCGCTGACCGATCTCGTGCAGCCCAGTGCTCTCTGGAAGAAAACGGATCCCAGCAGACCAGCCGAAAAGGAGGGCCGCCGCGATAACTGCTTGCAATGCGATCCTCCGAGGTGAGCCAACAAAAGACCGGCCCGTCGTCCGAGAAAAGACAGAATAGAAATGAAAGAAACAGAAACGAAGGAAATGGGAAGGGAGGGGACGCTTCAACAGAAGCTTCGCATAACGGATCGCCGCGGGATTAAAGGATTATCCGGCCGCGCCCCTCCACATCTCTCCCTTCGCACGGTTCCTATACCGAGTGTCCCCGAGGGCCCAGACAGCGGGCCCGAGCCGCACCGCGGCGGAAGTCTTTGGTTTCGCCAAGGCCCTGCGTGCGCTACGGCGGCTGCTCGTTAGCGGCCGGACCGTTCTTTTACCCCCCCCCCCCCCGCCCCCGCTCCGGTCCGTCCGCATTAGCGCAGTCAACTGACCTCGGGCTCCAC
Organism: Dermacentor variabilis; assembly: GCF_050947875.1. Lineage (NCBI taxonomy): Eukaryota > Metazoa > Arthropoda > Arachnida > Ixodida > Ixodidae > Dermacentor > Dermacentor variabilis. The sequence continues at coordinate 40,793,910 of NC_134571.1, forward strand.
AACCCTCCTCTCGGGGGTTCAGAGCCCTAATGGAGGAGCTGCGTGTTGGCGAGCACGGCGGCGCGCGACTGTGTGTATGAAGCTGTGTTTCTCCGCGTGTGTGTGTTTGCGTTTGTGTGTTGTGCGTGCGCCTTGCGCGCGGATGCTTGTTGTTCCCGCTCTGTACGCGGCTGAAAGAGCGAGAGCCGAACGGGAGGAGAGGGCGCTTTTGGAAGGCGCATTTGGGGAGGCGACCGGGAAGAGACAAGAAGAGAAGACACGAGGACGACCTAACGGGTGGAAAGGAGGGAGGCAGGAAGTCGGAGGGAAGAAGAAGGGAGCGCTGGGACTCTCCGACCGGCTCGTTCAGCCTTCCCCAGGGGACACCCCCCTGAATGGCCGGCCCCGAGCAAAGCAGCGGGCCCGAGCTTGGTTGCCGCGGTTGCGGCACCACTAGCGGCGGCGGCAGCAGCAGCAACAACAACTGTAGACGCAGTCGCTCGGCCCGCAGCGCAGCGCTGTTGCGGAAAGCGCCGTTGCCTACCTCGCCCTCCCTACAGCCGACCTCGTCTCACCCCCGGGCTGGCTCGTCTCCTCGCCGTCGGGCGTATCCCCAGCGGGAGTGCCCAGCGCCTTTTGAGTTAACGTCCCTCCTGGCGGTGCACGGCTTTGGGCGGTGGAAGCGGCTCGGAGTGCGCGACCCCGTGGCCGCGGCCAAGTCTGTGCGCGGGACCCGGTGTCCGGTTCCGCTTGCCTCGTTAGACTTCCAGGCCCGCACGAAATGAGAAGATTCGCTGCTTCCTCGCTGTTGCGCAGGAAGTGGCGCAAGGCTGGCTTTAAGTTAATGCTAGGGCTGAAAGAGCGCACGTTTTTTTTTTTGCTTGTTTGTTGGTCGGGATGTTTGTTAGCGTCATACTCCGAAGGAGCTGCTGTGGTGCCATCGGATAAGGGTGTGCCCGACTGTCGCTTGTTAAGCAGGGTCGTGTTCTCGTCGTTGGTTTTAATTAAATGGCTTTAAACCTGGAGGAAATGGCCACCAGGGAGCCGGCTTAGCCGTAAACCTAACAAATGAACCCAAATGACTGTGAAATAGAAAAGGAGAAGGCAACATAAGAGAGTCAAAAGAGCCAAAGAAAACAATCAAGAAGGGCATAGTTCTGTCCAACATTTAACTGTGTCCTTTAAGAGTACACGAGCATTTTCAAACTATACCGACATCAGCACGAGACATTTGGGGGGGGGACGAATCGAACTCGATCGTCACCTCGTGTTCAGCAGAAGTCAGTCACAGATAGTGAGCAACCGCGAAGGGCGTTTGGGCATGAAGCGACTTTTCCCAAGGTCTTTCGTACACTTCCATGGCGCACTGTACTCCGTTTCGTGCATTGCAGGCAATGGCATTGCATACAATGGCATTGCAGGGAATGGAATATTGCGAAGCACGGAAGTCTTACTCCTCGTGCTTCGCAAGGCAGTTCCGCTTTCTTTAAATATTTGCGACGTTCTTCAGCGGAATAGTTATACACATCGTCTATTACAACTACGACATCGTGGGTGTAAGACTAAAACTCAAATCCCGTATTATTTCCGCGCTCTCGGGCTTCCATTACGCGGCGTACTACGTTTTGGTTCCGAGCGCGAGCGCTGAGACGCATGTACGGCCGCTGCTCGCAGAAAGGAATGGCTCTGCTCGCGTAGTAGGGAGGCTGCCTTGTGATACGAGTTGTGTGCGCATACCGCCGGCGCACGCGCGACTAAGCCGCCTATGTGTTTTTAAAAATGCGCATGCGGATGCGGACTCGGCGCTGAGATGCATCCGGCAAATGTATGTAATTAGTGCTAAATGTAGCCAGCGTTGTTACGGACCCCAGCAGCGGAGCACTCAAACCTTTGCTTGCGCGAGTCAGCTGATGCGATAAAGCTTTATTCTCCATTGACTGCTGTGGCGAAGTAACATCAGAATTTTTTTTGTCTAGCCAGAGAAATATGGAATGTCTCCAGGCCAACTAACACTCCCGAAACCATAGCGCAGCACGACTGGAGCCATAGCTGCTAGATTTGCGAGGCAGGCTGCCACGCAAGCATGGCAACGGACCACGGCGCAACCGTTAAAGAAACGCACGTGCTCGCCGCGACACACTGTGAAAAATATATAAAGCTTAAAAAGCTTGTTTCGTCATTTCTTCACTTGATGGCGCTAGCTTCTTTACGAAAACTGTCCACTTGAAGCGGAGCGAAAACGGAAACATACGAACTATAATACAGCCGCGCACGTGTGTGTCGTCTGGTCGAGTTGCTGGAATATGCCGCGTTTCGTCGCCAGGGCGGCGTGCAACGCACTCTTTTCGACGCACCGCCTATCTAGTGCTGGTTCCCCATGGCGAAATCGTGAGAAGAAAAGCGTAGCGCAGCGACGATGGCTACGAGATGGCGCCAGAGTAGCGCGCGTCGTCTGGGAGGCCTGTCAACGGCGGCTGCTGAGAATAACGTCCACGCGTCCCCCACGCGCTGCCTCTTGCGATCTCCAAATTAGCGAGGCAGTCGCGCCACGCTTCGCTCCATTTGCGGCGTGCAGCACGAGGTAGATTGTCCGCACCAGCCGACATATCGGGCAATGAAAGCAATGTATAGAGCTGCGCTAAAATCTCGCATTAGGAAGTATCCTAATCGTCGTTGAATTTTCTTTTATAAAAAATGTTATTTCGTTTGTTATTGGGGTAAGGCTACCGCAGACTATTGATAACGGTAGCTCGATAACGGAGATAACGACATCTTCTTCCTGCAGGTGTGGAATGATCCCACAAAGCTTGTGGGATCGTTCCCCACCTGCGGCAAGTTGTTTTTTCATCCACTTTAATTTCCATTTATTTATCTCTTCTTTATTTTATTTATTAAGCTTAAGTAATTTCCCCTATGTAGTCCTTGGTGTCAGTGTTTCTTGGCTCATCTTTTGATGCGAAAGCATCATATGGCTCATTGAGCGAAAGAGCCGGTTATCCGTAGCCGCGAAACGGCGCCTAAGTTCCCATTGGCTGCGACGTCACATCACGAGCAGCGCGCCTCGACGGAGCAGAGCGGGTGGAACGGTGCTGCGTGAGGGGAGAGGGCATCGTCGCGACGCCACGTCATAAGCGCGCCTCCACGGAGCAGATACGGCGACGCGACGCTGCGGAGCAAGACGTGTTGTCGTCGGCGAGGCAGTCGCGTCACGCCCGCGTGCGGGTGCCGCTCTCTCTCTCTCTCTCTCTCTCTCTCTCTCTCTCACCCCAACTGGGTATAGCTGCTGCTGCACACGCCTGCCGGCCTCGGTGGCCACTGCTGCTTCCTCGGTGTCTCGTCGCGCACGACTTCGGTGGCGTACGGCGTTGGCCCCGCAGGCAGCTGCTGCTTGCTGGCTCGAGCAGCACGTAACGCGATGGCACAGCGCACGCAGCGCAAAACTCGGAAGGACCGCTCAGCGGTGTTCAGATGGACGTTAATGCATTCGCATTCCCAACTCGTAAGAAGTGCTTTGGTGACCTCGGGTTTATTAGAGCTTGTCACAGAGCAGCTGCGTTCATCGCTTCGGTGCTCGACGAGGCCTGTCAGCGCCGTCCGCTCTCCGTGTTCGCCGGCGTCCACGTTGCCGTGTGCGCACAGCGCGGACCGATCTCTTTCTCTGCGTTAGCACGCGGGTCGTTTGTCACTGTCAACGACTGCAACGTCACGGACGTCACGCAAGGTGGTTCTTCGCGCCGGGTTTCCCAATTTTACTGCGGCGTCTTCGCTTACTTTAAATCCGTATTTTCTCGGACCTTTATTTTTGCTTCTGTAATGAGCTCCATCATGCGTGTAAAAATAAACGTCCTTCACACCGGAGAGATGTGACCCAGTTCAATGTACTGCGCAAAATCACTAGTGCGCAAAATCAATGTACTGCGCAAAATCGAAAGTCTAGTGCTGTTTGCCTTTGTAGCTTTGCCAGCATCGTACGGTATAGGCGAGCGTTCGAACGGCCCCACAGATGGAATGTACAGGTAAATTTTAACGAGGTGGACTTTTAATTAGCTCTTTCATATTAATAATGCCGCTAGTTCTGAGCTATTTGCGGCCTCTCCGTGCCACTTGATTGGGATTATTTTGTGACCACCATCTGCTTGCGGATGCCAATTTATGTGATCGCCCTGCGTTGAAAACCGCGCGCAAACATCCATACCGCATCATTCTCTTAAAATAATAAGCGTCATCCTCTTAAAAATAAAATTTATTCACTCGTGCAACGCTCCTCACTTTTGATGTGTTCAAATGAACGCCTTGTGAGCGACGGTTTTTTCCCCTTCCACTTGAGAAGTGTATACAGGACATCGGCAAGAAATGCGTCACAATGTTTTTTTTTTTATGCTGAAGATAATAGTTATTTATTTTTTGCCTAAAACGGAGCAAATGGAAAAGCGGAGACGGCGGGGAGGGGGCGGGGAGGCTCTAAGCATTTACATCTTTCTCTAAACCACGCGGCTTCGCACTTTTCAACCTTCACCAAATGAAGGCTAATTACGAGCGCTCCACAGGCTAAAACGGCTGATGGACATGATTAATCTCTGGATTCCACTGCATACAGAAGGGAAGGAAACAAAATGAATGAGAGAGCAAGAAAAATTACTCTCGGTGCGTTCAGTATATCAGAGAGTGTAGCTTGTCTCGAAAGATGACTGGTTGTAGACAACGGGACGAAATAAAATGCTGCCAGCGGGATTTTTGTTACCGCCCCGAAAAAAGAAAAACGATGAGAGAGAGCGATGACGGCGAACGAAGAGGGAGAAAGGCAAGCGCACTCTTACATGTCTCCTCCCCGTATTTCTCGTGGAGCAGGCTCGTTTAATTCGAGTTCCATTATCATCAGGGTAGCAAGGGCGACGTTGCCGCGCGATAAAAAAAAATAAGAGCAACGAAAAAGGAAAAACAGCGAGGCCTGTGAACAGAGGAAGAAAAAAAGCGGCTAGGCAGCTTTATTCGGCAAACCCACGCCGGCAGTTCGTCGAGAGAGGTGCGGCCCGACTGGCGGGCTTTTTCCCGGCTAGGGTCTTTCCTTGCGCGGCGGGAGAAGATGAGAGATGAAGAATTTGCCTCCGTCACGCCAGCGCTAGAAATACCGTTTGTGACGTCATTAGCGGGGGGCGTGGGCGAGGCTCGTTTTGTTTTGTCAGAAATCGTAACGGAATTAAGGGGCGGCCGCTGAGGAGACGTCCGACCCTCCCTGTTTGTTCTTTTCTTTTTTTTTTTTTTCCTCCGTTGCGCGTTCCCGTATCCACGTTCTTCCTGCCTTGCCGCCCCGTGCCAGTCCTTGTATAAGGGATTGTTCCCGACTTAAAACTGCCGTTGCTGCCGAGGTAATTACGTCCCCTGTCTGAAGCAGCAGCAGGCAGACAAAATAGGGAGAAGGCCAACCCATTCCTTCGTGATTGCGGAGCGCCGAGCAATAACCGTTTCCTCCCCTGCCTTGAAGGGGAAGAAAAGTAAGAAGTGCGTGCATTTGAGCGCGAACTGGTCGAACAATGTGAAGCTCGAGTGAGCGTGTTTTCTAGCTCCGAAGGCTCACGTTCTTGATCACGTGACATTATTCAATTTTTGCTCATCGTTTTCTTCCGATGGTGCCAGCGAACGAAGTTCAGGTTGGACGTAACTGTATTTTTCTTTTCTTTCTCCCTCATCCTCAGCCCTACGCAGTCCTTAGTCTTTCGGAATTCGGAATAAGAAGTAAACTTTCATAAAGAAATACCCAATCTGGGGCCGACCTAATTTCTTTTATATTTCCTTGGGCAAGGCTAGCCTTAGTGGCTAGCTTGGTCGCTGGCTTGATGTTGCCAGGAGTGGAGTCCGCCAACCACTTCTCCTATACCGCCGCACATCTGTGCACGTGCACGCAGAGCGTTCTTAACTCTACGCAAATATCCTCAGTCAATTGCGGGGGAGTTGTGCTCCCCGGCGTTCATCAGAACAGAAGGAGGCTTTTTTTTTTGTTTAACCTCCTTGAAGAGAAATAAATTTGCCGTATGCGCCACTGCATGGCTCAAAACTTTGCTTCTGACCAGGCGCTGCCAAAGAAGCCAGTCGGACAAAGATGATGGCCTAGGCAGGGAATGATCACACACGCTGAGCGCTACGTGGCGCCGCTTTTAAATGTGGCTCTTCATATATTGTTGCGTACTACAGGGTAGCACATCGTACTGCTGCCAAGTTGTAGCGACGCCTGTTTATCGAAGCTCGACCGACGTTACTTTTGGGTAGCGTGGCGATGTCGGCGGGCTGCAAGCATCCGGTAGACCATGGCGACCGGGCAAGGACGAGACGATTTCTAGTGCGAAACTTGCACGGTTTCCTCAAAGTTTGGTGAAAGATGATAAGAAGAGAATGAAGTGATAAAAAGTACATTTCGGAGCCCCTTAAATAGGCTCTCTCAAATCATGGGAGGGATCTTGCTCCCGTCGACGTCACGTGACAGGCACCGAGTCTGCTTTGTGCATGGGTGTCCTGCCTCCGAATATACCAAGCCGCAGGTCCGGGATTGTAGAAGCGTATCCTTCTGTTTTGCGCGTTGCTGGTTCTCGGAAGTTCTCCTGCAGAGCTTGACAGTTCGAGAAAAGGGTCCCTCTAATGTCGCACACACACAAAAGGGGCCTGTTGCCGAGGTTGCCGCCAGACCGGCATACACTCGAGACAACCACGGCGAATTAGGAAGTCACACTTCGTTTCGCTGAGGCATGGTGGTCGAGGATCCATTTTGCAAAGGGCGCTAGTAGACGTCAACCGTAACAATAGCCGGTTTAAAAAGGCTCCCTTCCACCACCACAACCCTAACCACCACCACCATCATCATCATAATCGTAACCATCAACTTCACGTGTCGCCACAGCCACGATGCTTTTAATGGTCGATGACGACGATTAAAAGAATAGAAAATGAATGACTGACCGCGTTTTAGATCAATCACTACACTTTCAACACACCAGGTAACTTTTCGACATCGAAATAAGGCTGGCGGGAGATGTGCCTGTACTAGTTAATGTAGGTGTATCGGCTTGGCCGTTACCCAGTAATAGAAATTCTGCACCCCCGTAATAATGCACCACATTTTTTTTTCGCAAACATATCAATGCAACAAGGCATTGATGTAGAAGCCCGCAACGTCCCCCATTCGGAAAGCCTTTTTAAGTGCTTTTTGCCATTTTCCCGCCGCCTTCACTGACGAACCGTCCAGCATCGCGATTGCATTGCAGCTCCTTTTACTAACAGTTATTTTTTTTCATCTGGTGGTTTGCGATCTGTGTAGCATACGTTGTCAATACAAAGTCATCGTTTTAAGTGGCACTTGTCGACGCAGATGGCATAGGCGCGACATCTTTTCTCTATGTATGCTTGCTCTCAGAATTTTCTATTGCGATGCTTTGAATGCGGCGGAGTAAATACAGAACTTCAAGCGGATACTAATTTAATGCACGAGACATCTGCCACCTTAACAAATATCGCTGACACTTGATTATATGTGTTCCTCTTCTCGCGGTCAGTCGCGTAAACACTTAAACATGGGTATACGAACGTCAAGTGCTGCGGCGATCGCTTTGTATACGGGCGTATACAAAGCTATCTCTTGGGAATAGGTTAATTCCCAAATATCTGATCTGCATCGCGTAAGTTTGTCCGACTTTAAGCATGCGCCCGCAGAAGCGTTCGAGCTCCCCAATTCACCCGCAAATCGTTTCCCGAGAAAATCCGTGACAAACGCTGATATGCGCTCCCTCGTGCTTGAATAAAGCGAAATAGCCAATTCCGAAGAAAGAGAGAGAGAATAGAGCTCTGTTTCTTTTGTCGCTGCAAGGACAGCCACGATATCCCAGGGCTCCCCCAGAATCGCGGTACGAAATTGAATATGGAGGCACATAACCAACCGTGCACAAAAGAATTGCGCGGTAATTTTTCTTCTCTTGGGTTCCATGCTTGTGGCAGAAGGAGGGGGGGGGGGGGGGGCGCACTCCCTCTCGCCCCTGCCCACGTGCAAAGCTGGAAAACGGTTACACCAACGCACACGCCCGCCTTCACTTGCTGCATCGCAGAAAAAAAAGTTCTGTTTCTTTTATGCTGGTTATCCAAAACAGACGACGCGGGGGGTTCCAGCCTGCGCCTCCTCCTCAATTGCACCGAAAATTGATCTTGAATTGCGGTGCGTGGTTTAATGCGCGCATTGTAGGGTAGGAACAAGCATTTCGGCACTACTTTTGATGCAGAAGCGTGTTGGAGCAAAGAGAAGTCCAAGAATAAAACACTGCATGCTGCGAAAGGAAGAGAAGAAGTCGATGAGAAGGAGGACAGAGAAGGAGTGAAAGGCCTAAGGAGTCGAGTCCAAATCGGGACCGTCTTATTATATTGTTACCATTATTATTTTTCTTTCTTCTTTCCCTTCCGGCAACAGCAAACGACAGAAGCGGGCGCGACGTTGAGCTGCTTTCGAAGCAGATTGAATTTTGGCGCGGTTCACTCAGGCGCACATCAAGAGATGACAAAGAGACCAAGCGGCGGGAGAAGAAAACAAACTGCGGGCTGATGTTTCGCCGCAAAATTTGTTTGTGTTTATCGACCGCGGAGCTCGGTTAATAAACGGCGTTTCCTGGTCGGCGGCAAAACAAATAGGCAATTTTTTCCAATTTCTCCTCGACTCACAGTTGCGCCCGACTCCTTATTTCTTTTTTGAGCCTTTTCCTTTTTTTGTTTTTATTATTTCCCTTCTCTCGCGTGGTGAGATGCCTCGCACGACGCGGCGATGCTTTGGCCGCTACACATATATACCGTTGTTTTCGCCCACTTCGTTACACTCTCGGTGAATTATAAATCGGCCCGATGCGATCTGTGTGGTCGACGTTGTCGACCGGAGTTCTCTGCGTCTGATACGTCGTTTGTCAACTCGACGAGAAGGGCCGCTGCGGCGAACGCCGGCGTCGCGAGTTTTTTGTCGGCTATGTACGCGTCGCTCTGGCCGGGGCTGCGCGGTTGCCTTGAACAGATCGCGCGCGGTTCTTTCTTCGGGATAGCTTCGGGGCGGTTGTCGTATTCCGAACGATCGTTGATGCAAAGGCTGGTTGTTGGCATTGTGGGCCACTGATACTTCGAAAACACGGAAGCACAAGAGACATCAACGCCGATGAAAAACGAAACAACGGAAAAAAGAAACAGTGAAGAAGACACCACGGTGCGCTGCCACCAACTGATTTATAGCAGACAAACGCGTGCAATCGAACCCCCTTTGCCCTCTTACGGAAGTTATTCTCCCGCCTCCGCTCGCAAGAGAGACAATTTGTGCAGGCGATATGTCAATTGACGCGGCACTGACACCTGCCGGTTCCGACATTCAACTGGTTCGCTTCAACTATTCCGCGCACCGTCTCGCCTTTGTCACGAGCGAACACGACGCGATTGTGAAACAAAGGCGCGCAGCCTTCACTCGTGACAGTGTGCCGAAAGATTACCTTCGCGATAATCCATAACGCTGTTATTTTTCTCGCTGATTAATCGTTTGGTCGCCTGCGTAGACAGCTTTATTTTCTGCAGCTGATCTGCTCGATGTGGGGCATTCAGACGCCATTTTTGTTTATTTGTGCCCGCGTTTACTTGCGTCCAAGAAATCGGACATGCGTCCATCTCCGATGTTTTCAATGTTAATACGGTGCCGTCGGGAAGTCTATGCGTGGTCCTTTTGATAAATGCCGACTTGATGGGCGTTGAAAAACGCGTGGTCGTTTCTAGAGCCAGCCTTAAGTCTTTCGAGCTGTTTGCTTTGATCTTCTCTATTTTTTTAATTGGTGAAATTCACTGCAGGTCCATTGGCAGGGTACATGAATTCACACTGCCGTACGTTTAGGGCCTCTGCGGCATCACTGGCGAAGACGGAACCGATGAGGCAGTCTTATGTAGGCACTTTGCCCCGAAGTTCTTCAAAGTGACAGTAGCGATAAAACGCGCAGCCTGGCGAGCGGTGGAAGCAAGCATGGGAGGGACGCGATGCACATTCGGCGTGACACCCACAATCGCCTATCACAATGCGAGAGTTTCCGAGACGGGGAAATGTTGAAGTGCTCGTGCTCCGCATGACTGGGTACGTTTGCGATTCAGATAAAAAGCGCGAATATTGATCAGCTTGAGCGCGTGCAAAGCTTGGCGCGTCAGATTCAGGCGAATGATCCCGGGTCTTTGTTTGTAAACTTGTCTCATTCTTCCTGTGCCCCTAACGGCCGATGTCGGTGACACTGAGGTGACAGGTGAAAGCATCGCAGCATCCTGTGACCCTTTGTAAATCAGCAAACACAATGTTATGCTCTTTACGTTGTTAAATGCAGAGGCCTAATTGCGTATTCAACTTACCCCCGGAATTCGTGGCACGAAGCACTCGACTTTCGCTTGCGGCTGGGTGTTGTCTTCACTAAAGGCTATTCACTCGCGCGATCAGAATGGCCGACGGTCCCGCGTGCAACCTTTTACTCTTGAACCGGGGTTTCGAGCAGGCAAATGTACGGCCCGCGCAGGAGCTGCGGGTTTCTGACTGCGCAGCTTGCGACAAAGTCATAACGAGTCAACGTGTGGTGCCAAGCGTACGAAGAATAAGCTAAGCAGTATTACGGCCGTTTGCACCGCCAGTTACCGCAGTCCCTGCAAAAGATGGCTGCTAGCCGCAAGCGCTTTAGATTCCCGTCTATATAGAGCACGTCGTCCGTGAATGCCCTTTCTTGAAAGAGAAGAGAGAGCACTCTACCAACCGGCTTAGGTTTAGTTCCCACCGGCTTAGGTAGAGTAAACTTGGATAATAATAATATTTGGGGTTTTACGTGCCAAAACCACTTTCTGATTATGAGGCACGCCGTAGTGGAGGACTCCGGAAATTTTGACCACCTGGGGTTCTTTAACGTGCACCTAAATCTAAGCACACGGGTGTTTTCGCATTTCGCCCCCATCGAAATGCGGCCGCCGTGGCCGGGATTCGATCCCGCGACCTCGTGCTCAGCAGCCCAACACCATAGCCACTGAGCAACCACGGCGGGTAAACTTGGATAGAGGCTACCTTTGCGTTCGCCTCATTCTGAAGGGAGCGGAATTGAAAAAAAAAAAGCCAGGAAGAAATAAATCGCATGCGTACTTAGATTTACGTGTGTGATAAGGAATCTCAGGTGGTCAAAATCAATGGGGAGTACTCCTTTACAATGTTTCTCATATAGCCCAAGACTTCTTGAAATATTAAAATTCATAATCCATAATCCAATCAATCCTTTTATCTTCTCTCTCTCTCTCTCGCTCTCTCTCTCGAATGGAGTATTGGTTAAAACCAAACAAAAAGAAAAGTTAGGAAACAACCTCGCATTTCTCACTCAGTTACTGTCCCTGTATCCTCGCAAAAAGAGGCGCAGGGCAATAAAATGATTCAGGGAATCGGACTTTTCTAATTAATCGAAATTTATGTTTTCTCAACAACGTACCGGCCTGTCTTTTATACCAAACACCGAAGGCATACGCGCCTACCGAATGATCATACCAGGTTATACTAGATCTACAATGTTGTCATTACCACCAAAGTTGCAGCTCAATTGAATCCACTGCAGGACAATGGTATCTGCAAAAGATGTTCAATTAACGGGGCGTGCCGCGACACACGCCACCGTACTTTATTTGCCATTCACTCATTTTCATCACTTCTTATTCGCTTCTCAGTATCATCCACGGCATTTCTGTTCCTATTCTAGCCAGCTAGTTGCCCTGAATAGACGACCCGTTACTTGTTCTACGCATTATGTTTCCTTCCCAAACCCTCTTATTACTCTTAATTTTACCGAGAACGTCATCAGCATATGTGTGTTCACTATTCCATGCTGCTTCCTTCTTATTGGTTAACACAAAACTCATCATTGTCCTTTCAACATTTGCTGTCCAGATATTTCTGAGTCTGCATGCTAGTTTCTAAATTTATGCCGCGAAAGGTGAGCTTATATTGCCGAAATGCACTGGTTATGTACTTACGCTTTGTGGAGCCCTTTCATTGTAAGACCTTTTGATTGGATCTCGAATGCTTTCTTAGCTTTGGATGTTTCGAAATCCGTGACTATAGGTACAACGCGAGCAAGACAAGACGGACAGGAGTAGACGCACAAAGTGCACAACGAGCCCAGCCATCCACCCTTTTGAAATCGAGCTGACTGCGATGCGGTGACGAGCTAAAGCAACGCTGTGGCTATTGAGAGTCACCGCATTGAACAGCTCCGGTTCAACTTTGGCCATCGCCGGGGAATCTTTAACGCTAGTCTAAATATAAGCACGCGGTCTCTCTTCCATTTCACTCCCACCGACATGTGGCTGTCGTGGTCAGGATTCGAACGCACGACCTCGGTCGTGCTCGGCAGCAGAAAGCGATAATTTTAATGTTACCACCGAGTGTTACAGAGATTTCGAACGCAAATGGCATATCGTACCCAGGAAGTCGCGTCGGCTATAATGTGCACGGGCAAAGCCGATACTAGCTTTGTGTTTCTTGGTGCGAAAGTTGGGTAGCCGCAGTTATTATAACTTAGGACGCATATCTCCAAGGCTACCATGTCTATATAGCCGCCTACGCTACAAAAGAAAATGAGAAGCAAAACGCGTCACCACTGCATACGGCTCAGTAAGGTCGGCTCTGCCTCGGGCCTGTTGCTTACAATTGCAAACGAGAACTGAACAGCGCGAAGCGAACAAGAGCATAGAAAGAAAGAACGCAAAAGTCGAGGACTGGCGGACAACCTGGTGCCACGAATAAGAAGAATTACTGGCCACTGCGACACCGCGATTCTTTGTTGTTCGCATTAGGCACACTCCTTAATTAGATTCAAGAATGATATGAAAGGGGCTATCTGGTAGCTCTTCATGCTTGCTTATGCGCTAGCGCTTTAATGAAAGCACAGAGACGAAACACTAACAGACGGTCGGCGCACAATTATTGCGCATCGACCGCACCGTAGTGTTTCGTGTCTGCGCTTTCATTAACGTCCTAGCGCATAAGCAAGCATGAAGGTCCTCCTTAAGTCCGATGCTTTTAGGACCACATTTCATTCGAAGGCATTGAATTCACGTCAGTCAGGTCGGGTGTCAAGGTGGAAACGAAGCAAGCGCTCACGCACACGCACCACGTTTCAAACAATGGAAGGAAAATAGTAAATAATTAGTGTTGCGGAACTCTCGCGGGTCCTTGCCCACGCATAAGGAGCACGCGCTGCTTTCTCAACGTCAATCAGTTCTCCACACGATCCTACTGCTGCGTTCTCTACCACTGAGTGAAGCATGCAGCTGCCGCATTTATCCCACTCTGTCAGAACTTCACTATACACAACAAGGTCTGTGGTCGTATCTCCTGGGTTCGTCCTCGAAAAAAAAAAAAAAGCGAACTCTGACACGTGCTCTTGGATCTTTACCGCTCGAGAAATTCAAGGCGCGCGTTTCTTTTCATCCGTGTTTCAGGTCAACGGCATGACGCGTCAGCTGCCACATCGCAACAGCAGTTATATCCGGACGGAGCTCCGCGCAATTCACCCTTCTTCTCAGGGTCTTCCGGAACGAACGTCGGCGGGGCCTCTTTCGGACCTCTGCTGCTGCTGCTGCTGCTGCAGCCATCTCCGTTCGCCTCCAACTTTGCCACTCAAAAGTTTTCGCCGGTGTTTCCTGCCACTTGCCAACTTTTTTTTTCTCTATATATCTCGCACTTTTTCATCATACTTCGCCCGGAGCCATTAGTCCGCAATAAATCTGCGGCCCCTCGATTCGGCGGCCATCTCATCGCTCTCCTTCAATATCGAGCGGACTTCTCGCCGGGATGGTCGAAGCCGATCGAACCACTTCGCTTCCAAGCTGCGTCGAAGAGAGCGCTCACTCCGCTTCTTGCCGCCGGCATTGCCTTTCTCTTGTTATATTTCCTTTTTCCTGCGCTCATGCGATTTTGTGTGCGCAGTGTGTGTCTCCATGTCCGAAAAGCGAGAATTAAGACGCCAAGCGCTTTTGCAAGCGGCGGCATGTGTATATTGCAGCGCAGCTGAGGTTTGCGCCACAGGTTCGCCGCCTGCTGGTGATACGAAGAACATCCAACTTCTCCTGTCGATTTGCGAGGGCGTCGAGTTTAAGCAACGCTTTCATTGGTATTATTCAGTTCTCAATAGTTGATGAACTAGCGGACAGGGGAATTACAGGCCACCTATACGTTTTATACATACGCTAATCAGTGGTCGGCAAATGCAAGTGCAAGACATGTTCTCACTGAGTACAGTGAGAACAATTTCACGAGGCGTAATACAGGGAAGCGTAATGTCGCCTGTGCTGTTTAATGCGGTCATGTTGGGTTTACCAGATTTCCTTGTATTATACACGCAAGACACTGTATGTGTCAATATACGCAGATTATATCTACGTTTGGCCATCCGGATACCAGCACAAGCGCCTGGCAATGACGGCTCAGTGGAGATTAGCCTCTGTACAAGCCTACGTTTCGTCGGTAGGATTAACCCTCTCGGCAGACAAATGCAGCTTTATGCTGTTTCTTGCGCTGCGCCATAGAATAACGCGCATGAAGATTAGCCTCGGAGGCACCTCAAATCATCCAGCTAATTACATAAGATTTCTGGGCGTAGTACTCGATTCCAGGATGTGCTGCTAACGTGATCGACACCATCATTTCGTCGCTCAGACCCTTATTGAACGCAGTGCGAAAGATGACCACTGCACGCCGGCAAGTAGTCCCATTTCGCTGTTGAAGTTATACTCGGCACTGGTGGGGAATCGCGTGGTTTTCCAGTTGCCGTAAATGTCACCATCAAAGTACCAGTACGATCGATTGGAACCGCTACCATGGAAAGGTCTCAGGACAACAAAGTTTTCCACCAGTCACAGTCGTTTTGTCTCCATCTGCTCTCGCAGCTGTGGAACCACAGCGAGAGTCCGGCAGGAAGAGAGATTCTCCAGAGCCTTCGGAGGCGGACGGAATCTCGCGTCTTTGTGGCACTCAACACACTTCGCGTACTTGGCCTGCAATTTACAAAAAAAAAAAAAGAACTTCAGAAGCCACCGTCGCCGTGGGAGGGCCATACCCTCCTCCTTCCCTTTTCACCTCGGGGTTCCGCTGCACCCGCAACATCCGCTTTCCTCCTCGCGTATTGCATCCTTTACTGCGCTCCGCTTTCGCCTTCATCTTTCTCGGTGCTCGTTCGCTCGGTTACGCCGATGTCAATGCCGACGCCCGCCACAGGAACGGGCGCATAAAGTCCAAACTACACGTACGCGTGCCGGCGTGCGAAAGCTCGCGCCCACGCGTTTTGCGTTTGCCGCGCCTCACGAGTAATGGTGGTTTGAACCTACAAGACCAGCGCCAGCGTGCGCCCACTTGCTCTTGAGATTTGCTCATCTGAGCCACATCGTCTGCTCAGCATCTTCTTGCCATCCTATCTGTACATGCTCCACGGTAGGTGGATTGACGCGAAAAATGTTTGGACGTCACAACCATAAGCTTTGTTTACAAACATGCGACAGCGGTGCTTGGCTTTACTTGCACACATTTCCCTGCATTTACCTTGTTTCCTGCTTAGGAAGCAAATGCTCGCCTGCGGCACAGCGTCTGCTCGGCGTCTCTACTTGGCGTTTGCTCGCTATACCGTCATCAAGTACCATGCTAGAGCGGTGTAGTAAATTAATTATGCAGTGAAGAAGGCATAGCGTTTCGCATCGTCGATGCATCACCAAGGCTAAAGATGCGCCGCCATCTACTAACTAGATATCAAACTAGTTTTCTAGTGAAAACTAGTGAAACTAGATATCAAACTAGTTTCAGTCCTAGAAGCGTGAAAACAAACAGCCTATCTTAATAATTACGGCAAACATGCCCAATGCTTGCTTGAGACGAGACTTAGTGATGACGGTTTTGCCACTTGTTTCTTGGTGATAGGGCGGAGAGCCGGTGACAAGAGCGAAATCGGATTGAAGCGTGTGGTCAGCGCTGTATGGGCGCTGCCATGTTGCCATAGGTGGTCACGCTTAGGGTGGCTATTACGGTTACCAGCCGTAACTGCCACACTAATTATCAGTATACGAGGTGCATGCACGAAGGTCATAACTTGTTACGTATCACTGTACCGTATCATATAGCGAGCAAAAATAAAACTCTCTAGTGCAGCCAATAATCAGTCAGTTACGCCCGGAACTACGAGGGCGAATCAGAAAGTCCTTGCCCCTATTTTTTTAGCCAAATAACGGCCGTAAATGGGAAGTCAACATATCCAATCCCAGCGGTGGACCTTCCTTGGACCGGACCGGCCTTACCTGCCGGTATCTCCGCGGCACGGCGCTGCTGTCAGTTGTTGAATATGGCGGTTGTGCTTCACCAATGGCCTCACACCTCCACGACGTTCGAGCAACGAAGTGTGATTCGTTATCTATGGAGCAAGCGATGAACGCCCATCGATATCCACAGGGAAATACAGCCCAGGTATGGAGAAAGGCGTCTCGCTTTGAAAAGTGTGAGGCAGTGGTGTTGTGAGTTCGCAAAAGGCCGTGAAGCCAAGGCAGTCAGCCGGAGGAATTCTACCACAGGAGGATCTCAAGTTTAGTGCGTAGATGTGGGGCAAATATCTGAACCAGAGCGTAGTCTATGTGTAAAAACAGTGTAAGCTTTGTAGAATGACATGTATATTTGCGGAATAAATAAATAAATAAATAAATAAATAAATAAATAAATAAATAAATAAATAAATAAATAAATAGACAGATAAATAAATAAATAAATAAATACGGGTAATTTGTAATTACCTGTATCTACCTTGTTTTGGCTAATAAAAAAATAGGGGCAAAGACTTTCTGATTCGCCCTCGTATATACCGCTGCGCAAGGGTATTGCCTCTGTGCACCTCGTAACTTCGACAGTGCTGCAAGGTATACTTGTGAGGTGGAGTATATATATTTGTCCACAGAGGATATCTGGGCTGGCGCCGCGCTCTGATGCGTCGGGTGTGTCCTGAACCGTCTGCGCATGCGTGAGGCGCGTGGGCGCAAGCTGCCTCACGCCGGCAAGCGTACGCGCAGTCTGGCCTTAAGAACTGCGCTCTAAAATAAAGTACAACGCTGGAAACATCCACGCGGTGGGCGTCGGTACACGCTTCGTCCACTTCGTTTATGAGACCGATAGAGCGAATGTCTTGAGGGTTCACCGGAACTGCCTATGATTGGGTGAGCATTTATCGGAAATTCGTTAAAGAAAAACGAACACTTATTTGTACGGACGGGCCTCAATGTTTATGTAGGCGTCCTCAAACACGTAATTGTTTGACCACGCGTCGGGAAATTGCCTTCGTCTTGCAGAGAAGAAAACACATTTTTCATAGCTTTGCAGCGACTAAACCACGTTTTACTTCAATTGCGCGGAAGGATGTCTTGGAGATAAATTCTTTGCTCCCGTGCCCCATTCCCTTTCGTTCTGTTTTTAATGCGGAAACATTATATGCTCCATTAGGGGGAACATCCGGCGTTGTAGTCGATGGCGCGCCAAAATAATGGTACCAAAAATGGCCGCCGGCAAACAGCGAAACCACATCAAATGTGCTCCCAATTGACGTCAAATTTCTCAGGGAGGCTCCTGTAAACAAAATAAATTAATGCATTGGAAAAGAATATCGGGTAAAGTTCGGTCCCGGTGGGAATCGAACCCGGGCCTCCGGGGATCCGAGACGAGCACGCCTTCCCGCCGCCACGCCGCCTCCACGGTACACGAATGTGGCAAATTTGTGCATAGTCGAAGCGTCTTTGCGCGCCTCACGTCGCAGCCATCTGGCTGACTAAAAGTGCGGCCTTGTGCGCGCGGTCGTTGGGCACGTGATGGCGCCGCCAATGGGTAGGAGGTGGCGCCACGTCATGATTGTATAAAATGAGTCTGTGAAATAAAAAGCGTTAATACCCAATTAAATGCCTCTCAGCTGTCCTTCGAGCGGGCAAGCGAGCGCGTTGAGACACTTGGTGCGCTTTCATTTGGTCTTACTGAGGCCCAGTTAAACCGTAGGCGAGAGCTTGCGCTAACAAGGAAGGAACATGCAGAAAAAAAAAACAATACATTTCACCAAAGCGACTATAATGCTTTCGCATTCCCACGCGTAAGCAGTCTTAGGTGTCTCCGCGAATTTTCGTCGAACCTTTTCGACAGCTCGTAGAGTTAAACTGGTTGAAGGTCGGCTGAAGTGAGGATATTCTTTAACGCTAATTTCCCCACTTCAAGACGCTCAATTCAATTAAAAAAAATCGTGTAAAGCTCAATGCCTCCTCCATAAACGTGGTTTGAAGCATTTTTTCAGGTGTTGCTTCGGTAGCTTTTAGGAGGGATCAAAATATCAAAGAGATTCACTGTCTGCTACGAACAGGCGTCACGATTAGAGTAGCGCACAAGAGCTGGGACAACTGGGACCACGAGCCCGCAAGACATTTCACGTTGATGTCCGCTTGGATACTGACATGCGAAGTGTCCATTTGCCCTCACCTAGCGGGAGAACACAGCAATACAATTACGAAGACCGCCATGAAGCAAGTCCGTCTTCTTTTTTCTGCGAAAGACGGAAGGATGGGGGGGGGGGTAGTCACCTCTCGTATTTCACTTTTTTTATTCAAGTTACATAAAGACCGACACGGGTATTGCATCAGGGTGTTACAACAAATAAATGACAGTTACAGTGCAGCGGTGATCGCCACAGTCGGGGTCGTTGCGTTACTATCGCCATTTTCACAACGCAGTGATGTCGTTCTTCTTGGTGTATCCTGATCTGGCCTTAGTTACAAAAAACTCGAGCACAAAAGCAATTGATGGAGACTTGATCATAATACACGATTAGTGTAAAAATTAATTTTAACTGATAGTTTGAGGCAAGGTTGGCCAAGTTGGTAAGAAGATAGAAGATAGGGCTATGCATGACCTTACTATAGAAGGTTTATATTGTGCATATATACTCACAGCGTGGAGTCCAGTACCGTACTACCCACCGTGGTTGCTCAGTAGCTATGGTGTTGGGCTGCTAAGCACGAGGTCGCGGGATCGAATCCTGGCCCCGGCGGCCGCATTTCGATGAGAGCGAAATGCGCAAAAACCCGTGCACTTAGATTTAGGGGACCGTTACAGAACGTCAGGTGGTCGACATTTCCGGAGTCCTCCACTACGGCATGCCTTATAATCAGAAAGTTGTTTTGGCACGCAAAACCCAATAATTCAATTTTAATGAAGTACTGTACTGTTTAATAAAATTAGGTAACGCCTATGCGGCATGAGAACTTGATTTACAGATTAAAGAAAACTTTTCGGCGCAAATTGTAAACAAGGACGAAGAACACAAACAACAGGACGGACCTGTTTGTATCCTTTGTCGTAATTTCTTCTGCAAAATTTGCTTTAATCACGAATAAATACCAATTACCTCAAGGCAAGATTTTACTCAATCTACAGTCACGTCAAACGCCCTACGTAACGATCTCTGACAAACATCGGCTGTGGAGGCAGGCAACAGGCAACGCCTGTTCGTAACAGAGAGCGAATCTCGTTGATATATTGATCCTTTCTAAAAACTAACCAAGGAACAGTTTAAAAAAATGCTTCAAACCACGATTATGGTGGAGGCACTGTGCTGGTGCACAAGTTTTTGAGCGCATTGAGCGGCTTCAAGAGGAGAAATGAGCATTAAAAAAATATCCTCGTTTCAGCCGACCTTCAACCAGTTTTACTCTACGAGTTATTGAAAAGGTTCTACAAAATTTCGCCAGACACACTTAAGACTGCCTAAGCGTTTTGCTCTTCGCCACTTCTCTCTGTCGTCGCCAGCTATCAAGTGCCTCTATTTTTTTTCCTCTTTCGTTCCCCGTAGCTCACAGTAGCTGACTGGAGGGATGCACCTTATAAGGCCGGACTTCTGTGCCTCCCATGTCACCAGACTTTTCTGTCTCCAAACTTTACGTCGTCCGCTGTCTATTCGTGCATTTCTGGACTGCGCAGAGGCGCATGGTTTCCTGCGCTAACCGGGGCACTGACGGGGCAAGCAGAATGCGCAGTTGCAAGCGGCGATGCAAGCGCACATTTTTCTGGAACGGTTCAAGGAACAGGACTCGCACGACCACGCCTTCAACGATACACTATATTCGCGAATTTCGTCGTACGGGGTTGAAACGCTAGCTAAGTCACAACGCGTATTTAAAGCAATTAATATTGATCTGACGCACGCTTGCAGAGTGGCCGCCGTGTGCTTTCCTGACGCCGATCTTTCTTACGTTATAATGCAAATGAAGAACAAACACGCTAATAGTTACACAGATAGCAACTTTATTATTATAAACAAAACGGCACCGTATTATTCTTGTGCTACTTCGGCAGCCGTATTTCTCGTTTTCCCGTTAAACCAAAGCCGCATTAACCCGAGTTGTGCGATATCGACCTGCAGTGAGTGAAGTTCGACCCGACGCCACCTTGTTTTTTAGCTCTCACCGGAGGCAGTTATTCCCGCTTGACTGGGCGATGCGGCGTTACTTCAACTTTAACCTTTTCAGAGAGGGCTTACAGGACATTGTGCGACTCGCTAAAAGCTCTCACCGAAAAATAAAAAAAAAAGCCGGCCGCGATGATCCTAACGCAAATAAGTTGTGGCAGACTTTTCGTGTTGTCATTGTAGGCCGGGAAGAGCAGAACTCCGCCGGCGCTGCGAAAAGCCGCGATGCGTTCAAATTTAGCTCGGGAAGCATACAGGCAAAGGAGCACGTGTAAATCGTGGGGAAAAATAAAGAACACCGACAACGCGTGGGCCCGACGCGGAAGCGATGTTCTCGACGCTGTGCGAGGATAGTCAACGGCGTGGGTGTCACCAAAGAGGGAAGCTCATACCGAGTGCCGAAAGGCAAATTTACTTCGTGCGGGTTTCCGAAAGGCGTGCTTGCGCACCGAGTGTCTACGAAGCAGATGAGGAATAACAGAAAAAAATTAGGTTCATTTATAATTTGTTTTCTGAACCAAACTATAAACCCCAATCAAACTAGATGACCGCGTGAGCGGAGGCTGGTGAGCTGTGCAAGAACATTGAAAGCAATCACAATGAGGTGTACAAGTGATTGGCGGATAGTCCGGGTCTCCGTGACTGGCGCAATCACAGCGTTTCTTCTTCATTTCGAAGGTGTGACGCTTCCCCAGGCGGAGTTAATCAGCTAACTCTTTTCGCTGGAATCTCATCTTTCTAGGCCTCCTTTCCCGTTCCCCCAGTGTAGGGTAGCCAACCAGACGTATTTCTGGTCAACATCTCTGCCTTCTCTCTTTCTTTCACCCTCCTCTTCGTGGCCATTGATGCAGCGCTTTCTCCAGACGGACCAGTCAAGTCATGTCGCGGAACACCAATCAGGTGGTGCCCATTCCTACGGCTTACAAATAAGAGATCGAAACTAAATCTCTAAGGTTTTAGTTTCCCACATGATGAGGGCCAATGGCCAAGGATTCGTTTAGGGATCCGGAATGTATCGAAGTGTTCTGACGCGTTATAGTGAGTTTGTGAATGCGAATGAGTGTATCATTCAATCGTTTTGACGCACGAGCCTTCCGCGAGCGAACGATAGCCGAAAGGGTCAGAATTTGTCATGCGTTTCGCGTCTGCGTCATTGAGCATCTCAGAAAAGAGCTGACATTCTTCAAAGCGAATAGCTTTCTTCGCTTCTTTCCCCTGTCTTCGTGGCGGCCGGACTTCCTTCGCTGAGCGTGGCTGCTCTAACGGCAGTCGAGTTTTGCAGCAGCCGAGTTGCGCAACGCGTTAGTCGATGAGCGACAACATTTTGAGACACACATTCCGTCGCACGAGAGGTTTGTGACGTCTCAAGGGTTCGATGCCGTTGTCGGGGGTGGGCGCGGCTGTGTCATGTTTCTCCGCCACCCGGGGTGGCTGTTGCGAGGACAATTCTTCGCCAAAGTGCTGAAGAGACGCGCGGTTTCATTGCTATAGCAATTATATGTGCACTCTTCGATAGCTTTTGTCGTCGCCGTCGCCGTGAGGTCCCCCATCTATTTAGGTATATGTATGCTACGCGACACGCCCGGCTACATTACATGTGGTATACTCGGGTTGCACAGTCACACCATTCTATCACCATCTAAATGTAAGGTCTTATATTTTTGACATTATTTCTCAGAATTTTTAGAGTGGCAGCCCATAAACAAATGTGATTAAGCAAAACACCAAAATCGCATGTCTTTCATCTTAAATCTTCTCAGACCCCAATATTAAAAGTGCGCAACAATAACTGAGCTCAAACCTCAAAATGATGCAATTTGATAGGCGTGGATGGACACTGACTCCGGAATCGGCCCACGAAAGACGTTTGAAACCCGAGACGGAAAAGTGGCGGTAAATACGCTGAGACGTTGAGAAGGAAATATGAATACTAACCAGGCTTTGTCCGGTTGGTTACAGGTAGAGAGGGGAAATGGGGAGTTAGAAAGAAAGAGAGAGAAAGCAGAGACAGGCCTTCCCATTGATTACGTGCGATAGGCAAAGCGCATATTTAAGCAGCTCCTAGCGGCTTGCATGAAACGACCGGAACATTTGATGACGTCCCGGCAATCACCCAACACAAAGTTATCTTACAAAACAGGGCATCCCTTTAACTGCATTCAAACGACGTTTTCACGGCCTCCATTGCGCGAAAAACACAATAAGGAAGTGGGTATATCATAGTAACGTGAAAGCGTTAATTCCCCGTGTGGCAGAAAATCCGGTGTCGGCGCCGTCGTCGGCACCTGCGTCCAGCGTGAGACGTCGTAGGATTTTCAAACCACCCATACCCAAGACGTCCATGTGGCGCAAGGAAGTTACTGAACTAATTGCCCTTCTCAAGCTAAAATACGTAGAAAAATCGTAAAGCAAGGCTTACACACAACCTACAGATATTGTATCGTCGCATTGTAGTTTAAATATACGAGAAAACATTATTCTGTTACCCGAAAATTTAAAAAAAACCCATTTTCAATGTTTCTACCATACATAGACCGGCCACGCGGTCCGCCATTCGTGCGTGCTGGTGCGTGAATATCTCAAAGTGCACGGAGTGGCGGGCGCGTTTCCTTGAAACATTTCCAGATGGCGTTCGCCTCCGCCGCATCGGCAAGAACAAAATGAGGAAATAAACCATTTATGATAACTCAAAGGGAAGCTCATTACTTTTCGAAGCTAGATCGGGATGCCTTAGAACACGCACCTATAAAGCGAGATATAAGAAGGAAGAAGAAGCACGTGCTTGCTGCGGTAAAGCTAGGGAAACGACGGAGCATGTTTTATTAGAACGTGAAGGCGTCTACCCAGCGGTCGATTTAGGCACCACTGGCCTCCTTGAAGCCCTTGGGTTCAGCGGGAGCAGTGGTAAAGCAAACATGTCCGCAATAGGCATTGGTAAGAGGCGATTGGAGGATTGGTGGAAGAAAAGCAGGGAAATGACAAAAGACGGAGTCGTACAAAAGCACAGTTCGCAATAGGGCATCAGAAAATTTGAGCGTTCTAGTTCATAGTGTTTTTTTTTTCTTTTTTCATTGTTTAACCAAGGTGGGACATTAGGCAGTATAATAGCAAGAGCTTGGTGGCGCAAGCCACCGCCCCGTTCCAAAGGGAACGCTCATAACATCCATCCATCCATCCATCCATCCATCCATCCATCCATCCATCGCGGCCCACCCAAGAGGCCTGGTTTCTACCAGAAAGCCCGCCTTCGTGCATAGTGGCTCCCGGTAAACATTATGTTTACATAGCCTGCAGTTGCCGGGAAGCATGAGAAGCAGTCATGGCTTTTTGAATGCTATCGCATACCACTTTTAAAGACGAAGCTTAGGTGTCCTCCACATTTTTTCTTGGCACGTAAGTTCAACAGCAACAGAATCACTTCTGACGAGCTACTGAATCTTTGCGGCGTGTTTTTTTTAATATAAAGGGGAAGTGTAAGGGATTGATTAGATCTAAATTCAGCGTAAAGCTTCATTACTTTTTGTCGCCGCTTCGCGCGCTAGAATGGCGCATGGGGTATCACTGGAGAAATGATACTGTTCTTACGCCACATAGCATAATATAAGTGGGCAAAGCTACAGGCAATAACGCGTATATGCTCACAATACTCAATATGCTCACAATACTCACAAAGAACACAAAAGCGAGACGACATCCGAGATTCAAAACTGAGGCGAAACTTTTAATCGTACGGCTTATGATGAATTACAAGAGTTTAACGTCAGAAGGCAACACAGGCATTGTGAGAAACACCGTAGTAAAAATATTCCGGAATAATTTTGACCACATGAGTTCCCCTAATGTGTACCCGCTGGTTGGTGCACCAGCTTCAGTGCAACCTGCGCTTATCTATACGTGGACGCCGGGACCGACAATCAAAACCACGATCTTGTGCTTGGCAACAGAAGCAATTAAGCCACTGCGGCGGGTGAATGCAAAATGTTGAATGCAAAATATTTTGCTTCTATAAACGGACGCTTTACCTGCGTCTGCCTCACTTGATAACATGGGAGTGCATAAACGTCCCTTAAGCGGTCACAGCAACTCACCCAAACGTGCTATATATGAGAGTTAAACCAGGCTCCTGCGAGCTCATGGGACAACTTAATGCTGCACCTTGAGACACTCAATTCTCGCCCCAAGGGACAGCCAGAAGCAGAACACTTCAGTATGGTGGCGCGTGCTAATGGCGCACCTTCTTGCTACTCCCGTCAGCCGTCATTTTTCAGAAACAAGATGTACAAGCCAGATTCCTTATTCTGAAATATGTGCGTTCGACGGCTGTGTTATCCGGCGCGGTGTTACGTTTCTTTTTTTCTTTTCATGGATGGATGGTGTGGATGCTATGAGCGTCCTTTTTGGAACTGGTCGGTGGGTTGCGCCCCCCAGCTCTTGTTATTATATTCCCTAATGCCCTACCTATGTTAAAAAAATTAAAAAAAAATAACCTGCGAGGGATTGCCATCACCAAGCTTTCTCAACCACAATTGGGAACTTTGTTTTTGTACGCCTCCGTTGTTTGTCGTTTCCCTACTTTCACCAATTTTATAATTGCCTCTTACTAATCTCTATTGCGGACACGTTTACTTTCCCCCTGCTCTCGCTGAACCCAAGGGCTTCAAGGAGGCCATAGGTGCCTAAATTGACCGCTAGGCAGGTATCTTCACAATTTAGTAAAACATGCTCCTTCGTTTCCTTAGATTTGCCGCAACAAGCTGATGCTTCTTCTTCCTTGTATCTCACTTTATAGATGCGTGTTTTATGGTATCCTGATCTCGCTTCGAAAGGTAATTAGCTCGGCTTTGAGTTATCATAAATTGTTTCTTTCCTGATTTCGTTTTCTTCATCTTAAGTAGGTTTCTTTTCCGTTGCCGTCGCCCATGATATTATTTTAACCTCTCTGACTTTCCACTTGACATTCTTTGTTGCCATCTTGCTCACCATACCGGTCGCACCTTGCTGGTAAGCTTTATATTTCTTTTCCTCCCTTAAGCCCCTTCTCCTGTGTAGGGTAGAAAACTGAACGTGCGTCTGGTTCACCTCCCTGCCTTTCTTTCTTCCTTCCTTCCTTCCTTCCTCCTCCTCCGCTGTGAATCAATATTTTTCCTGGTCAAGCAGACGCACGCCCGGCTTGCTACCCTACACAGAGAAG
Source organism: Dermacentor variabilis (assembly GCF_050947875.1). NCBI lineage: Eukaryota > Metazoa > Arthropoda > Arachnida > Ixodida > Ixodidae > Dermacentor > Dermacentor variabilis. The sequence continues at coordinate 40,819,605 of NC_134571.1, forward strand.
GGGTTTAAGGGAAGAAAAGAAAGGCGAGGGAGGGAAGAAGGTACTATAGGTGTGAATACGTTCGGATGTCCATAACTTCACACCTATAACCGCTCACTGAGGCCAATCGCTGTCATGAAAAGTAGCAGTGTCCTTTCCCTGCACAAATACCTCAACACTCCCGCAGCCCATTTACTTCCGTCTATATAATTCAGTCGTTCTTCATAATCAATTTTACTGCTGAGCTTCCCTCACTTCAAAACTTGTCCAGCCTATATCATCCTGCACAGCTTCATTTGTAGCCTTCCCGTGAGCGCCCAATGCGAGACGTCCCACTGACCTTTGGTTGCCATCGAGTCCTGATTGTACCTCTGGCTTCAAGCAAACAATTGCATTTCCAAATGTAAGTCCTGGAGTGATTACACCTTTCCACATACCCCGGAGCACCTCCTACCTATTCGTTCCGCACAAACCGGCGACCCTACAGCAGGTTAAACAAAACAAGAAGAGGTGTTTGCCTCACCTTTACGACACATTGGAGAAACATATACCGGCGTTCGCGAGACCAGGGTGACGTGAATCTTCGGAATACATTGAAGCACCAAACGCGATAACGTCGCTCTACAAACTTGCGCCGGCAATCACCGCGCACAGCACATGCCCACGCACCCGAAAAAAAAAAGAAGAAAGAAAGAAGTAAAATTGGAAGGTGGAGGAGACGCGAAGCACCTTTATGAGGTTCACTGCGCTCTCCTTTCGCAAGGGTCGTTTCGAAACCCCTTACTTCTTAAACTCGGAACGAGATCGCCCCTTAGAGAAGAACAAGGCACGGACGCGAGGCTGAAGCAGGCCCTCGCACCGTTTCATCACGCGAGATCAGTTGAGCAAGCAGCGAGAGTTGGCTGGTGGGACCTTCGGGAGCACACGCCAACCTCCACTCGCGCACGCAGTGCGGGTGTCTCTTGTCTCCTTCTCAACATCTTTCTTTCCCTCTCCTATCCCCTCACCTCTCTACCTCCACGACTCGACGGATCTGGAGAATCTACCGCGCCGCGAGCCCGTGTCCGAGGCAAAGATTCGGTTCACCCTCTCTTCCCAAGGAGGACAGCCCGTTCCCGCCGGAGTTGGGCGAAGCGGACAACGCAGGCCTGAGCCCTCGGGACTTCTTTTGATCCCGAACCGCCTCAGTTCGGCCGCTGAAGGAAGGTCCTTCTCCAACATCCGAAGAACCACACACCCGCCTCTTCCCCAGCGAACAGTGGAGCCGACAGCACTGTGTGCCGCCGCGCAGCTTTCCTCTCTGTGACCGTGCTACGATGACGGGCTCCGGATTATCAGCGCGGCAGGCGCGGCCCTGCCGTTAGGAGAGCCGCCCAACCCGTCCCCGACAAAGCCCACTCTGCTGATGACTGCTCATCACGGAGGCTCTGAAATTAATCAGACCGCCTATCCCCGGCCTATAGCCGCGAGAAGAAAAGAAGGAGAAAGCGGCTCCGCACAAACCAAAGCGATGCTTTCTTGCAGGCCCTTCGTCTCCCCTTTTGGTGGCCGTGGGAGCGCGCACAGTTGGCTCCTGTCGGCCCTGATTGCGTTGCGGAGCGCCTTCTAACAGCCAGCTCGAGATGCCCCCCACCTCTCCTCTGAATTCAGCCCTTGTTTTTGTCGCTTTTGTCATATCACGTATATATGGTTAACCCGTCTTCGCGAACATAAAGAAAGATGCTGCCTTGGGTCTAACCGTGGCCACTAAATCATCGTCTGAGTGCTAACTTGGCGCAGACAGGGCCAGCCGCTATATAGCCTTCCATCGCGGGAAATATATATCGCTGTTTTTGTGAGTAGAAGTACTTTACGGTGTTCCGCATTCCTTTATGTCGGTTGAGAGCAGGTGCTCTCGCGCCTCAGCAGCATTCTTCAGTGGTTTTGCTGCGCATTGTATATCACTAATAGAAAATAATCAAAGCTCCTGCGACCGGCTTAACACAGCCAAGCAGGTTAATGTGCACGGACGGAGCAACTCTGATAAAGAAAGGCTATCCGCAAATTAGTTTCATCTAGAAACTTGCAATGTGCCTACAATTCAGTTGCGACGAAGTAAGCTCGAAAGCGAGACTGTCTTGCTACTATTTGGACTTGTTGGTGAGTCACCAGAGCAAGAAACTCTTCGTTTCCATGAATATCAAAATAAGCAAGAAACGAAACGAACAGGAGACCAGATGACAAGAGTGCAAGCGTTTCTCGATACACTATTTGAAGAAAATTGTGGGTAGATGGAAACGATTGATTGATTGATTGATTGATTGATTGATTGATTGATTGATTGATTGATTGATTGATTGATTGACAGGTAGATGGTTAGGCAGGTGTTTGAATAGGTGGGAGGCACAGGGGCCAGGACACGCCATGGTGGAGGGCTCCATATTATTGTTGACCTTTTGTGGTTTTCTAACGCGCAGCTAAACCTCGGTACATTAGCGATTATTATTTTTTTTACATACCTCCCACTTCGGAATGCGGCCGCCGTGGGTGGGAGTCGAACCAACAACCTCGGGCTTAGCAGCACTGAGGTACCGAGGCAGCTGCAGATGGAATCTCAAGCGCGTCGTTATTGAAATAGCGAATAGACAAAGGACTTGAAGCCAGTGGTAAATAGAAAGAGATTTTTTAATCAAACCGGGGTCAATGTGCCTGACGGCATGCCTAGCGCGCTACTTCTGATGAAGGCGATGAGAAATGAAATGATGCCGCACAAGGCATACCGAATAAAAACAACGTAGACGCACAGGCGCGACAGTTACATGGCCCAAATAACATGGCGTAGCTCAAGCCGTGATCCTTGTACATTCAGCGCGGATATTAGAGTGGTCATTTTGAGCGTGAAAAAAAATATGGTGAATGCTTAAGCTTGGTCTTTAAAGGGACACTAAAGGTTAATATTAAGTCAACGTGGACTGTTGAAATACTATCCCAGAAACCTCGAAACGCGTGTTTCATGCGAATAAGAGACTTATTTTAAGAGAAAATGCGATCTGAAGCGCTCGCGAACCTCTAGCGCAGTTCAAATCGCCCGCCCTCCGATCTAGGAGTGGGGACGTCATGGTCTCATAGTGACGTTGCGTCGTCGATGAGTAAAACGGCGCCCGCAGACGGCGCTACGGCTTTTCTGCGCAGAACGCGAACGCGCGGCCAGAAACAGAGCCAAGACAGAGCGGACAGCAGTGTGAAAGCGGAACTATGGTAGCTAGCGGAAGGGAAAGCACGCGATGATAAGCTGGTTCTTTATTTTATGGTGCCAACTTTGACGCTCGTTGCAATGGACGACCCTGACAACGACACATTGGCTCGCGATGCTGGGCTCGATTTCAGCGATTTAAGCACTGATGAACGTGACCTGCTGCTGAGCTCTCGCGCTGCCGGTGTCGTTGCGTACTACTACGACGGCAACTGTATATCATGGCTGTACATATTCGCACATTTGTAGCTTTCCCTTCGTGAAAACCAAATGCCGCACTCATCGCCTTGTCTTCGACCTGCAGTTGTTCTTGCGCTTCGGAGAAAGCAGGCAAGACCGACGGAACAGTGCTACGGGAAAGCATTGCTTTGAAAGGCACTCCACACGACTTCAGTTAGTCGGCGTTGAACTCGTAATCCTCTGGACGAAAGTGCAGCAAGCGCACTATGTGATTTTTCGGCTCTTTGCCAACGCGCTGTGGAAGAGGTACGGCACTTAACCACTTAGAACGGAGAGGTTCATTCGTTGGCACGCAGTGATAAGTAACGTTGGATTCACTGCTGCAACTGCCATTGGCAAGTTCCACGGACCTTTCGCGCATCCCATGACATCACATGAGCGTGGCATTCTCGCTTCTTGTTCCAAATGCACGTTTATCGAGCCAGCAGAACCAACTCAGCACGACGCGATAACGAAACAACTGAAACTTCAAAGCGCGCGCGGCGCAGAGTCGAGCGAAAACGAAACATTTCGACCACCCATACTACTGAAGGGTAACGTCAAAATATTATTTTTTCTTAGAAACAAACAGAAGTCGACAAATAGCATTTTCTTTCGTCTTATAATCTAACGAAATGTTCTTTTTAATACGAGTAGTTCAGTACTAGTCACATAAATTATGATGAGGAGTGCCTTCGTCATCGGGCTAGTACGGGAATGTCGCTGAGTAGTCTCAAACCGTGTCATGCATTTACCTCAATTTCTCGGTTACTAAAGCTCTGTTCGCGGTTATATTGATGCCTTAGACGTTCTAGAGCATTGCTTTATCACTTTAACTTAACTTCATAGCAAACTTTAGTGTCCCTTTAAGAGTGGAACGTGATAGCATTGAAAGAGCCCTGACTGCTTCTGACGCTTCCCGGCAACTGGATCGTACGTAACCACAATGTTTACCGGGAAATGCTGGCCGCAAGCGCTATGCACGAAGGCGGGCTTTGTGGTAGAAACGCGGCCTCTTGCGCGGGCCGCTATACGGTGAAAGGGAGCGCCATCTGAAGGTACCGCATGGAACCAGGCGCCGCGCCGTGGCCCACAATATACTCACGCGCCAGCGCGCTCAAATGGTGGACTCCGTGGTCGGTATATGTATGGTAGAAACGCTGGAAAATGGGTTTCTTTGAGTTTTCGCGTAACAAAATTATTTTTTTCTCGCATAGTCAGATCCCAACCCGACGCTATCATGTCTGTAGGTTGTGTGTAAGTCGTACTTTAAATATGTCCGACGCATTTTAGATTGAGAAATTCAATTAGTTCAGTAGCTTCCTTGCACCACGTGGAGGGCCTGGGTCTGGGTAGTTCGAAAATCTTTTTCGCCGAAATGACGCCCGACGCCGGATTTTCTGCTACACGGGGCCCTCAACGCTATCGCAGTAAAAGCTTACGGATATGTCATCGCGTTGGAAGGGATAAACACAGCCAAGCAAGTATGCGGCAGGCAGAACTGTGGAGGCGTGAAGAATAATCAGCAGCAAAGTTCGAGAAATAAGTAAGTTGTTGGGCGTGCTCGAGTGGTTTCGTTCGACGTCAACTCGCGCGCTCAAAATCATACAAAACGACTAAGAACCCAAACGGCCAACTGTGACCTCAAGAATGCTCTGGACCGCCATTATATGTTGAAGACACAGGCACCGCATACTACTTGGCCGACGAAGCAATCAAGATTTATGTTCATGTTCTCATCTTGTGAAGGTGTCCGTCAGCGTACGCAACACCGAACCGCTAATGACAAGCTATGCAAATTAGTTCTGCGGAAACATGCAAGATGGAGGAAGTGTCACGTTATTTATTAGTTTTTTTTCATTTCTAGCGGAGAAAGTCTCGCTATTTTATTCCCGTTCTTGCAGCTTCCTCCACCTGGCGGATTTAGACAGAACTGATTTGCCTATACAGCGCTCGTGCAGTTTAAGCTTTCCAACAATTCGGCCTCGTACAGCCATCGATTAGCATCCTGTTTAGGTCAGACGGTGCAGCGACCACACCACAAATGTTTTCGTCCCGTGTTGATGACCAGCGCGCCTTTCACTTGAACCGCGACGCCTGCATTCTGAGAAACCCACACGGGGCTTCCTTTGCAGCTTTGTGCTGCGTTCTCGTTTGGTGAACAAATGTTTTTTCTTTCTTTCAATCTACGCAGCAACCTTCCCGTCTTCCCCGGAGCCAAAGTCCAAGGCGTAATCTGAAAACCCCCGTCGACCCTTTTCCTGGAGAAAAAAACAAAAACAAAGGTGCGGCCTATTCACGGCCAACTGCGGTACATTCGACACGGACCGAGTACTCCACGAATTCATGGCACGAAGAGGCTGATTTGCCCTAGTCCTATATACGTCGCAATCGCGCTTTCTATCCCCGCTGATTGGCATCCCATTCCTCCGAGTAGAGCCCTCCCTCTCCCTTTTATCCCCAAATTTGCAGTCTTCTATACTTCACCTGGAGCAGCACCGTGCTACTGTGTGGGGGTGTAGGCTCTTTTTTTACTTTTCTTTTTTGTCACGTGCGTTGCATTTTCCAGGCATCTCACGCTCCGTTGCCCCTGCGTATAGTCCGATGGACTCCACCCGTTCTAAGCCCGGCAGCAGCCAGCTTTACGATCTTCATAGCTTCTAACTGCGTATCATAAAACCTTCCGAAGCGCGCAGCTGCTTCGCGAGACATATTGGACACGAACGCAAATACATACCAAGATAGGCCAAGGAACTCCCTCGCCATTGACAGAGACCTGCGTGCAGGGCGCGAGAAGAAAAGAGAGGAGGAGGGAATTAGGGATGGGGGAGGGGCGAACGAGTTCAATGAGCATATTTTGCTTTTGATGGAGGCCGCGCGTGCGAGGTGCCCGATGCAATTCTACTCGCGCCGTTGGTTTGGAGGCCCTGGCGCCGAGGTCGTATAACCCCTTCGTCTCGTTTCTTGCCATTTTCCGCTGCTATGTGGCGCTTCATTTCGTCCTTTCCTTTTTTCTATTTTTTTCCCTTACTCCTGCAGGCTCGTAAACGCACTTGCGAAATGTACCTTTGATATTGCAAAGGAAAAAAAAAGCGCGAGATTAAGTGCCCTACATTTTAAAATTTTTTATGGTCTGTTCCTCGACTCGTGTTAATAGGCTTTCTCTTCCGCTGGACTTACAGGAAAATCGCCCTCGGGGTTCAGTGAAGTCTCTACGTCTACTGCCCTTTTGATAGACCCGTCTTGAGTACAAGAAGTAGCAGACAAAGTGCAAAGCCTGCTCGGGACTGCTAAGTTTCTTCCTAAACAAGAAGAACAAGTTCGACCTGCGAGGATTTCGATAATGCAAGTTGAAATCCGGACTTTTCAGTTCCTCCTATATTGATGGCATTTTCATCAGAATATTGGAAACCTGGGCTTGTTGGTAAGTTCGGTGTAAGTTCAGTGCCTTGGTGTTGGCTTTCTTTGGCCTCAGTTCTTGCTTGTGCACTGTTTTATTTTCCTAAACATTCTCATGTCTGTCTTATTTCTCAATACGACGATGTCTACTCTTAGTTTGTCCTCTTTATATTATATCAAACCTCTTTTGCTAGCCAGCACTGTCATCATGCTTCTGTTGCAGCATACCGTAGATGAAGCAGCCCCCCCCCCCCCCCCCCCCCCGTTAAGAACTAATACAAAACTACAGAATGGCAAGTACGGAGCAGCGCGTGCGCGAGAAAGCACACGTGGTAAACGTTCTTTTTATGACTCAAGATAACTGGATGGAAATGCAGAAAACTAGTAATCACGGACTCTTGCTGGTGTAAACAGAACAACCAATGCTGTCTTCCTGCGCGCACTGAAAGAAAACAAGAGGGGAGGGAGGGGGAAACGTGAGTATTCTCTGAAGGGTTAAACTAAAGCACGCATGAGTAACTCAGTATCCACTCGGACATACACGCGTTAACACTTAAGTGATGCGGATACAATGGAACTTTAATATCACGCGCTATGTTCTAGTAAATTACGATGACGATGACGACCACTACGAAGACGACAACAACATAGAGGTGGCACTGTCACGTGATATTAAAACCAATTCAACGTCAGGCCCCAGCCACGATCGAACAGAACTAATAGCATGATTAATCGTAGGGCCACTTAAAGAAAGAGAGAAAGGCTTTTTTTCCTTTTCAACCGAATGGTAGAGGTTTGCCTGGAGGGAAGCCCAACAGTCGACTCCAGATTGGAACGCTATAGTAAATGAAATGATATGAGGAGTGCTCATCAACTCACAACGCTAACAAAACTCATAATTAATTTAAATAAATTAAAGTCTCTCGATGACACCAGGGTCTCTCGGACAGATTGCAAACGCCCTCGTAGAGTCGGGCGCACAAGCTTCGCGAGCCCATAACCCTACTACGCGTCGTAGCTCAAAGCTTGATGTTAAATCATGTACCTGGTGTTTGTTTGTTTGTTTGTTTGTTTGTTTGTTTGTTTGTTTGTTTGTTTCCGCTATTTTACGTTGATAGCATTTTCAAAAATTGCCTTTGGCATATGGCACACATCTACTCATTGAGCGGAATTTGTCGAAGAGATGGACATGCCTTACGTCGGAAATGAAAATGAATAATTGACTAATGAACAAAATTTTGCGAACCAACCTTTTACCTAAACAATTTAGCGCACATCACGCAACATACGAACTGAAGCCAGTGATTTCACAGTGCACATCCACTTGGAACGAATTTTGAAATCACCACCAGTTTTGAGATAAACGCTGTTAAAGTTGCAACAAAAGTGCACCGTTCCACTTTGTTAACAAACATGTCTCTTTTTTTATGAACTGGCGCTGAAAAATTACCAAAGCACCAATGGACGCATGTCTCAAATCTGGTCTCATACTCAGGATTAGTTCCAAGTGAATGTCACTTCCGAAGTCACCAGCTTCGTAATTTGCTGTATGTCCCGTAAAGTAATTAGTTCGAAAGCTGCTCAGCGAACATTTGTTAAACAGAGAAATATTCATTTCGATTTCTCATGCAGATACTGTCAGATTCAGAGAGAAGTTTAGCAGATGAACTAGAATTGTGACGCATGCCGCGGTTGATTTTTTGTTGTTCAAATTGAAATTCTTTATATATATATATATATATATATATATATATATATATATATATATATATATATATATATATATATATATATATATATATATATATATATATATATATATATATATATGAAGACATCCGTATATTGATTGCATGCTGACGTTACAGCGATCGGCGCTCCTTTATAAGGTGAATAGACTGAAAGAGCAGAGAAGGTGAACTATGTCTTTCCATGCGTTGCACGCGAGACACAGTGGCGATCCCACAGAGTGAAATGCTTAACCGGAAGCATTGTGCGCTTCAAAGTTTGCAGACACCACGATTACGCTTGTCAATGCCACATGGCATGTCACTCGCACATTGGGTTGTATAAATGTGTTTCAGTTAGAGGTATGTTAGGCGCTTAATATTTAACAGGCACAAAAACAGAACAAAAAAGGACGAGTCATCGTTTTTGTCTGTTTTGTGTCTGTTTCTATTATTTAGCGATAACATAGTCTACAGTTAGAATGAATTAATATGTAAAGCATTAATAAGCCTTGGCACAAGGAATATGGCCCGGTTCAGCCGTGACAACCTAATGAACAAACATAGCTATTGATTGTTCTTCCTGCCAAATATACGTATGAATGTGCTGGAAGTTGGTTAGGTATAATTCTTGAAATGCAGTGCTAGAGCTAACACTGAACGAAAAGAAGACAGCGCTTTATCCTGTAATCCTGTGTATTTTATTATGTCTTTGATGCTATTTACAAGACGCAACCTTCTTGACGTTCAAGTTGATAGTACACCAGTCACAGCCCTCATAGATACCGGAGCACACACATCTATTATGACGAGCCGCCTACGCCGCCATTTAAAGAAAGTTGTTACGCCTGCCGTTACTCGGTTCGTACGAATCGCTGATGGTAGCACGGCGACCGTGGTGGGAATGTATACTGCACGTGTGAGCATTTCCGGCCGCCATACTGTCGTCCTTTTCACCGTGCTTGACCAATGCCCCCATGACCTCATACTAGGCCTAGACTTCCTCTCCGCCCATTCAGCACTCATCGATTGTTCCTCAAGTACTGTGCGCCTTGACCTGCCCCTACTGGACGTTCCCCAACACCACAGGAAATTCGACTGAGACCTACTGATTTTGTTCACATTCCACCACAGGTCTTGACATACATCGAAATGTCGCCTTCTATGACACTTCCCGATGGTGGTTACATCTCCGCTCCCATAACTGCCATCGTTCTCACTCACAGCGTTACTGTTCCGCATAGAATACTGAGGGTCACAGACAATCGCACGTACCTCCCTGTGGTGAATTTCCGGCTCGCTAAGCAAATTCTACATAAAGATATCAGCCTGGCTACAATCACTGCCTTAAAGCTAGTTGCGTTGAGATTTTTGCCGTCGACGACCTTGTCTTCTTTTGCAACCGTAACAATATGGACACTCCAGGCGCATTTCTGCCGTCGCCGTCGCTGGGATGTTCCGTATAAAGTTCAAGGGCGATAACATCATCCCCGCCCGCCGTATTCTGTACGTGGCAGTGAAGGCGTGCGAGGATGAGCCGACGATGGTGACTCTATCTCGCGCGCAAGGGAGGAAAGCGGGGAGAAAGCGGGCCGTCTTCCGTCGCGCTGGGTACCGGGGGAGAGGGAAGGGCAGGAGGGGGCATTCTACTCCCGCGGCGGCTACATATGGCGCGGCCGCTCAGTCACTTCCTTGGAAGCGATCTGCGATGGGGACAGAATGCGCCGAGGGCTGATAGCTTATTGTGCGCTGTGTTCTAGCCGCTTAGCTCGTGTTGAAGCGAGAGTCAACACGAAGGTCAGTTCGCTGGCTGCTGCTGCCGCGCTTGCTGGCACAAGCGTTTTGACAGCAAGTTTCTGCGGACATCGAGTGAAATCCGTTCGTGTTTGCTTGTACGCGTGTGACACCATGCTTGTTAATTTATTTAGTAAGCGATTGTCTAAAAGATTATACGGCGGATAAAACTACTATCCTTACTTCGTACAGCAGTCTACTAATTAGTTATCGCAATCGATGTTTCGCCTTTCAGACGTGACTGCGACATTTTTTTCATTCTGTATCAGCTCTAGCGCTAACCTTCAAACTGAATGCATACCGAATCGCCCAGTTTACAGCTCTCCTTAGACAAAACGAGTAATATCACCGCACAGCCCGACACAAAGAATTCAGAGAATGTCGTTGCTGAAGGACTTTCATTGTCTTTAGGTACTAATTTTGTCCCGTCACGTTCTGTAATTACCGTCTCGGCGAAAGTAACGCTTAGTCTGGTCAGCTTACAATTGGGTCATATTGAGGCGACCATTAAAAATATTCGTTCGCGCAGTCAACGACACGTAAACCACAGCGTTTTCTTCTTCTCGTTATATTTTCTGCAGCCACTTCCTTTCGAAAACGTTAATACGGGTGGTCATAATAATCATTTTTCATGACGCTCATACACAACAGTGATAAAGCGTCATCCGACGTTCTCCGCACCGGTTTGATGCTCACGCGATGTTTGCGGCCTTGAGACTTGATATAGGAGCCATCCTTTTTTTACACCCCGGCCGAGCACTCATAAAAGAAAAAAGGACGTCGAGCCCATTCGCTATAAAGTTATCCGGTCCTCCTGCGCTGATGAAAAGTTTTCCTTCTCTCCGTATATTCGCCGCAACTCTTGCCATAGGCTTCGTTTTTCGCTAGGTTTCTTTCCTCGTTTTTGTAGGGAAAGGAGTGGTTTTCCGCCATGGCGCGAAGGAAAGAATCCATTTTGCCATCGTGGGCACGGCGAGCATAAAGATAGAGTTATTTCGCGTTCCCGAATGATGCGGACCAGCGGTGCCTCGCGCCACACACATGTGTTTGTCTATATACATGTGTATATCTGTGTATGTATCGGCTTTCTAAGGGCGTATTTTCTTCGCTGTCGCCGCAAAGCTCGCTCTCGTGATGCCTAATTTTATTTTTTTTCTTTGACTTAGTGGCAGCTCAGGAACATTTATGTCACCCGCTCACCGCCGTATACACTCCCCCCCCCCCCCCTTACACCCCTGCTTTCCTCTCCAACGCCCGTCTTTTCCCGACAGTCCCTTCCTTGCACATTTCCCAGTGGCGGTGCCTAATAAGTAGCGTTCGCACCGAAGCCGACGTGATGGATTTCGGGGTCTGCCCGCCAAGTGATGCCGCGAGTTAAGTCAAAGAAGCGGCGGCTGGCAAAAAAGTCGCGAGCCGCTTCAGGAAGGAAGCCTGTCTCGGCTGCCCATCTGAGGCAGAGCCGAGGCCCCCAAGCCTGCCGCGACCGGTGCCGAACCGCATATAGATTGGCCCTGTTTTCAGGGATTCCTGCGTGACGCCAATCGAAGACTCGCTTGGCTGACCCCGCTCGCTTCGCTTCTGGCTATACGGGCGTCGCCGAGCCACCGGCGGATATTATGGCGTTTCGAGCTGCCGCGGTGCACCGGCGGTGAAACACCAATCAGGGACCGCTCTCGGCAAAACGGGAGGCAAACAAAAAGCGCGCGAGGTGCGAGGCGATCAAACGGCCAAGAGGCGTCAGATGCAATAACAAGGAACGGCGGTGCGCGCGGACTGAGCAGCGCCTAGCTCTTCCCTCCCGTCGGGGTTCGCCGCGTGACGAATGACGGCGGAGTTCGAGCCGAGATCGTGTCTGCCGGGCCGTGGCGATCACCCAAAAAACCGTACTCGAGAGGAGGGAGGAAGTGGGAATAGCGAGTGATGCCAAGGTGTGCCCCCAAAACTTCTCTTCTACTATTTCTACCTGCAAGGCTGTCAGTGAACGGGAACACCGGTTATTCGTTGTCATTCCGTACAAATGGGAACGCCAGGAGCGGTTAATTTTTCCATTCGTTTCCCTTGGCAGTGGCGTATATATCTAGGTATTTGATACCGATGCACCCGCGTGCAGGAATTGGTCTGAAGGTGGCGGTGCGGCCTGGTGTACGGCTCATTACTCACAATTTATTCTCGGGAGACAGTTGACTTCGCCACGTGGAAACGTTGTCAGGAACTTTCAAAGGCAGCAGAGCCTTTGAAAGGCTCTGCTGCCTTTGAAAGCTGCCTGATGACGACTGCAACCCAGTCGTCATCTGGTTGCAAAACCAGCGTGATCAATACCTGTGCGTCATCTCGGACCAATTGTCTCCGGCAGCGTTATGGAAGCTATGAAAAAAAAATAAAGACGATTGATATAGCATACGTGAAGTAGCGTGAATTCTTGATATATATTGCTACGTGGTGTGGCAGACCAGGGAACGGAAGAAAAGGAGAGCGAGGTTATACTTGGAACCGCGCGTCGACGCTTTCGCTCAGTATAGTTATAACGTTCGAAGACTCAGCGTGTACTTGAACAGGGTATACGGGACAACGCCTTTCGCATCTTCAAATGCTTTGGATACAGAGCATTATAATGCTCTTCACTCTTATGAGCTTAGGAGCGTCCGGGAGTGGCACCGCATAGCTCTGTCACCGGCCAGGCCGCGTGACAAATCAGGTTAGTAGAAAACACGGTTTCAAAAATTTTGACACTGACAGCACATGCATCTTGTTTATTCAAAACTGAATGTTACCGCCAATAAGCAATTTTCAATTTGTTTGAAGCCCAACGGCTTCTGCAAAAATGTGCATGAACTGTAAGGCTAAAGCTAGGATGGATATTCCGGTTCAGGTCTCGGGTGGCGGAAACGGCAATCTTTCTTTCATGTCGGCTACTCAAAGCTGCCGGAAGTGTGAGCGGCACATTGCAAACGTGTTAGCAGCTCTCGTTAACGCATTTCTGCACCAAGGCAAAGAGGCCACTGGGGATCGCTGTATTTCACCACTGAAGTGCTGCTCCCACGGGCCTGGAATGCATTAAGCGAACTGCGAATGTTTATTTATTCTTTACTGCTACTGTCGTCACAGTAATGAGGCTTTGTGCGTTTGGTATGCCAGTCAGAAATGCATCAGTATATAAAAGCGCGAATAATACAAGAAAATATATGATGGAAAAATACGATAGTGCTTAGCCATTATCGCTATGCAAGCATTTATGACAAATGAAACGTGAAGTGCGAACTACAAATTAAGCTATAACATTGTCACGGAGAGGGCGGAGAGGAAGCCAGGGCTTCTTTAGCCTACTCATTAGCTGCTAGTTTTCTTAATGAAAACCAAAATCGTTCTATTATCCCATTTAGAGATTACGCCAATCAAAAAAGAACACCTTAGAGCACTTAGAATGAAATGTAACTTCGTGGTTTGGGTGACATAATGGTATTAAAGCGTTTGTTTGGCTGGCGATTTGCGCGGAAAGGTCGTGGTCTTCGCATTAGCAGTTCAATTAACTATAACTTGTCTAGTGTGGTAAGACATCACGTACATGCACCCGCTTATTCTAGTGATTGAAATGAAATTTCCTGCGCCTGATAAAAGGCGAAAAGTACCGGCAGGACCCTTGATATCCTTGAATTCTTGCATCCGATCGACCGCATTAAGATTCCTTCTAGGCATTAATGTGCGCATAAATAATGAGGCGACGTGCATATATCGCATGATCAATTAATGGCCGAGTATACCTGCGAATTAAAGCTTATTCACCTGCAGCTCGAGAAATAAGTTGCTTCGAAATGTGAATCAACCTTTCTTCGCACTCAAACAGGTCGTGGTTGTTGCTCAGTTGCTATGGTGTTGGGCTGCTGAAAGCAAGGTCGCGGGATTGAATCCCGGCCACGGCGGCCGCATTTCGACGGGGGTGAAATGCGGAAACACCCGTGTACTTAGATTCAGGTGCGCTTTAGAGAGCCCCAGGTGGTCGAAATTTCCGGAGTACTCCACTACGGCATGCCTCATAAGCAGAAAGTGGTTTTCGCACGCAAAACCCCATAATTTAATTTTTCGCACTCAGAAACAGAATTAAAGAAGTGCGCCACCCTTACGTGCAGCAAAGTCGTGCCAACAAGCCTTCCGCCGACAGCTTGAGCCCACCGCACGTTTTGGCGAAAAGCGCAGCGACCCGACCGTGACGCCGTTAACGACGTTTGGTGAACAGCCGCCGGCGCGTCACGTGGGTAAAACTTGCAGCGACTCGTGTTCGTTGAGATAGATAAAAAAAAAAGAAGGTGCATAGGGAAAGGACGGTACAATAACCAGGTCTTCCGCACATGGTACGCGCAGTAGTCGTGCTACATATAAAATATTTACACTATGTAAGTACATGGTGCGAGCCGCCTGCACCACTATACGTATGGGCACTACTATACATATGAAAACGTGCAAAAATCTTCAGCCATCACTCCCCTACCCTAGAATCTTGAACTGTATCCTTGGGGTACATCGTGGTCTCATGGAGCTGTTGCGTTCTCTCTCTCTCTCTCTCTCTCTTTTTTTTTTTGCTGTTTATGCGTTCCTATAGTGTGACGTAACATTTAGGCCAACCTTTTGTTTCGCCCGAGAAAAAACGGTGAAGGCACTAAGCGCAGCTCACGTTGATGATGAGTAGAAACAGGCGATGAAGAAGGTAATAGTATACAAATAAGGAAGAAGTGCATAACAAGGGACCAAACCACAAAGAATGCTAAAACTACAATTTAAGAAATTGTCAATTATGCAAGAAAATGAGTTGGCTGTGGTATAGTATAAAGTATTTTCTGTTGCAAAACAGTTGGTGCAACGCTACATTAAATTAAATCTTGTGATTTCAGAAGGACTCGCTTCATACTGATTTACATGAAAAACTTAAATGAAAAGAACACCAGGTGGCTAAAAGTATTCCGTAACGCGGCGTTTCGTAAGGGTCGTGTTGTTGCTTTGAGATGTTAAGTCCCACCAATCATAAACTTCAGGAACGTATTAACACTTCCTGATATACAGGGTGTCCCAGCTAACTTTAGCCAGAGTTTAAAAATATGCGCATGCCACGTAGCTAAACAGAACCAAGGTAATGACGTTTACCGTCGCTTGGAGATACTCAATTTTTTTCCCATTCCGCCTCATTAGATAATTAGACTTAACTAATTAATTAAGCAACTGCTCGAATATTATAGTTAGATCAATAGTGTCCATGAAAAAATTGTAGAGCGACATGAAAAGCTGCCGATACAGCTTTCTGTTGCTCAATACGTGCTACATAAAAGTATTTTTCCGAGCGTGAAAGAAGCCCGCAAATGCACCCAAAATTGCCGCGCGACTGGCCGCTTGAGGCACTGCGTGTGTTCGCGGATTTCTTTCGCTCTCGGAAAAATAGTTCTATGCAGTATGTATTGAACTACAGAAAGCAGTATCGGGAGCTTTTCATATCGCTCTACAATTTTCTCATGGACACTTTTCATCTAATTATAATATATGAGAAGTTCATTAATTAATTAAGTATAATTACTTAACTAGGAGGAATGAAGAAAATTATATTTTAGTTTCTCCAAGCAACGGCAAACAAAATTACCTTGGTTTTATCCAGCTACTTGGCATTCGCATATTTTTAACCTCTGGCTAAAGTTAGCCAAGCTGTTCAAAGGAAAAAGAATTTTAAAAACACAATGAAAGATGCGATAAGACTTACGGGGTTCGTTTGTCAGATCTCTGACAAATGTTCAGAATAAACCTTATATTTGTAACTTGCACCCTGTTTTTCATTTCTTTCTTCTTTTTTTCAACAGCAGAGTAGGGTGCCATAGAATTTACATGTCCGCGCACAAAAGCTAGCATCATCAATAGCTCATAACCCCGTAAGCATTCATACCCCCACAATCTAGCGAGAAATTCAATGGCTCATGTTCCCGTAAGGCAAAGGCTACAAGCACTCAGCAAACTGAAGCGAACAGTGCTTACATTCTTTCTAATCACGCAAAGTTCATCTCGCGCACAACGCAGGTCGTCGCAAGGCAAGAAAGAGTTTCGGCGATACTAAAGCAAATCTACAAGGACAAGATCGAAGAAGTCTTCGTGGAGGCCGCCGCTTACCGAGACGGCAAGGCTTTTGCGGCTTCCGTCGTGGACACGCTGTGCAATGTCATCAACTGGGCGTCAATCCGGACGACAGACCCCGAGTTGGCCGAGCAAGTCGCCATTGCACTAGCCATGCAAGACGGTCCGAGAGACAGGGTGTACAGCGATTTGAAAGCGACCGTCAGGGAATTCCATAAAGGCCGGGCAGCCCGGCTGGTAGTTCAAATTCTGAAAAGCGCCAAACACGGCAACGGCTCCACACACTCCATTCTTTGGTTCCCCGCCCACGTCGGGGTGATCGAGGAGGTTCCTCTGAACCTCAGCGAGTCTTCCCACGAGGCTGCGGGTGGCTTTACCGACCGCGCTGCCCTCGGATCCGGCGTCTCTCTCCCCGGACATAGAGGCGTTCCTATCACGCACAATGAAATTACTAAATTATTTTACTTAGAGAGAAGGGTTCTTCCGTCGCCTCATTCCAAGTTAAACAGGCCGCACGTGGTCACGCTCAGACTCCTGCAAACTAACTCCTACCCAAATCCGGTGTCCCTTAACAGCATGTATCCCGACATCTACCCGAATTGTTCTTGCGCGGCCTGGGGTGAGGCTG
This sequence comes from Dermacentor variabilis, assembly GCF_050947875.1. NCBI lineage: Eukaryota > Metazoa > Arthropoda > Arachnida > Ixodida > Ixodidae > Dermacentor > Dermacentor variabilis. The sequence continues at coordinate 40,836,685 of NC_134571.1, forward strand.
CTACATTGTCTCACGTGCTCTATGAGTGCGGGTCGTTCGGCTCGAAGTTCACCAAGGAAGAATGGGACGTGCTCCTGCGAAGTCCTGTCTTTGAAGACCAAATCCTGGGGGTTCAGCGCGCCCGCGATCGGGCCGGCAGGATAGACCTATCGGTCCTGCCTTGAGATTAGCCGGGTGCGCGTTTTATCACATATTTGCTGGACTCAATAATTGTTCACTCACTCACTCACTCACTCACTCACTCACTCACTCACTCACTCACTCACTCACTCACTCACTCACTCACTCACTCACTCACTCACTCACTCACTCACTCACTCACTCACTCACTCACTCACTCACTCACTCACTCACTCACTCACTCACTCACTCACTCACTCTAATCACGCATACAACATACAGAACAGCATGTTGAAAACTGTCGTCATCAATGGCTCATACCCCGTAAGTAAGCAAAAAATGCAATAGCTCATAGCCCCGTAAGGTTTATGGCTACTCACTTTACGAGGGTTATTTGCTGTCACACTACCCCTGTGGTCGTTGTCGGTGATTCCAATGTTTTTTATATAGCCACATTTCTGAAACCTAAAATTTGTATAGCTACTTTCCTTGATTTTAGGAGTGTAATGTCTGGTGTTTGTCGTTAACAATTGTACAACGTTTTTTTTTTTCTTCAACCGATGTACTTGCTCCTATGCTTTCGCGATTTTCATGTATATTGTCCCACTCACACAATCCTCACATGTAAAGAAGCCTGCGAGTTATTTGAAAAAATAAAAAGAGAATGATTTACGCGTTTCATGTTGCAGACATATCGCTTGCGACGCTACACCGATCAGGCCAAACCGACCAACCAGCCGCGTACGTGCATCGATTTGACCTTATCAAAGAATGTGCTTGTAGTTGCGAGTATGCTGATCAGTGTATATCATAGCAACTACAATGCCACTCTGACCATTGTTACTCAGTCCCATTGAGTGATGCCAATAAAGCCTTTACCACAAATTTTCTTACTACGATGTTTACAGCTCCGCTGGTCCTCCACCTTCGCAGGGCGGAATGGCCTTGATTTCTTTTTTTTTTCTGATGAACAGCTTGGCTAACCTTAGCTGGGACACATGTAGGGTGCGTGATTACTGTTTTACCGATCTCTGAGAAATACAAACCGTATAGATAAACAAGCAAAGGATTTCGGATTTATAGCTGTATCTTATTCTTTAAATAACATAAAGCGCAACTGAAACGCGCAAGAATGAATACATAACAAAGAATTTCAAAGAACAACGACGATAAATGAGCTTCCATTTGACTGATACCTTTGAGTGGGAACATACATTGTGCACCAATCATTAAGAAGCATTTAATACATGCGACAGAACAGGAACATATAGCAGATGACCCTGTAAATAAGTCTTATTGCCAGATAATAATGTGTGAAAATGAATAAGCAATGAAAGAGTGAGAGAGTGAGAGGAAGTCGGATGGATTGTGGCAAGTCTGTTGAATTTTCTGTCACGTAAGCTTATCTGCGACGCTTAGCTAACTATAGCTCCATTCTTGCAATTACCCCTCCCCCCATTTTTTTTTCTTTTTGTATATCGTACGCTTTCAAGATTTCCCCCTGTCCACCGATATCGATTTCTGCTTCTTCGAAACAAGTCCACGTCGTTACTTCTACTGCCTGTAAAGCGTGCTTTGCCTTTATATGAGTGCACACGAGGTGAAAGCAGCTGTAGTGAACTTGTTTGGAATGGGGAAAAAGGAGATGCTAACAGCAGCCCGTCCGGGGAAGTTTAAACCTTAACGCCTATTAACGAAAGGGTTGGATGAATTAGGTGATTAAAAGCTAATAAAAAAAACGGAAAAGAAAAGGAAAGAAGAATTTATTAGTCGGGCTCATAGAGTCATTTGTCTTAAACCTTAAGATGAAACGCGAACAAGTCGACATTGAATGGGGCGCGTCCCCGTATTTTTAATGTTAATTTCGCTTCTTATAGAGGCATAATTTAGACTGACGCGTGATATGGAAATACTTCATTGTTGCAAGCCAGCCGGTTAAAGTCTTGTGGTTGGCAGGATACCCGCAACTGAGACCTAAAAAGCTCTGCTTTATCCAACCACTCATATTCTGCAATGAATTCAACTCCAAAATGATCCTTTACCATGAAAAGAGTGTTGAAAACAGCAGAAAACAGCAGCAGACTGCGAGCAGCCTAAAATAACACAAATGACACGTGTCAATGAAGACAGCACTTAATTTCACATTTCACACAAATGTAAGCCTTTTGCATTTGATAAATTCGACACGCGATGGAGTCTAAGGCGAATCTTTACTATACATATATATCCCAGAGAAGACAACGGTATTTTTTTTTCAATTACAAAGTAGTAAAAAAATAGAGTACATAAATTTTTATTAGGAAAGTAGCATGCTGCCAATAATTGGACACACGTATACACTAATCTCGAATCTAGAGAAAGAAAAAAAAACTAGATAATAACTTCGTGTGTTGGAGCTATGAAAAAACCATTAACGACCTCTTCCTCGGCGTCGTTTTTCTCTCTAGACAAGCCTACAAATCATGCCCGCTCTTAAAGAGTGTTATCGACAGTATAACCTAAATATAAAAAGAAAATGGAAAGAAATGTCAGGAACTGGAGGAGAACGATGAGGTTCCTTAGGAGCCAGTCTGTCTGGCGCTTTGTTTTTAATCTCCAGCGGAGAGTCATTCCCCAGGAGGGCGTCCGTGAATCACAATGGAAATTCCAAACATTGCCGGAATGGCAGGATGAGACGTTGATTCGGGGAAGTGCGCTCGCCGGGAGCGAGACGGCCGAGGGAGTTAAAGAAGGAAAAGCAAAACGAAGAACAGGGAAAATTCAGTAAATATGACAATGCCGCTTTTTCTTCGCCTCCCCCCCCCTCCCCTCCGTTCCTACCTCCTCCCGGGCGTCCCTATTCGTTTCATTTATAAATGTCGCGGGCATTATTATGCCGGAGCCCTCGTAGTTACTTCTCTTCTCCCGAGGGGGAGCTCGATTTATGTTCATAAGCTGACATGTGCACTCGTGGAAAAAAAAAGAAACAAATAAAAAAATCAGTCTTTTCTTGTAGTGCCCGGAACGTCTGTTTGGCAAAACTTGCTGGCAGTGAATGTGCTGCCGAGAGTTTCATTTTTTTTTATCAAGCGTGTTCGGTGGGAGGCACAATGGAACTGTGCTTGCAAAGAGCGCCGCGCGAGCTGTGTGAAAGAGCGATGGCGTCGGAAACCGATTTACGGGGGCAGAAAGCGGTGTTTCAAAACGCGAACGCTAATCGACGAGTGCAGATTACGGAGTGCCTACCGTGTCGCCCACCGATAGCGTGGAGAATTTTAAAATGCACCCACTTCTCCGCTTTTTCTCACATCTTGGGCAAAAAGAAGCATTTGCGGCTGCGGAAAAAAAAATGTGATTGATGCTGCGGAGAGAGGCGCAGTATTGCCTGTAGAGAAGAGGATGCCTAATTCGAGTGTAACTTGATCTAAGGAGGGTGCCGCAACGCAACATGTGCTTACTGCAGATTCGGTATTTCACTAAGCTTTCGCATTTGCGGATGTTCGGTTTCGCTGTAGTGTCACTACATGCGAAATCGCTACGATGGCTTTAAGTGAGGCACGAGACTTCCTCTTCCCCGCTTAAAGAAACTAATTGCGTGCAGTATGTAATAACAACGCCTTCCAAGTTGTTTGAGAAGGCGAAGTGAGGCAAAGAGAACCGTCTTTGATGTATTCGTTACGACTCCTGCCTCTTCTCGCGCTCAAAAATATCTCCTCTGTACTTCACCTATTGAAAGAACATTGCTACATGCATATTGCATGTTTCTTTTGGACGATGCGAGCGGGCGCCCCTACGAATAAGACGAACTGCTCTTGGGTCTCAAACTCTCGGCTGAGCTGGCCAGCGTTACAGTTGTCTTTGTAAATAGTCATTAGTCTTCAATCGATTGTCCGCGTAACAATAAAGGCTAGTAATCGGGTGTACCGGCGGAACAGATGCAGTCATTCTTATTCGCCAGTATAGAATATTTTTGCTCCCCTTCATCATCCCTTTTTTTTTCCTAGGAACGTTGTTCCATTTAAGCATGGTCGCCATGCTCTAACAATAAGCTACCAACAAGTTTCTGAAGCAGGCGACTGCTTTTAAGGACATACGGGAAAGCATGATAACAGTCGCTCGTGAAATCCTCTACTCCCCGAGTCCTGTGCTGGGATATACGCAGAAAGGGAACTGAGAGACCTCGCTCGGAGCGTTACGCTAATCTCCTCGCCGGCGCAGCTTAGGAAAGGCAGCAGTCGGGATGGCAACGGGCTGAGTGCAGAGCGTGGGGTAGGATTTCTTAGTCGGCGGCGGCATCATCGTTTGCCGGACGAGCTGCATGGCTAGCTTTCTTCCGGCATCTGCTTCCGGCCCGAGGCGCATCTGCCTCGGCCCGTGAGTCGCAGCGAAGGCCAGAGGCGGCACCGGTGGCTCGCGCCATAATCGACTGTCCGAGCGGCGGGGGCTCGTCGCTGAGCGCGAGGATTCATTCCGTCGGGAGAATGCCGGGCGTCTCGCGCGCGCGCGGGATGCGGCAGCGGCAGGAGGAGCCGCCCGCTCGCCCGCCCTGTGGGCATCCGGTCTCGGTTCATCTCGAGGGCCGGTGATAAACTGAGGTATGGACGCGTCGGCTGTGGCCCTGGCTTGCTGCTGCTGCCCGGCGAGCACTCCCGCCGGCCGTCCCACCTCCCTTCCCAACCCCCCTCGGCCTTCTCGCGCTCCCCATGAACCCGGACCCCGCGGGCTCGCGCTTTCATCCTATAACCGTGTACCTTCTAACGCTGGCGCAGAGCGCCGCTGTCCACACCCGGCGATATCTATCTCCCGGACTGAGATATATGGCGCGCGCCACTATCCCTAGGCTGATGCTCCCTTTTAATATCTACCGGTCGGCGCCTCTCCCAACTCAAGAGAAAAGGCGCCTCCACGCTGATGCAAGGGACAGTCGTGGCCATTTGAAGTGCACGTCCCATAGAGTGATAACAGCATACTGTTCGCGACGTTAAGAACATCTCTCTCTCTCTCTCTCTCTCTCTCTCTCTCTCTCTCTCTCTCTCTCTCTCTCTCTCTCTCTCTCTCTCTCTCTCTCTCTCTCTTATATTTCTATGTTTTATTATTGTGTTCTTTTTTTTTCTCTCTCTCTGATATTCGCTGCTTTTGTTTGGCAGTGTCGCAGTCGGAGGCGACGGTTCGTACGCCTAGTTATCCGATCGGAAGAGTGGTGAATCTCACTGCGACACCCGCGGCGTTGTTTGCCGTCAGAGCCTTATACGCTTCCGGTTGCGCTGACCAGGGCGTCGGTGCATCCTAGAACAAAATGCTATCCTGACAAAATCTGGATAGAAGAGAGAGTGAGTGAAAGGGTAGGAGACAAATCACCTAATGATAGTTTTAGAGGCCTACTGAAAGGGATCCGTCTCTCATGCTGCTTCGGATCACAACGATATATAAGATATATAAGTTAAGATATATACGATATATATAGAGGAGCCACGAGTACAAAGCCTAAGAACACTCACACTCAAATCTCAGAAGCTAGAAGGAGGGTGAGGACGGATTTGTTGCGAGTGCCCATGCCCTCAGCTGTAAATCAGGGGACAGTTGAATTATCGCAACAATCAAAGCCGACGTGGCTTAATTATCTGCCAGAGTAAATTTCTTGTAAATTGTTTATGGTCATCAAACACAGCTTAGTCTCTTTTATCAAGGCAGTCAAAGCTCGCATATCACGTCAGACTGCCGTGCATTGTGCGTCCTGGCACAACTACTTTAGGCAATGACGCATCGGTAACGCTCACTGGAAATTTCTTTTCGTTTCGCCATAGAGCAAAGGAAAAGCTTTATTTATTGTGCGTTACCAATCACATAGCTTTTTTCTTGCAGTTTTTAAAAGTTTTCTCAGCACAACAGAGACCTTCACGCCTGATTCTCCGCTTGACGCTGCGACGAAAAAGTGACTCTTCACCACTCTGTCTGTGGATTGTGCGAGGAATGCGCTCCGCGACAGCCAATGCAATCAACAATGTCGCAACAGCTAGCCATGAAAGTTCCGCTGCTGCGCCACTCAAACTGACGTCGACCATCGCACTTAAGGCAACGAAAGGATGTCAAATGCAGCGGAAGTGTAGAAATGGGTTTCCCAAATGGTGGGAACTACAGAGGAATGCGCCAAGAAATACAAGTAGACAAAACGAGTCGGGCGGTTCAGCTTCGGTGCGAGCAACTGCTTCAATGCATCGTAGCGACGTTCCCCTCGTCGCATGCGCTTTCCCTCGCCTTCCCTCAATCCCTTCAGTTGCCCTAGGCTTGCCCCTTCTCTTACTTTCCCATTCCTCCCTCGCTCCAATCGCCGTCGACGACTGAGTGAGCACGCCTGCTCCGTTACGAACAGCTCGCGTCGCTGGCGGGCCCTGACGGAGAGAGAAGTGGGGAGCGATGTCGAGCGTGCCTGCCTGGCAGGCACTGCTTCGTCCGGGGCTCGTCGGGTAGGTTCTGGGTGGAGGGAGGGGGGGTGATGGAGGGAGGCAGACGGGGGGGGACGAAGCGGGGGAAGGGTAAGGTTGCGAGAGCGGCACGGCGGCGGCGGCGACGGTGGCACCAGAGTAATGCGATCCGACTCGCGCGCTGCGCCTGGCGCCGGTACCGCTACTGCGCGGTGGAGGGCCGCGGGGTCGCCGTTTATCTACGCCAATGAATGGTCCGCGAACATCCAAACCCCGGGACCGGATTCGGGTGGCGCCGTCGCATGAGCCACGGCTGCTCGCCTGCCTGCCTGCCTGCCTGCCTGCCCGGTTGACTGCAGCCGCGAGCGACAACGACTGTCACGTTAGATGTTCCCGGGCACTCGATTGTAGCGCATCGCTCGCTCCACCGCATCAACTTCTGCGGCGACGAGGAGGAGAAGGATGGGGACGGCGTGCCGCCATTGACTAGCCGGATCGGGAAGGGAGAGAGGGCTCGTCGTCGTGACGAATTAGTGCGCGCTCTTGTACAACACTGTGTGTGAGTCACGTCGGCCCGGATCGTTTAACGTTCGCCGCATCTTGTTTCGAAAGTACAGCGCACCTCTTGACGTCGCCTTTCCCGATCGTCTTCATCGTCGTCGTCCGCGCTGTCATTTTCTAGGAAAACCGACTTTGTTGGCGCGATGTCGCGAATGCTTGTGTAATTACACTCCGACCGCCAGCAATTGTTCGGGGCGCAGCGCGTTGGTTCTGGTGCCTTTTCTTTTTTCTTTATTGATATGATATACGGAGATGTTGACGCACAATTTAAGGCGCGGGCTACTCCTTAGCTCTTGAATGGTTCTGTCTTACAACATACGCGGTTCAAGATTACATATCAAATAACCTTTTCACACAAGCCCCAGCACTTATCACGCTACGTTTTCACAGTAACACTACGACGTAAGAAACATATGGTACGTACAAGATAGAAGTTAAATGTCTCCACAGTTATGTAGAAGAAAGCCTCAGAAATACAAATGATACCGCCGCTTAATAACACAGTCTCTAGTCAGCGGGTGGTACATACATCGTGTAAATGCATTATCACATATAGTCACAACAGAACAGTCAAGATAACGTAATCCACAAACACATACATATATACAGCGACACTGAAGTGAAAGGAACAATGAAAGCGTTAATAACGGCCAACAATGCCGCTGGCTTAAAGAAAAGTCTTTAGTAATTTTAAAGCGCTCTTCTGCAAGGACGTTGTTGGCCAATAACCCAAAAGTTTCTTTAAATTGAACGGTCTGCGGTCTAATGCCATTAGTATTGATTTAAGTCGACGTGTTGGTGTGTCGTGATGTGTGGTGATATGGGCAATCTAGAAGGAGGTGATATATATCTTCGCCTACAAATCCACGATCACATTCGGGGGTTTCCGCACAGCCAATTTTCTAAAAGAAATGTTTTGTGTAGGCCATGCCTAGCCTTAATCGATGAATAAGGGTTTCCACGTTTCTGTCTAAGGATAATGAAAATTTGAATTCAATAAACGGATCAATATGATATAAATTCGAGCTACTAGAATTCTGGTCAAACCACGTATTTCTACACATTTGGAAAGAGGTTGTCCTTATAATGCAGCGTAATTCATTATTTGATATTGGGAGCGGAACCACATCATCTTTGAAGTGTGCTTGTCGTGCTGTTTCATCGGTTGCTGTGTTGTCAGGAATGTTACAATCCCCTGGTATCCACTGTAATGCTATTTCATGTTTCGCTTCGCTTGCCTTTGTGAGGACTTTAAGCTTTTCATATGTTATACTATCATTGACTGTTTTTTTCCTTTTGTGCTGCAGAGTGATCTTGAAGCCGCCTGTGAATCGCTGAAGAAAAAAAATAGAGCTGCCAGCCCTGCTTTCACAACTTTCATTTCCAAACCTGTGCTGCCACATTTTCAAAATATTTTACGTCGTGTATCCGAAGCTGCAGAGGTGCAGTCGGCCAAAAAATTTATAGAGATCATTGCAATACTCGATTACACCCTTTGACGTAGGCTATAATACCTTTCAACTCTGCGATCAGGCACGAACACTAGAAAGGTCGACCCACGTGCTCACGTTAAAGTTGAACGGAAGGCCGCGTGGACAACGGCAATAACTCCGTTGACGTCACAGAAGTTGATCACGCAGCGAGACGGAACACTTGCATTACAGATCGCGTTTGGCTTCTGGCTGACTACGCGTGGCTTTAACAAGAAACTCCCAGTGCTTTTGTTTATTATTGCCACAAAAAAAGAAATTATTCCTCACATGCGCGTTTCCCTTCTAACAGACACTATTTCTTTACTCGAAAAATTTGCTGGAAGGCGTGCGTAGTTAAATAAAATATAGAATACTTAATAATAAAAGTGACCGCAAATAAGCAAATGCAGCTCTGTGCGATGAAGGTACTACAACAATGAGGTTGCTCATTTGTTTTCCGTTATCAGTGGCCGAATTCTTCAAGCTCTTCGTTTACAATAACTTTGCCATTGACCAGCTGCCTTCACTAATAATATGTCCAGCACTAAGAGTTGGTGAAATTTGCTCTTACGAAAAGGATATTTTCGTGAATGCGGGCCCACATGAGTATAGTATACTGGAACATTAGGCTTGAGTTTGTCCTCGCTGAGCATCTTGGGCCTAATATACCTACAGGAGCAGGGCACAGCCAGAGCAGACAATCAGTGTCCGCCTTAGGCTCAGGAGCCAGACACTTGGGTTGTTGTAGATCCCCAGTCGCAGGCAGCAGCAGGTGTCAGGGCCAACCCAGCCCGTCGTAGACTCACAATGAAAACTTGTGCTTTTCAAAAACGACGGGCTTGTGTGAGCAGCTTCGACTGGCGTGGCACTGTCTGCGCACGTGCACACATTCGCCGTATTCCTCTCTCTTTCTCATCGTTATATTCCCTGTTCCTCTTCCACTAGTGTAGGGTAGCCAGCCAGATAGTTTTCTGATTAACATCGCCGTCTTCTCTCGTTGTTTTTCTTTCCCGCTCTATTTTTTCCTGCGCACGGCAAATGATGAGACGAAGGAAGTAGACAAGACAAACGGGGGTATAAGTTGTGCAGTACAGCTGCACGTGTCGTATCGGAGAATAGACTTCCGGGCTTGGAGGAGAGCTCGAGGTTCCGAAGGGAGTGAGGCTGGCGAGTTCTCGAATGAAGATCGTGACCGAGCTATTTACTCCGCCGAGTTGTTGAACACATTCCGTCTATGTCCCAGAATGCAATGCGCACTAACGCTGAAGTGTGACCATTCGCTTAGCCTACGCATTTGTCGGTAGATTTGTAATGTGTTCGTAAACTTCTTCGGTTCCTTCATTGCTCCGAGTGAGTGATTGTACATGTTAGCCTCCGTAACGTTTAACAAACACCAGTCTTTTTTTGTTCCAGAACATTTGATATGCCGTTCGACCAGCTTCGTTTAAACTTTTATTTCTTTGACTCAGCATAGCAACCAGTTCAAAGGAGTAGTCTATCAGGCGCTATTACTACGATCTGGTTCGCACTTAGAAATTAAAATAGAATGCGTATTTTGCCTTTTACTCGTCTTTCTCTGTTCCAAAAGGGATTATTTCTCGTTTGGTTTCATTTCTTTTACTGTCCATATTTCTTTTACCAACCTAGGAACCAGTCAAAATAGTAGTCTATCAAGCTTTAGTACTACTCTAGGATAGGTCAAAGCAGTAAAATAAAAGTGAATTTCGCTTTCAGGGCTTCAGAAAACGAAGTCTTGCGTCAGTCCAAACTGAAAACAAAATATTGGAATGCTTTCTCGCTTATAGGAAAATAGATGGCGCCTTTCGTCGCATTGCTCTGCTCCCCCCCCCCCCCCAGCCTCGCTTTCCCTCTTTAACTTCTTCACGAACTTGTCAGGAAATATCGAAACCCGAAGCGAGAGGGATGGGTGAAGAAAAGGCATAACTTACTATTGCAATATGCAAGGGGCCACGAGGCACTCTTTGATATGCGGCTTGAGGTCCACGCCGTCCTCGGGCTTCCGTCAGTCGCCTACAGCACAGAGGCCACCGGGAAGAGCGTTCTTGCGCTTGGTTTGAAATGGCAGTGTTCTTACGCTCTTATTTATACCTTGCCGGGACACCGGAGGCCTACCTATACTACGGTGAAAATGCCTGCGCCTGGAATCAATAATGTTCCATTACCGTACATATAGCGTTTCGTCTATTTCTGTCTTCTGCGAATACTTTTACAGAAAGCGGATATGCTCACCGGCGGGATGTTTTTTTCTTCTTTCCTTTTTTTGTTGCTTAGTCATTTACTCTTATTGCTTTTGCTTGTGAGACTTCTCGCTACGGTTCTTAGTTGCATTCATGCCGCAGCTCCCTTTTTCCTAGCTTTCCATCCACGCACCCACACTTTCGCGTTTCCTCGGTCGTTTCTGGCCATCGTTTTCTTGCTCGTACACGCACCTATAACTTCTGTTGCATGTGCGTGAGTGCGTGCAAAAACCTTTCGTGCTCTTCCCGCGCTATCTCTCTCTCTCTCTCCCTCTTTCTGTCCGTCTAGCACGGCTCCTACGTAGCGCGGTGCTGTCCACGCGCCAGAACGGGTCACGGCTGCTTCCATTTGGCAGGCGCAGCCCTTTGGCACAACCTTTCTGCGAGAGGAGCCCAATTCACTGCATGAAAGCTTCCTTTCGACTCGTATGGGGACGCATCTCTCCCAGGTCGCCGCGCCGCGTTTCCTTTGACGGCCTTTCGCCGAGCACTTACGCCGCATTTCCCCAGGTGACGTCAGATGTGAGCAATGGCAGCCACAGCAGCAGCCTTCAACGACGCTCGCTTGCATTTGCGGTCAGCGAAGCAGGCTCTCCCAATGGAACCAAAACGCCTCAGCAGCCCATCAGCGTTCCCGTTTACAAGAGGTGCACGGGAGACGACAGCCAACCCCTCCCCCCTTCCTTCCCTAAAAAGAAGAGATGGGGGAAGGGGATAAAAAAGAAAGAATACGAATGGGGAAATAAGGCTCGTAAACTGGCAAAGACATTCCGTGCACGTGCGGCGTTATAGAAAGAGAACGCCGTAATAGACTTCGGAGACGATGTCTGTACGCGCGTTAGGCGACTTCGGCGTCACCGAGCGAGATTGCCGGTCGTGAGATTGAAGCTGTGCCGCATGCCGGGAGCGCTTAGCGCCGGACGCATTCAGAGTGCGGAAGCGAAGAACGCAATAAAGAAATAACAAAAAAAAACTGGCATGACTGTGACTGGACACTTTCACTGCCAGACGCTGTTGCTTGCGGACGAAGAGAGGTGGGGAAGGAAAAGTAAAGAACGCCTCGGAGTGAATTCCGCGCACTTACAGCGAAATGAAGGTAACGTGCGTGTTGTTTTGAGAACGGCAGTGCTCACAGAGCCCCTCACAATGTGACCGTTTGCGTGCGGGAGCTTGCTCACCGCGTCGTCGGGCGCGCATTCTTTACGGCTATAATGCAAACATAAGGACTATGGCATACACTTTCTTGCTTTTGCCCTTTCTTATTGTCCGTACTTTGCGGCTCCGAAAGCAAACAGAATAAGAGGTAGAGGTCCAGTTTTGCATAAAAAAGTGCCTATTAACGAAAACTGAAATTTCTTCGTCAGAAACGCTTCGGGATCGTTATTTGATATTGATCGATTTTAGACAGACAGACAGACAGACAGACAGACAGACAGACAGACAGACAGACAGACAGACAGACAGACAGACAGACAGACAGACAGACAGACAGACAGACGGACGGACTCGTATGGAGATAGATAGATAGATAGATAGATAGATAGATAGATAGATAGATAGATAGATAGATAGATAGATAGATAGATAGATAGATAGATAGATAGATAGATAGATGGATAGATAGATAGATAGATAGATAGATAGATAGATAGATAGATAGATAGATAGATAGATAGATAGATAGATAGATAGATAGATAGATAGATAGATAGATAGATAGATAGATAGATAGATAGATAGATAGATAGATAGATAGATAGATTACGGGGGAAATCAACTCATGAAGACGTGACCCAACATAAAGAACAATTAAGTGTGTTTCCAGATGACGTTAATGCCACACAAGACTTCCTAAGAAGTTCTCCTTGGATTAACCACAAGATCCTCATCATCATCATTGTATATTTATTCTCATCTTAGCATTCCTAAAATACAAACAACTTTCCGGACTAATAGTCAAAGGCTAGTGATAGGTCCAACAAAAATTATGATACAGACGACAATAAAAAGAGAAAAGGCATGACAATGAGTGCAAATGAAGAAAATGATTGTTGCGCTTTTTGCTGCACCTAATGAAAGTAAACTGAACTGCAACAGCAAAAAGAAATTACAGGTATGACAGAAAGTTTTTTTTTACAACGCATAGGAAAACATCAGTGCCAAAGTGAAGTTTCTTTCACGTGCAAAAGGAAAACACGTAACGCTGTGTCATGCAGTCTACATGGAAACGAACTAAGAAATGCAGAAAGGACGTGTGGATTCAAAATGGTACAAGAAAGCAGAACATCACTTTGCGTTACGAACGAATTGACATCTGGAACGTTTTAGTGAAGCGAAATAGAATAGGTAAGTTTGTAATCTGTAATCTGTGAATGATGAAAAAGAAAATCATGTAAAGGAAAGGAAGTGCAGGTAACATTCTTTAAGTTCCTTGGAAATGTTTTGAGATTGTTTTAGTTTGGTTGGTATTATGTTCCATATTTTTACACCAGCGAATTCTTTAGCACCTTTCGACCATAAATATTGCTAACTATTCTAACTATTCTATATATGATAACTATTCGACCATAACTATCCGCTGTTCCTCAGAGGTCAGTCCTTGGGCCTCTTCTTTTTCTAACTTATATTAATGACCTGCCTGATTCTGTTACTTCTAACATAAGGCTCTTTGGTCTTTTTATTCCCTTTACCCCTTTCCCCAGCACAGGGTAGCCAGCCGGTACTTACACTGGCTAACCTCCCTGTCTTTCCTCCCCTTTGTCTCCTCCTCCTCCTTGCAGAGGACTGCGTTCTGTACCGCGTAATTTCTAATGAGTCTGACTTCTCCGTTCTTCAATCTGGCCTAAATAAAGTTTCTTCTTGGTGTGATACATGGCTTATGAAACTACACACGACACATGACACAACTACAAAGACACAATGAGGGTGTCTCGAAAGATTAACCAGTTCATTACTCAAGGCTATGATCTTAACGGTTGCTATGATCTTAACAGCTACAAGTATCTAGGCGTCCGTATCACTAATAACCTGTCATGACTGAAACATATCCACATGTTATTAACAAAGCTAACAGTTCCCTTGGTTTTCTTCGGTGGAATTTCCGCCTCGCTCCCGTTCCGTTGAAACTGCTACTATATAGAACACTCGTGCGTTCTAAACTCGAGTACGCTTCACCGATATGGGAGTCGTACACAAGCTCGTTAACACAGTCGTTAGAATCGGTTCAAAACCGCTCAGCTAGGTTTATCCTCTCTAACTACTATCGCTTAGCCAGCGTTTCTCGCATGAAGCAAAAGCTTGACCTACCTCTCCTTTCTACTAGACGTCGAATTTCCCGCTTATGCCTGTTTCATAAAATATGCTACACGAATAATGACCTAAATATGACACTTTTTTCGCCTCCGAGTCATTTGTCATTCAGCATTGATCATCGAATGAAGGTTGGGGTGCCTCAGTGTAAAAACAATGTATACCTCGAAGTCTTCATCCCGAAAACAAGTCAAGACTGTAATCGCCTTTCCACCTCCATCGTCACTATCACAGATCATGATGTGTTCAAGACGGCTATCTGTGACCATGTGCTGCCTCATTAGCAATCTTTCTTCTGTTTCTATTGCCACTCCTCTATGTAATGAATGTATGGCCTTGAGAGTAAATAAATGAATTGAAATGAAATTACTACTAGGAGGAAGATTAAAGTTGCCTAATGTGACATTTCTAGCGGGGCAGGCTGACGCCTGAAACAGAGCAGCCGGAAAGGCATGTGTAAACATTACGACGTTACATACACTCTCTGCTATCCGTAAGTCGCTCGCGTAGATTATCAAACGGTAAAATTCTGAGCTGAGAAAACAAAGGCTTGTTTGAAGCGCTATAAGTAAACTTTGTCACTAATCTAACTGCGCGTTCTTGTAATATTCTTATGGGATCAATATAGGTTTTATAAGTGCGTCCCCAAGTTTCAATACACAACAATAATAATAATAATAATAATAATAATAATAATAATAATAATAATAATAATAATAATAATAATAATAATAATAATAATAATAATAATAATAATAATAAGATGGCCAGGCAGAAAGTAGCCGAGTGGCGTGGTTCCAACTGCTGTGAGCAACCGTTATGGATGGGATGAAACTCCCGAATGCAGGTTCATACGCTGCGCTCGCCGACTTGGAATCCTAACCCCTACATGCCGATTGGGCGTTTGTGAACAGTGTTAAGAACGGCCAGCTGCAGTGCAAGTTTGCCAGCCATTCACGCCAGTGGTGGCAACCTCATCTTGGAATTCCGCCGCCAACCTCTAGCCACGGCGTGACTAAGTCGACTTTGTGCAGGTAACAATACGGGCATCCTCCACTCTCCGTCGCTTCAGCTAGGATGCGTTCGACGAAGCAGGCTTTGTGCTGAAACTGCCACCGTTACGCTCTAGCCTCGTCGCCGTTGTGACTGCAGGAGTTCGACGAAGCAGGCTTTGTGCGCAACACGACAACGCCGCCCTGTTCTGCTATGAGTGGGGGAGTTGCCGCGGGAACGCCGACGAAGGCTCCTTCCCACGCGCCGACCAAGACGCAAGACAATGTGTTACCCGGGCACGCTACCCGGGTCGGCTCCGGTTTCTACGAAGCCCCTCTGACGTCGGCTCCGGACCATTGCACCTCTGTGTGTGTGCGCGTGTGTGTGCGTGTGTGCGTGCGCGTGTGTGTGTGTGCGCGTGCGTGCGTGCCTGTGTGTGTGTGTTTGTGCGTGCGTGTGCGCGTGTGCTGCGTGCGTGCGTGTGTGTGTGTGTGCGTGCGTGCGTTGTGTGTGTGTGTGTGTGTTTGTGTGTGTGTGTGTGTGTATGTGTGTATGGGTGTTTGTGTGTGTGTGTGTGTGTGTGTGTGTGTGTGTGTGTGTGTGTGTGTGTGTGTGTGTGTGTGTGTGTGTGTGTGTGTGTGTGTGTGTGTGTGTGTGTGTGTGTGTGTGTGTGTGTGTGTGTGTGTGTGTGTAACCCATCCCGGGGAGAGGCGGCCTGTTTACAATGACTGGACGAACGTTTTCCGTTCCCTTGGAATCAAGGGGGGACCGAGTGCTTATAAGCCGCTGTTGTGCGGATGCTCGACACACTTTCTTAAGCAGTCATTTTAGACTGAGACACTCTCTCAAGCACTCGTGTTAGACTGACGTACTTTCTCTCGCAGTGATGCTAGAATGATGAACTGCATGTAAATACTGTAAATAAACCCATATTCCTCGTTCTCGATGAGAAGCAGCCCTTCCCTTCATCAACGTCCTCAGCGTGGATAAGTTGGACGACGGCATGGGCCAGCTACCTTCGAATTCATGCCGGACTCCAATCTTGACAACGGATCACGAGCGATGGTATTGAGCCCCCAATCCTGACAACAGCAGGCCATCGGCAACAGCGGTCCCGCACAATGTCGGCTTCAAAAACAAGTGACGACAAGCTATTCTAGAATAAACCGCAAGCTGCTCGCATTTATACAACAATGTCGATGTGCATATTAACGACAATCTGCTACATGTATTCTCATTTCTGCCACTTTCATTGCGCTGTGGAGGAGCTGCACAATGTGACCTCCGTAAAAAAAAGAAGAAGAAAACAAGAAAGAAACGCAAAAGAAGAACGTGTTCCTGCAACGCCTTGCAATGTTTGTCTGAACTCAGCTTCAAATGTACACGGACGTGTTTGAATTATTGGGGTAACCTGCACATGTCGTAATGTGCCCCTGCGCAAGCTTAAACTGCGTGTGGACTGCTCATGAAAACAGGCTATATTTTGCCACGCTGTCGTGACGGTTAAGAACAAGACACTATGCTTTAGCAAGCGGCGTGTGATTAATAAAAATGACGGAAGCCAGTCTTCGAAGACGCGTATACAAGAGGAGAGAAAAGGACGCTGGGACACGCTGGGACATGCAACAGAGTTTAATTAAACACTTTGGTCGAAAAAAAAAAAAAGAACGAACGCACGCATGTGCCGTACAAAAACAAGTAGACATAAAAGCATCCGTCTATGACACATTCTAAAGAATCATATCATAAAAAGCCAAAAGGCTGTTGCTAGCTTCTTATGATATTAAAGATAGGGCCCCTCGGTTAACCCTCTTTCTTCCCGTTTATTACATTCTACAGAAGGCATTTGTGTCATACACCGATGGTTTTATGTCTACTCATTTTTCTATGGCGCATGCGCGCGTCCGTTTCTTTTTTTTCTTTTTTTCGACCCAAGCGTTTCATCAAACCCTGTTGCATGTCCCAGCGCGTGTTGTTGTGCTTTTCCCTCCTCTTGTGTACGCGTCTTCGAAGGCTGGGTTTCGTCGTTTGTCAAGCTATGTTCCAAAAGGATGAGCGCCAGACTCTTCTGTGTGTGATTAGGTTGACTTGCTGAACAAGGTTTGCCTGTCGAGCTGCACAATGTGCCGGTCCGAATTTACGGTTGACTACGCAGAATGACCAATGCGTTAAGGGAGCAAGCGACCATCTTTGAGTCAGATGCGCAGCTAGCCTATACAGATGCACCCAAACACGTGTCTGTGCTGCAGTGCTCTTCCCCCTTTTCTCCCCCTCGCTACTTCTTTCTTTCGAACGTACTCCTGCATCGACGGTTAGGGCTCCAACCGGCTATTAGCGCTGCCTCTAGACGCCACTGGCTGGTTCTTCTCGACGCGTCTCCGGCACGAGGTGACGGAGCATCGCAACTGTTTCGCGCTTTTATTTCGCTTTATTGGTGGGGAGAACGAAGGGAGGAGAAGACGAATCGTCACCGGCATCAATCCTTCGGGAGGGAGTGCTAAGGCGGCAGCGCGAAACGGCGGCGGCGTCGCGACATCGCACACTCGGTGGTGAAGAACAAGGAGTGGTGCCCCACCGACCGCACCGAGAGATGTCCGCAAAAAAGTGCGGTTTTGCGTCTGATGCGGTCTCGCGCAGGGAGAACGCGCTCGGCTCGTAGTTCGGATAAGCGAGAGAGTGAGACGTAGAAATAACAATAGTGATAACAACAAGAAATACAAAGGCCACGTGTTATCCGGGGTATGTCCGGCCAGGTCTCCTCTATACCAAGTGTTCTTCCCTTTCCTCCTTCCAGTCCTCGTCGTTTCGTCCCCGTGCCACGGAGAACAAAGCGGCGCGGACATTGCGGATGATAGATGGCCGTCTAAGGGGGACACACACGCACTTTCGGGAAGAAAATGTCCCCCCACCCCTCCCTCCACTTCTCGGTGCTGGCACGCCTGCAACCCTCTCCTCACAGCCCGCGGCGTGGCGCGGACCCCCACTCGCGAAACGCTTAGCAGCCGCGCTATGGATCTGCGCGATGTTGTATATACGTGCCGACACGCCGCAATAGTGGCGCGCGTGCCCGACTGGGTCATCTCACCGCCCGTGTTCCGAGAGACGTGAGCGGCGCTCGGAGAGAGACGAACGACCGGTCCGATCGTTTCCGCAGTCATCTGCGCCTGCCCCTTCCTCTTTCATTGCTTTTCCTCTCCTTTCATCCGCTATTTCTCTCTCTCGCTCTCTTCTTTTTACTCATTTCCTTCCACCAAAAGAAACCGACCCCGTTCCCACGCGGCAGAACCGACCCGACGACAGTCTCGCACTGATTCTTGCATCGCGCCGCCCTTTCTGGTCCGTTTGCGTATATACAATGTCTGCAGCTCTGGCGCTCTTTTTCTTAGTCTCTCTCGAACGTTGTTGGTGCGTGTTTGCCTTCTCACTTTCTCACTTCTATGTTTGCCTCATATCAAACACTTCGCGGAATGTAGGTTCCTGTCTCGCTTCGTTTAGGGCGCACTGAATTTTTTTTTTTTTAGTGCACCAGAACCCACCCAAGATGACTATCAAAGTCAGCGATAGCTTTCTTGCGTAACCTGCTGCATTCCCCCAGGCAATCGACGAACCACGAAACCGTACGGACACATCAGCAGAACACACGAAGTGACAATCTCCCTGCCGAGCGCAATGCAGAATGATACCACGACACAGTATATCTTGTTACAATCCGTGCACGCCAGTTGAAATTTCGTAGCAACCTCCACTATCCCTAGTATCCTGGCTCACCCTAGTATTCTGGCGGTCGATGCCGAGGTATTTGTTGCGGATGGGGCGCTGTCGCTTGAATATATTTAACGCTACACATCCCTCCAGCACATGAGTTCCCAGAGACAGTCACTCGTGACGGCGTCGGCACGCCTCGACGACCAGTTGCTTTCTGAGCAGATGATCCTGGAATGCCGGCTGATGCGGTCTTCACACCGGAAGGCGACGAAGGAGCTACTGAAGTTCCTGTGTGTGTGCGTGCGTGCGTGCGTGCATGCGTGCGCGCGTGTGTGTGTGTGCGCATTGGAGTTAGTTATGGCGAAGTTAATTAAGGCACAGTTATTTTAGGTAGAGTTAATAAAGGCACCAAAATTCACGATCTTTACTGGTAGTCGTAGCCACAACCTTTGATGGTAGTTAAGGCGAAGTTAAATTAAGACGACTGAAAGAGCATATGCATCGCGCGGTGGTCTCAATGCTTTCGCATTCATCCTCGTAGGGATAACAAAGTGCCCCTCGAATGTTTTCGTAACGTTGGGAGGAGGGGGTGGGTGGCTGTTTAATTTTGAACGCCACTGTGTAGGCGTTCAGTGCAACACCCGTCACGGCCTCACCTAAAGTGTGTTGTTCACCATGTACTTATGGTACTCAATCTATGAGAAAGGCATCATAAATATTACCTTATTCTAGCACGTCTATGGTGGTACCAATGCTCATTGTGGTGCGCTAAAACGTCATGAAGCCTTCCGATATGACGCTCAAGTACTGAAACAAATACACAAATTATATGTGCCCGATTCTAAGAGATATTTCAAATCTTCAAAACGTGGCAAAAAAAAAAAAAAGAAGTCAACATCGTGAGAGGTGGTCATCCAGGACGGAATAAGGCAAGGATGGCGGAAGGAATGTATCAAGCCAAACAAAAAAAAAGAAAAGAAAAAGAAAATCTGCAAACTTCAGTACAGAGACTCCGCTTTCGTGTTCTCGTGACGGATAGGCTACTGCAGACACGTAAACGACGCGGCGATGACCTGCGGAATATGGCGCTGGTTGTTTTCCTTACGCTTTCAAAGGGATCTTGTGGGGCTGCCTCCGCAAAGGAAAGAGTGTGCCAACACGAAAGTCGTTTCCCGCCTGTACTGTGGCTGAAGATACGAAAGTGGCGCGAGCATCGTTCCCATGCGGGGCATCTGTTCGCTGCTGCACGTACTGCGTGCTCTCCGTGAGGCGGCTGCGCATTCGCCGGCCCGGCAGATGCGGTCACTGGAGCGGTGAGGCGTGCCATCCATCACCATCGAACCATCCTCGTTTCGCGAGAATCGGTCGACGATGACGATCTCGCCAGAGGAAACCGCGCGGGACTCCTTGCCCCGGGTGCCACAGCCAGTCATCCTATACACCTACCTTCTCCCGTCCGCCATCTATGTAGCGCCTCTGCGTGCATGGTGTGTTGCCACTTCGCGGCACAGCAGTTATAGGAATTGCGGGGCAGAAGTTCTGCGGCGCACATTCCGAACAAACGTGTGAGAACGTGTGAGAACACTTCTGCCTGCCTGTTTCGTATAGGAGACGTGTCATTGGTTCTTGCTAATAGGCTCTGTGGTCAGTAACCGACAGCGCTTCTATGCAGTAGCGTAGCTATAGGCGGAGCCCGGAAACCCCCAAACTGCAGCGAGAGAGAGAGAGAGAGAGAGAGAGTTAAGGAGAAAGCTGCATTGTGGTGTTTAAGCTCTCTCGGAAACGCCCAATTAGATTATGAGGGACGCCTTGCTGGAGGTCTCCGGCTTAGGAAACACACACACACACACACACGCACACACACACACACACACACACACACACACACACACACACACACACACACACACACACACACACACACACACACACACACACACACACACACACACACACACACACACACACACACACGCACGCACGCACGTACACACACGCACGCACACACGTATACCAACACTACACCAAGTCTAAATGCACTTGCACAAAAGTTATTTATGCTGTTTCATTGAGGCCTGTATCCGCAGGAATACAAGAAGCGCCTTAGTGAGGACGCAATTCGGAGCCACGACATCAAGCGGCGAACCAAGAACGTCGTTCAATTAAAGTCGCGTGTGATGTGGCTTGTTTAGAACGTTCCTCAAGGCACCTCTTGATGTGTGAATGCGTCTGCAAACAAAGATTACGTGGTCCAACTCTTCATCAACACCTCAAGTGGGACGAAATGGCTTGCTAGGCAGATTGTAACTTAAAGAGTACAGCAACAACAGTAGAACATTGCAGGACAAAACTATGCTTCACAGAATTTTGTATGTAAAATACTGTGCGCTATTTCAAAACTCTCACTGCTTTTCTAATCGACAGTTTACGTTACGGAAAAAAAGTAAATTATTGCCCATATATAGTGATTAAACGGCACGTACTCTTTCGCACTGTTCTGTTCACGTTTCATCCCCAGTTCGCGTTTCTCACGATGTAACGGCAACAAGGCGCCTGAATAGTGATTCTGCGGGTACATGCACGATTTAGTTAATCGCGCACAAAATTTTCTGAACGCGCAGAGTTTGATTAAACGCCGGAGAATATGCGTCAAGTAGGTGCCTCCTTTCTTCTTTTCTTCCTTCTTGAGCGTCCTTGAACGATATCAGTTCACTGGCTCGGAACAACGAGCAGTGTTGAGTGCTGCTGTTCACCGATGGTAATTCTTGAAAGTTGCTCTCCGTGCATTGCGGTGGCTAAAAAAAGAGGATTCGAGTATTTTTCTGCTAAAACGTACAGAACAAGTTGCAGTTACTCAATAGGCCCCGGGAACCGCTATGCCTACAAGATCTTGTCATCATATCAAGATATAAGAACCGCCTTTCGTCACGAATTAATCGACATCGCTTTACTGTGCCGTCTGTCAAAACGCACAACGTACATTGGGACATACATACATACATACATACATACATACATACATACATACATACATACATACATACATACATACATACATACATACATACATACATACATACATACATACATACATACATACATACATACATACATACATACATACATACATATACGCAATGGGTTCTACGCACTTCACCGAAGGCGGAAACGTATCGTTGTTCACGGGATGCGAGATGGTAAGCTTTACGAGATGGCCTGCTCGCTTAGAGGCTACTGTACTGCTTCTCGCGAAGGTCCAAAGATTCATAAAACGCAACTAATATTACATGTTAGTTGTTTTAGACGCATATTTGTTCATATAAATTCAATGTTGTTGCCGTACGACCAGCTTCCGTTTTAACACATAGTTAAGCCCCAAAGAATGGCGCCCGATTTATCATTGGTATGACTTCCAATATTCCTTCAGTTCGATATTTTTCCTTCCATCATCTTGCCCTAACGTAATGACACAGCTCGGATGACAACGAACTCGTCTAACGAGACTGAACGAGTGAAGCGCAAACAGGGAAAGCGCTTCACCTGCTCAGTCTCGTTACCCTGTGTTCGTCCTTGTCCGAATTGCTTCCTTGCACTGGCGGAAAATAATGGAGACTCTCCAACTAGGCCACTTTCAAGCATTACTTTCTTTCTTATCAGCCAATCTTGTGACGCAGCCCAGACAGAGCACCGCTCGGCCAACAGATGAAGGGAAGAAACACTGGATTCGATATAAAACTAGAGCAGATTGATTGTTTTATTCCAGCCAAAAGTGGTTTCATTGGCATACTAGAATAAAAAGTAGAGCCATTAGTCATCATTAACTCCATGCCACAAAAAGTATGCTGGGGCTGCCCTGTGTCGGTTTTTACAGACCCGGAAACGCCGGCAGTGCCCATTGGCAAGCAGGGAGAAGTGGCGATATTACTGTAGCCCGTGCGTTGCGCTTGCGTTTCTGGTTTGCTGCCACGCATGCCATGGCCTTCCCCGGGGTATCGCATCCTCTCCGCGAAGCGGCCCTGTGCTCCCGCGAACGTGACCCAGGCAACGTTTCTTGCCAAGCCACCGCAGCTGCAGTACCGCTCTGGTGCCCGGGCTCAGGATCGTCAGGGCCGCAGTGCGCTTTCTTGAAGATCCCACCCTCACACTTGATGGCAAATGAACGAAAGCGGATGGTGTGTGAGTGCGCGTGTGCGTGTGTGCGTGCGCGTCTGCACAGCTCTCTCAGTGTACGCGTGCTCGCGGTCTGTGAACGTGCGTGCGAGCGCATGTTTGTGTGCGTGCGCTTCGCGTGTGCGTCCGTGTGAGGGTGAGTGAGTGCGTGCGCTTAAGTGGCTGGGATGGAGGGTCGGTGGGGTCTGGCTTCCGCACGTCAAGTGCGAGCACGTCGTCCGCGTCAGGTGCGCGCGCCTCTCCCGTGCGTATATAGGACGCTTCTTCTCGTTTCGCTGGCTGATCGATGAACAGCGCCAGTCCTGTCGTCTGCCATCGGCGCCACAGCTCTTCGGCAGGGCTGCCGCCGCCGCCGCCGGCGGACTGCTGAGGTGGGTGGGCCTGGCGGGCGCGTGAAGTCGACGCTTGCTGAGCGGGTTTCGATGCCTCTTGCCGTAATAAGCTCAGCCGGAGGGGGCGCGCGCCTAATGACGGACCGCGCGCGCGCCGACGGTAACGCCCTTTCGAGCCGAGCTAATCTGTAAGCGTCAAGCCCGACTCAATCGGATCGGCAGCGTTCGTCGGCCTCTCCACGGGACCCTTCGCCGCCGCTGCAGCGGCGCTGTACGAACACCCCGCCCTTGCCAGAACGAGCTCCTTAACTGAGCTCGCTTCCTCTAAGCCGCCTGCGATGCGCCGCGAGTGAGCTTGATTAGCACATCCTTCTCTTAGCAGCCTCGGAACGCCTTCGTCACTTCTAATTTTGCTTTCTTTAAAGGTGTCGCCGCTGACGAGGTGTTACGTAAGAATTATGTGGCGACACCTCATTTTCTTATTAGGCTTCATTGTAGAGACTCACTTGTAGCACTCGATGTGAGATTGATGAGCTCGTCTGTTGCGACGTAACTGAAGGCTGAGGGAATTCCGCACACCGTGGCATCTACTTGTTACCGCCTCTCTGCGTGGGCGAAGCGTATCAGAATAAGCCGCACCTGTAGCTATATATTGCAACGCTTCGTTCCGCTTCTTTTCCTATGTCAGATCGAGGTTCGAACATGTTATTAAATGCATTCAGCTTTTAGCTGCACCAAACAGCTTCAGCTGCTTATAAGCGAAAGTGTGAACGAGCGAGGCACACGTTAAATAAATTTACCACGTTTTGAAGAAAGGTTGATCATACGTACTACATCGTCTGTTGTGACGATAAATGCATTGGTGAACTTATTTTAACGCATTGAAGATGTTCAAATGTAAATTAACCGATATGACGAAGACGACGCCATGATCGAGCTACCTACCACACGGCATCACAGCGTCTGTGCCACGTTTCTGTACCGTGTTTTTTCGGAAAAAAAAATATATTACCGCGGCCTTTGCTGATTTCAAGTTTCGTGCAAAGTGCCTTTTTACTTTTCTTTTTTTTTCAAGGAAGGAAGGAAGGAAAAAGTAGAGAAGGAAAGGCAGGGAGGTTAACCAGTTTAGCGTAACCGGTTTGCTACCCCACACATGGGAGAGGGATGGGTGCGATGAAAGATGGGGAAGGGGGAGAGAGAGAGAGAGCACATAGTACAGCACACAAACATCGTCCGGTAGAGTCTATCAATCTGGCATTGTACGTGATAACACTGTCAGAGCCGCTTGTCCAATCCCGTCTCTTTCAAAAACTGAAGTAGTCCCTTCGTCGCCTTCACCTGCGATGTCTTCTGTCGGCGGCATGTGAAAATCGTGTCGAGGGACAATGGTCTAGTGTCAAGGTGCGCGAGAACGGATGCCAGGGACTGTCGCTGAACATTATATTCAGGACAGTCGCACAGAATGTGTTGCAGCGTCTCCTCGCAAAGACAGGCATTGCAGAGAGCGTTGTCGGCCATTCCAATGCGGAATGAGTAAGATTTCGTGAAAGCCACCCCTAACCATAAGCGATAAAGCAGAGTCGCCTCGCTTCGGCGGAGTCCAGTTGGCATATAGAGATGCATCAAAGAGGGCAGGTGGTATTGACGGTTGCTCTGGTTGGTCTGGCTGTTTGGTGTGCACCATGAAGAGAGCGTCATCTCCTGTGCAAGCACTCGAAGTCTGCTAGCTGCGTCGGATCGTGAAAGCGGTATGGCCTCTTCTTGTGCGTCTTCAAGAGCTGCCCGAGCTGCATTATCGGCGTCTTCGTTTCCAGTGACGCCGCAGTGACTTGGCAGCCACTGAAACGTCACGTGGTGTCCTTTCTCCTGTAATGTATGGAGTAGGCATCTAATATCGAATACGAGCTGTTCGAACGGCCCGCGACGCAGAGCTGATAGTACAGATTGTAGGGCTGCCTTTGAGTCGCTGAAGATGGACCATTGTCGAGGTGGCTCCCGACTGACGAAACGGAGTGCAGCGCGAAGAGCAGCTAGTTCAGCAGATGTCGATGTTGTCGGGTGGTCAGTCCTAAAGCTGATGGTAATAGCTTTTGCTGGGACAACCACAGCACCGGACGAACACTGGATGTTTGTGGAACCATCAGTATAAATGTGTTCACTGTCCGCGTACCTCTCGTGCAGAAGAAGCAGAGACAGTTGTTTGAGGACAGGCGACGACAGTTCAGACTTTTTTCCGATTCCTGGTACACTGAGATGTACTGTGGGGCTGATAAGACACCAAGGGGGTATCGATGGTTTAGATGCAGCGGTGAAGCCCGAGGGAAGTTTGTCGTTGTACTTGTTGATAGTTTTAGAGAATGATGATTGGTGCCTGTCTGAAGGTAGTGCTGCAAGGTGGTGATAGGGAGCACGTGCAAAATGTCTGATGTGCGTTCTCAGGGCTTCCACCGTAATGTGAGTTCGCATTGGATGGTCCCGAGCAATCGCAAGAGTCGCCTCTGTTGACGTACATCTGGGCAAACCAAGGCAGACTCTGAGTGCTTGAGCTTGTACTGCCTGCAGAACACGAATATTTGTCTTGCAGGTGTTGTTCAGTACAGGTAGACTGTATCTTAAAAAACCGAGAAAGAGAGCTCTGTAGAGTTTAAGCATTGCGTCTACTGACATCCCCCACGTCTTCCCTGTCAAGTATTTGAACAACTGGGAAGTAGCTGTCAGGCGCCGTTTCATGTAGGCCACGTGTGGGCTCCAACAGAGGTCTCGGTCAATAATGACGCCAAGGAATCTGTGGTTTCGGACATAGGAAATGGTCCGCCCATTGATTGAGATGATATAAGGCGTCATCGGTTTCCGAGTAAATGCGACTAGTGCGCATTTTTCAGGTGAAATGCTGAGACCCTGTTTACACAAGTAGTTCGCTGTCAAAGTGGCCGCTCTTTGAAGGCGCGCACGTATCTGAGGACGTGTGACTGCCGAAGTCCAGACACAGATGTCGTCAGCGTATGTTGAAATCTTGATGGTAGTTGGCAAGCATTCAGCAAGTCCAACAAGAGCGAGGTTGAATAGCGTCGGGCTGAGAGCACCGCCTTGAGGAACGCCCCTGCTGGTATAGCGTCGCGTAGTTGGGCCATCGTCAGTTAACACATAGAATGGTCTTGCAGACAGGTAACTTGCAATCCACAAAAAAACTCGACCACCTAGGCCAACCGTCGCAAGAGCGTCGAGAATGGCCTCATGTAATACGTTTAAGGTGCTGGGAACCCCGCACCTATTTAATAGGCTAGAGTCTCGTTCGTTATCGGAATTAACCAGACAAATCGCTCCACCAACTAAGAACGGCCATTCAAGAAGCAGCATGCAATATACTACCTGCAATGAATGCACGTTGCTGTGTTCTTGCAATATAAATTTTAAAAGAAAATTTTTTTTCACTTGAATACCAGTGTTTTGAAGCAAGCGGAGCAACGTTTCCGGCGTCTGCCGCTGTGACCGTCAGCTTCGTTGTATAAATTAGTAAAATAACAAGGACACTTCTGTGTCCAATAAACGTGGGCATGTTGGGGCAATATGATCGAGATCAGCAAGTAACCTACAGACCGAACAACCTGACCTGTGTCTTTTTCAGCTGTGCAATTTTTTACAAGAGTTTCCATATACAATTAGCCGAATTACCACGCTGCGTTTCCTCTGAAGTCGCTGGCCCAAGCTTAAAAAGGCTGGTGGGTTTTCCCGCAACACCTGGTCAACTATATTGCGGTAGCATTGAGGCCTCCTGTATACCCTTCGATGACTAACCACCTGATAACCTGACGCACGACGTCACTGGCGCGTACACGTTCTATCCCCGCCGCCGTCGCTGCTCGTTCTACCACGTGACCTGTGACGCTCCTACTACGTCACTCACGTGCTGTGGCTCCGCACCGGTTTTTCACTCCCATTCGGAAGTTTTGCGTCGACGCCAAGAGTGGAGACAGTCGACTGTCATGTACAAACTTATCGCATTAAAGAGAGAGAGAGAGAGAGCAAGGGCAGGAAAGGTAGGGAGGCCAACCAGACGAGCAACAGGTTTGCTACCCTACAATGAGGGTGGGGGAAAGGGGAATAGAAAGAGGAAAAAAAGGAGAGAGTAAGCACTGAGTGCGTGTGGGAGGATGCACAGGCACACTATAAGCGGTCTCTTAAGCCGGTGCATTTCAAGTAGTGTACGAGTGCACGAATCGCTTTTTGTGTGACGGCCACGATTACAGTATCTTTGACTATGTGCCAATGCTTAAGGGGGTATCAGCCATTCATTGTCTTGCGTGACAGATGCACTTAATAACAGAGGTGATACGCGAATCTGTGTGCTTACCTATATCCTCACGATTACCACAGATCAGGACAATAAATATTTGCCAGTGATGGAGGTGTGACCACGTTCCGAGTATCTTTGACTTGGAGAACGGTTTCGAGTCCAGTCGGTTTAAGGTTGTCCGCAGAGAGAGGCGTTGTACGTCGTAGCGAGGGCAGGTACACAATAGGTGCTCGATGGTTTCCTCGCATCCACAGGAGTCGCACACCGGGCTCTCGGCCATTCAAATACGATAGGAATAGGCGTTCGTTATCGCATTAAAGAAAGCAAGGAAGGCGAGGGCCTGAATTTATGTACACTGGTGGGTGTAAAGTAATCGGCATTTGTTAATCCTTAATCCAGCGGGATTAGCGCACTGGCTAAAGCGTTCCGCAGCTGAGCTCGAGGTCGCGGGTTCGATCGCAGTCGTGGCGGCCACATTTCAGGGCGGCAAAAGGCAGAAACGCTCACGCATTTAGACTTGAACGTTTAAGAGCCCTAGGTGGTCATAATTAACCCGGAGTCTTCCCCTACGCGTAAAACCTCAGAATTTAGTCTTTATTTTTTGTTACATGACTAATATCGCATCCTCGAAAACAGCAGTTTTAGCCAAGTGTTTTCCCGCAAGAAAACAAAGAGCGGTGTCATCTTCAATTATGATGCCGAAAAAAAATTCTAGAAAATCTTGCGACGTTGAGAGTTCGGATTCTTTCAAATACAGTAGGTATTTTATTCCCAATTAACAATTAAACTATACCAGAGTAATACATGTCAAAACCCGTAACGCCAAGGCAGGATGATGCGGAACATTCAGGACCACGTCGCCACCCGTATTTCATTTGAAGCTCACCAAGCTTCTGAAAAGAACAGCGCAAACAGAAGACGAGGAAGGACGGGACAAGACTTTTCTTGTCAGTACTAAACGCCTTTTTTTTTAATTCCATCCGTATCTTGGCAAATTCCCCTTAGTGGGTATGAGCCATCGACAGAGGACA
Source organism: Dermacentor variabilis (assembly GCF_050947875.1). NCBI lineage: Eukaryota > Metazoa > Arthropoda > Arachnida > Ixodida > Ixodidae > Dermacentor > Dermacentor variabilis. The sequence goes on from NC_134571.1 coordinate 40,865,331, forward strand.
ATCAAACAAACAAACAAAGCGCCTTCTTTTTAGCATAGGTTATCAACATGCCCATTCGTGTAGTTTGTCAAGTTAGCAGGCTTGGTCTCACGGTAAAGATAGATAGTGAAAAAAGAATATAGGAAACATAGGATAGTCGGTGTGAGCACATTTTCAGAGCAATGCTCGCCGAGAATCACAGGCGTTTGCACAGTCCAGTGGCCTTCGCCTACTGTAGGGTAGCCAATCGGTCACGGTCCTCGTTAACCTCCCTGCTTTCTCTCTCTCTCCCTCTCTCTCCTCTCAATAAGAGAGTGGCCGTTTTGATGTAGCAAAGACGCAATGTGTCAATACAGCTTAACTTAATACAGTCGACTGCCGTTAATATGACCCGTGTGGGACCTCAAGATTCGGTCGCATTATCGGAAAGGTTGAATTAACAGACGGAGGCGAAATAAATAATTCACATTTTTTTATGTTTTAAAGTAATCTATAATATATTTCTGCTTCTTGCTCTTGCAGTGCAACTCAACCGGAATGCGGCAGCGAAGTGCCGCTTTCCATGGTTAAACACTGCCCTAGCGTTGGACTGAAAAGAAATGTAAAGTTCTGAAAGTTTTGAAAAGTGAAGTACAAACAGAGTAGAGCAGGTTCACGCCTGGGAACGCAGTAGTGTCGACTGCTGAACTTGTGGTTTCAAGCATTTAGTAACCGCTGATTGCACAAGGCGATGTCAGTAGGGATCGTATTAACCGAAGTGGCATGCTTTCGCTTTCGAACTAAAACTTTTCTTCGCTAACAAGGTACGGTTTCTCGCCGGGAGTTCCCAGTGCTTACGAATTAAGCGATAAGTCGAATTACCAAAGTATAATAAACGAGAGTCGACTTTATGCGACTTTAGCGCCTCTGTGAGGCTTTCCGTCTCAGGAGTTCTTTACATTTTCTTTTCTTGTTGACCGTGTCATGAAGGAATCGCACGTGGGCCCGACTATACCGAGAATCTGACGCTATCTACAATTCAACCGACTCGCACAATAATATAATTTTTTCGTCGGTCATGCTTTGCAAGTTCCTGGCTAGTGAGTTTATCGTTACCTTGGTCATACTTAATCGTTTCTGAGTTTTCACTGGGAGCGTAAGTTCCGCGTACATGGCAGTAACGAAGTGTAAGCGTTCGCAGTTTCTTCGAAGCGCTGCCTTCAGCATTTTAATGAGCACTCGGGTACACGTCTTCATCTACATATTCTCATCGGTTGCTTTTTCCTTGAACGTATATGCACGTTTAATTTTAAGCGCTAAACACTGTAGCGTGTACACTGCAAGCTCAACTTCGTGTGAATGTGTTTAGCCTGCCACAAGGCGCGTTAATTATATGCATACCCTGACCACGGGCCTTCTTCGCAACACTAGTTAACGGCATGGAATAGCACTACTGCCGTGTTCTGTGTCTAGCGAGCGACTGCGAACTATGTGAGTTTCATCCATTTATAGTATTATACAGCACTGCGGGTAACAAGCGCCACAGAAATTGTTCGCTCACTCCTAGACAGAAAACACGCATACGTGCACAAATTCACGGACAAAACGTTGTTTCTTTCAATTACGTCCAGCACATGGCATCACCTCTCCGCCTAATTAAGTAGTTGCGCACAGGCTACGGTGATGCCTATTTTTTTATTTTTACGGATTTAGGAAGAAAACTGATGTAATTACAGCCTGCCGAGAATTGAGCGGATTTTTCTCAACAACTATTTTTCACCACTTGACGACAAAAACGATCGATGCTAAGCATGTCGGGTGATATTGTTGCGCAGGGCAAATCAGTTTTCATCATAGCCGATGAGGACGACCTTTTCAACGACCGAATCTCGTCGATATCAATTGGGATTTCATTGATGAATGACAGCGACCCATTTGGGACCCAAATAGTCCCGGGCAGCTCGATTACATGATTGGGGAACATACATCAAAATTACGAAACTGCCCAGGAACCTATACTTCTATTGCAAAATAAATGAAGTTTGCCAGAGTTGTTTTCAAATATGTCGTTATTACATATGAAATTCTAATTTATAAGTACGTTTTTTGGTGATAAGTTTTTTTTTTTTCGTTGCGATGACCATTCAGTTACGCGGCATCGAGCCAACGGCCACCGAGAGCGAGTGCCAGGCGTCTCGTGCGCCTGATGTCCCGCATTTTTGGTCGTGGCTATAAGCCTCGGCATTCATGCAAGACATCTTGCAGGACACACACTTCTGGCCACGACTAGCCCGTAGCCCTCTTTTGCGACAGACCTTTCTGGCCACAGCTAGTCCTTGGCCTTCATGCAAGACGCATATTTCCGGCCACGACTAGGCCATGTAAGTCATGCAAGAACAAAGACAACACAGGCAGTCGTGACTCAATCTTCTGGTGAAGCCACGCCAACTCTGGCAGGCAGGACTCTGTCATGCCCAGCACTGATCGGGCCGTCCTGCACCACGAGCTGTCCTTTATACAGCGACCATCGAGAGGCGCCGGACAGCAGTGCATTGCACGGGGACACCTTTGTTGTCCAACAAAGCGAAATCGGCACCCCGACTTCCTGAACGCGGCGCCCGCGGGGAGAGATAGTGCTGCCGATGTCGTCCTATGCGTGACAATGTGGGGCCGATATCGAGACGAGCGGCGTAGCCCACGATGCTGCATCTACCTACCGCACGCGTATGGCGTTTCGAAATTGCAGCTCTCTTTTTGTAGCCGGTGGCAGAGAGCGATATGCGAAGGGCAGAAAAGAAAGGCTACCCCGCCCGTGGCGTAACGCGGCGTCGAGAGTGACGAAGCAGCGCGCACCTCCGGTAGACGCAACGCTTGCACCAGAGACGAGCGAGGAGGCCTCGTGCTTGCTCGCGCAGCCGGGAATGGTATACTGCATGCCCCGAGGGGAAGACCGTGTCACAATGTCCTCTCAGCTACGCTTGTTTGCACGGCAGCAGCGGCGGCGGCAGCGGTGCTATACGAGATGAAGACGAACATCTTCTTGCGCACTGCTCTTTTCTCTTCCTTTCTTTTTCTCTTTTTTTTCTTTTCTCCTTTCAAGGAAGCGCGAGGCCGGGCTCTTTTCTTGAAGAGTGCGAGCGGGAGCCCTGGCGAGATGCGCTTCGCGCGGAACGGCCGCATTTTTCACGTCCGATAGCATCTGTAGCGCGCGGAAGGTGGCGGTGTTAGAGCGAGGGGAGCGGGTGGCCTCGTGTGCGCTTTGCGCGCCGTGCTACAAGACGGGGGGGGCCCTGCCGCGGATGGGAGAAACGCGATCTTACAAACTCGGGCCGCGCGTATGGGGCTGCTCGTCGACGTCAAGCGTGACGCCCCGGCAGCCTCGCCTTTCGCTTTGGCGGAAAAAGCACGGGGGGGCCCCTTAGCCACGCCGCCGCCTCCGTTGCTCGGCGGTGCAAACTTGTAAATGGACCGGCGCGCCCGTAACGCGCCGATAAGGGAAGCGGCGCAGCCTGCCGCCGCCCGACGCAGCGACGACGACGCGAGGCGGCAGCGTGCGCCGCTGCGGCGGCTTTCTCTCTCGAAACGCGTGGTTAGCGCCGCAGCAGCGCATCTGAACGGCCAGCCCGGCAACGGTAGCGCTCGCGCAGGAACAGCAGCAGAAGCGTCGGCCGCCGTGTTCCTTGTGGGTGGGGTGTGCGGGAAGGGAGGAATGCTTCTGGAGAAGCTGCGCACGAATCCGCGCTGCAGCAAAGCGAGCCGGCGCTGATAAAGAATCACGCGCTGCCGCTCCGCGTTAAGCCTTGCACTCGCCCGTCGCAGTGGCGATCGCTGGGAAGAGAGCGTTGCGCACGGCTCCGGGCGTTGCGCGTACGCCGTGCACGCCGAGCCGACACAAAAGCTCGCAACCATTCGAGTCATCCTCTCTCGTCATCTCTCTCTCCTCCACAGTACGCACGCTTTGTGGCGAGCCACGAAATCGCGATTCGAGCGCGAGAGCTTACTCCGCGAGGACTTGTTGCGGCTTTCGCGAGCTCCTCGGCTCGTTTAAGTCTTGCGCTAGACGGCGAGGTCGCAATCGTGAAACGTCCCTGCGCGACCGCGCTGCGCAACAATCGCAATAGCGCAAGCTCGGGTAGCTTCTGATGTGCGTCGCATCGCGACTCCATTTACTGCCCTCTACGTTCTCGTTGGGCAGCGCCTGCGGCACCGTGCTTTTTTTGCGTAGCCCAAATCGTGCGGTGCAACGACGAATGAGCGAAGCTGCAGTTGTCTCTAGCTACTTGATAAGTACATCCTTTGTGCCCTCTAGTAAATGAAATCCAGTGATAAAGTTTGCTGGGAGGTGGTGTAGTCAACGAGTGGACGGACGAATGTATGGAGGAATAGTTGGATGAATGTATTGGATTCGATGGATGGATGGATGGATGGATGGATGGATGGATGGATGGATGGATGGATGGATGGATGGATGGATGGATGGATGGATGGATTACCGCCTCGTTAGTTCAGTGTCTATAGTATTGCGCTTATGACTCGAGATCGTGCGCGAGGTACGATTCCAGCCGCGGTGGCTGCATTGCGATGAAGGCGAGCACTCGCGTACTTATATTTAGGTGAACGTGAAAGAATCTCAGGTGGCGAAATTAGAAGCGACCCACGATGGCGTAGCTCATAATTAGATCCTGTTTTGTCGCCCGAAAACCGTAGAATTTAATGGATGGATGACTTTTGGAAAAAAGAAAAGAAAAAGGTGGTGACCGGTCTAAGAAAGCTCGCTTAGCCCTTGTTGAACTAGACTACTTAGAATTTCGTTTTGTTGCGCACTCCTTAAAACTCCTTAAACTTTCCTTTTAAGCAGTTTTTGGCTGGAAATGCTAATCGTTTTTGTGCAATGATAGTTTGCTGATAATCATCCTTGCCACTTTGCGTTGAACAGTTTATTGGGGATGAGAGACTGTTGACTTTGCCTTTAATTGCAACTTTCAGGAGACATCCTATGGGAACGACAGCCGATGACTCTATTTTTTGGCACAAATGGATAACTGGCCTTTTTTCTGGATCAGTTGTTTTGAGCCTGTAACAAAAACTCTGTTCTCGTCAGGTGATAACAAAGACTGTGTGTTCTTTTTCCTAAGAAGCGAGCTTGGTACGCGAATCGGGGTAGCGCAAAGTTATACACTAAGTGAACAGGAGATGCAGCTGTATCAGCACCTTTCCTTCTTTGTCTTTTTACACAACTTCTGTTTTATTTATATTCTTTCGGCAACTATTCAATTAGCGTTTCTACAAAGAGAGGTACACCGCAGCCGTTCATTATTGCGAAGCTTGTTTGTAACCAGGCTGTAAAGATGTTTAGAGGCTATTCGTGCAGTTCTTTTAATGGCAACTATTAACTGTGCGCTTAAAACTGATCATCTGTCCGTGATAGCGAGCTGTTTCTTTTTTTTTCGATTTAGTTAGAAATGCAATGGCCTTGGATGAAACGACTAAAGGCAGATTATCTCTGCCTGACCGGGGTCCCTATACCCGTGCGTTGCTCAGCCATGTGTCCCATGTGTCCCCTCTACAGCACTAGTCAGTAGAGGCGTGGTGCCTAATTACACCGAAATAAGTACTCCTGATGATAATATACGCACGTCCGTTTCATTATTCACCATTCGATTCGACATTCGATACTTACTACTCGTATTCCATTCTTAGATTCCTTACCAGATTCTACTGCGGTTTACAGCGAAGCTGCAAAGGGGAGTTGTGCAATGGTTCTTGTGCGGCGACGGGGCGACCATGTGATCAATACCAAATGCAAATGCAACGCACACGTGTGCCAAAGCCTCGAATGTGCTTTGAAACGTCACGCTCAGTGACTGTAACGCAAAAGTTACCTTCAGTATATTCATTCGCACAGAAAGCAACTTATACGCGTGGTTATTTTTAACCAATTATCCTTTTCATTTTTATTTTTTGTCACGTCGTGTTGGAACGGCTGCAAGTTGGAGGTCAGCTACGGGAGCTTGTAAGGCTGCAACGGTGAAAGCCCAATGGATTCTTGCTACAACACAGCCTGTGTGTGAGCCGTAGCTATGGGGAGCCAACCACGAGTATCTGCAAGTATCTGCTGCTTCTGCGTCCGAGTGAGTCCGTGAGCTGGCAAAAAGACCGCCCGCACTTCAGAAGGGTGCGAGTGTCAGCTTGTACAGCTTCACGGTCTTTGATGGATCGGTTGTGAGGCTGGCATACATTTGTGAAGGATTTCATTTTTTTGTTTTTTTGCAAGGCATGTACATTTGGTTAAAGCGCTGCTAAAGGGGCCTTGCATACCGCCGCGTCTAGCTGTTGGGGCTACCCGCACTTTCTCGTGTTTAGGTCATTTGCTGCGCATCACCATGCTTAGAAGAAGTGCCCGAGCTATTAGGACTGGGAAAGCTTAGGGGTGAGCTTCAGTGACGGATATCTCAACAAACTTCGGTTTGTGGTTGGTACTGTCTTGTTCAGCAACACTGGGGATGAACTGCAACGAATGATTCAAAACCTTAACCGGGAAAGTGTAAGAGTTGGGTTGGAGATTAATACGCAGAAGACAAGGGTAATAGCCTTGCAAGGAAACAAGAATTCATGATCGCCCGATATTGTGCGTTTATTTAGGTCAATTACTCACAGGGGATCCTGATCATGAGAAGGAAACTTATAGAAGAAAAATGGCTTGGAGCGCATACAGCAGGCATTGCCAAATCTTGACTGGGAGCTTACCCCTGTCGTTTAAAAAATAAGTGTACAATCATTGCATTATATCAGTGCTAACCTATGAGGCGGAAACTTGGAGGTTAAGAAAGAGGCTCGAGAACAAGTTAAGGATTGCACAAAGAGCAACGGAATGAAAATATTAGGCGTAACGTTAAAAGATGGGAAGAGAGCGGTGTGGATCAGACAACAAACGGTGATAAAAAATATAGCTGGGCAGCCATGTAATGCGTAGGGCTGATAACCGGTGTACCATTACAGTTTCAGAATGGGTGTCAAGGGAAGCGAAGTGCAGTCAAGGATAGCAGAAAGTTAGGGGGAGGGGGTGATGAAGTTAGGAAATTAGCAGGCGCAAGCTGGAATCAGCTAGCGCAAGACAGGGATAATTGGAGATCGCTAGGAGTGGCCTACGTCCTGCAGTGTACATCAAAATATGATAATGATGATGGTGATGATGACGATGATTATCACCTTTGCATTCGACATGCGTGAAAGCTCTATATAGTGAACTTATATTTCTAGAAGTATTTGACTGTCACTCTCTATTTTTCATGGTGGTCACGTCAGCCAAGTCAGGCCTAAAGGCCTTTAAGTTCACCTCACTTTTATGCTTATACCTGCGGAACTAAGGACTGATTCATCGCAATCTTCATTTGCATACCAGTCTTCGTAATAACTCTAATCGTTATCGTTCTTCCTCCCATTTATCCCCTTGCCCAAATGATGGGCTGATCTGGTTAGAAGATGTCATTTCAGACCGACCCCTCAACACCTTCCCATCAAGATTCTCCAAATGTATCACCCTCCGAGTTCACCCATGTGGCCATGGCATTGCGCTGCCGAGAACGAACGAAGCTGCGGGTGCGATTCTCGGTTGCGGTGGCCGGATTCCTATGGGCGCGGAATGCCAAAAATCTCGTCCACTGTGACTTGAGTGCATTAAAGAATCTCTGGTAGTCAAAATTATTAGGGAACCCTCCACCGCGCGGCTTCCTTCACACATCACTGCGTAGCGTCTGAACGTTACATCCTCCTATTTCTTTTTTTTTTTTAGTCCTATATCTATCCCTTTTCAGTGAACCGTAATGCGTAGTTGTGTAGTACAGTCAGCAACTCTGGGCTGTAAATATCAATCAGAGCCCTTTGACACAATTCAGTCGCATACATTTGTTCCACAATGCAATGTTCATCTTAGAAAAAAGGTGGCACTCGGTCGCGGCCCCATGCAGCAGTTTACACACGCGCCCACCTCTCTTCACTTTTCGTTAGTAGCTGTTTAATGCGGATGCCCCGCCTGCGAAGCAAATACAGTAAAATAGTTATTTGCATTTGCACAAGGTAATTAGACAAGAGAGAGAGAGAGAGAGAAATTTATTTACAGAAAGGCAGAGAGGTCGGCCTGAGCTATAACTTGCTCTGGCCTGCTACTCTACTCTGGGGAAAATGGACGGGAAGGGAAAGGGCTGATGAATGATGATGGTATAAGGAAGAGATGCGTATATACAAATTCACAGAGTTGTGGTATCTCTAAAGGCGTGCGTCCAGTCCAGCGGCTTGGAGAAAAGCTACAGCGGCTCTTGTTACCAGGGCTGCGCTGGTTGCATTAGGCCAAGGGCCTAAAAGAAACTCGTCCGATAGCGGTCTCTCATGGATGTTTGCTATGGAAGAGACAAGTTGCTGTCGTTCTTGCGCGTACGCGGGACACACGCAAAATATATGTTCAAGTGTTTCTGGCACCTCACAGCATTCACAGTTTGGGCTAGTATCACTGGCACCATTAGACAAGAAATGACTCAAAAGATGCTCTGTACTGTGATCTACCGATGTAAAAAGTTTAAGGTACAGTTTAAAGATACAGTGCTGCAGACCTTCAGGTGGGGTGGATGGTGTGGCGACATCTTGACCTGCATTATAGGTATTTTCTGAAGCGACATGTTCTCGATCGTAGTCACATGAGGGGGTTGCGAAGGATGGTAGTATGTGCAGCGAGTGTGACGGAGCTCGATGCGCTGACCCTTAAGGGATGTTAATGAGGAACATTAATTCTGAATTACAGTGACAGATGCGCAGCAGAATTTCCTACTCCTTTTGGGACACGTCTGTTCCAATGGCAGACCAAGAGCAGACCTGGAGTCGAGATCGATCCATGGAGCAGTAGAGGCCGTTCCACCGCAATTGGTGGAGTCGACCGGAATTCTGCATGACGCGTAGTTACCTCAGCAGCCGTTCACTGAATCGTTTGTGTAGCAGACGACGCAAAGTAGTCAGAACAAACGGGGAAGTCGATACCAGACACCAAGTGGGAGGGTCATTGTTCTGTCGCAACAATGAATGAAATGGCAGGGCGCTTAAAAAACAAAGTATGCAGGTCCAACGCACAAGTGGGTGGAGTACAGGCGAAACAAAGTTTTAGTGGAGGTAAATTATTGCTCTACAACTAACGGCGACGCGTACAGTTGTATTTACTATCATCATGCAACGTTTATTCGCGTGCTATGGTCACGTGACCATTACATGCGATATTTATTTATTTATTTATTTATTTATTTATTTATTTATTTATTTATTGAATACTGCGGACACGTGGTCCAAGCAGGGAGGGCGACATATGGTACATACAAAGAAAATCAGATTGACAAAACAAACAGAACAATGAAAGAACAAGATTAGGAAGTGGATTCAATTTATACAATTCCATTTGGTTACAGTTCGAGGAAAAAAAGAAAACTTATGTGTGTTTGTTCTTGCAAAGTAAGGGGTTAATGCATCATGTCTGCGGTGGCGTGTAGTTCTGGTCGATAGCTGCGATAAATGTTCAGATGGGTCAAGGGATAAATTGTTAGTGTGAAGTAGTTCAAAGAATTCAAGTTTCTGTTTTTTTTTCTTCTAAGTTCGAGTGGTTCAAGGTTGTTAATTTCCATAAGTTCGGTGGGGGAATCACATCTGGAAAATTTGTTAAATATAAATCTGACGGTTTTTCTCTCAATTCTCTCAAGACTATTGATATTAGTTTTTGTGTATGGATACCAAACTATGCAAGCATATTCGAGCTTAGGTCTAATTAGGGAGATCTAGCATAGCATTTTAACGTTAGATGGGGCTTTCTTAAGTTTGTGTCTCAACAGGCATAGTTTTCTGAAGGCTGAAGCGCAAGTGTTAGTTATGTGATCATTCCATGATAGTGTATTGTTAAGAGTCACTCCTAGGTATTTCTAGCTAGTGACTTCATGAAGAGGTGATGGACCTAACTTATATGTATAAAGCAGCGATGATTTCTCATGTGTCATTCGCAGTAGTACGCTTTTATCTGTGTTTAGTGTCATTCCCCAGCACCCGCACCATGCAAGAATATTATTTAAACTGCAACATAAACTAGTTTGATCGCGGAGAGAAACAATACCTTTAAAGAGCACACAATCATCGGCAAATAATCGAATCTGTACACCCCCTTCAACCGCGTTAACAATATCATTATTATATAGAACAAAAAGAAGAGGACCGAGTACACTGTCCTGGGGAACACCCGATGTGACCGGAATGCAGCCCGACTTTTCGCCATTTATCTCAACGAATTGTTTCCGGTTAGACAAATAAGCAGAAATCCAAGAGATAAACATCTGAGGAATTCCTGCATTTTCAAGTTTTAGGATTAATTTATCATGAGGGACCGTATCGAATGCCTTACGGAAGTCAAGGAAAATTATGTCTATTTGTCCGTTCTTGTCAAGGGTTGATGCAAACGAATGAACTACAGTGACCAGCTATGTGACAGTCGAATACCCTCTTCTGAACCCGTGCTGGAAGTTAGTTAAAATTGAATGCTTTTCTAGATATGTGGTTATGCTTTTTGCGATGATATGTTCGATGGGTTTGCAGCATGATCACGTTAAAGAAATAGAACGGTAATTATCTACAAGTAGACGGTCTCCCTTTTTATGAACTGGTGCTATTCTGGCTGTTCTCCAGTCATTCGGTAATTCAGACGACAATAATGAAGCACGGAATATTATAACAAGAAACTTTGATGAGGTCACAGCATATCTACGGAGAAGCAAATTAGGGATATTATCAGGCCCACTTGAACATTTCCGTTTTAGGTTCAGCACCATAGACAGTACACCAGCATACGATATAAAAATCACATCAAACGGTTGGTACGCTGGGCAGTTACGTGAATAATTGCTGGAAGTTGAGAACACACGGTGAAAAACTTATTAAAGTGATGAGCAAGTTCAACCTTCTCCGTAACCATCTGTCCATTTATTGTCATTTGGGATATTGGTTTCTTCTTCTCGGCAATGTAATTCCAAAATTTACTTGGATCGTTTGTAATAAAATTAGGCAGAGATGAGTTAAAATAATAATCCTTTGATTTACGCACGGTAAGTGCAAGCTTGTCTTGTAGTTCAGATATTAAGTTTGGCTGCATACGGGCCCTTTTTAATCTCTTAATTTTACGTTTCGTATGAATGATGTTGCGATTGATCCATGGTGTTTGCTTGTGAACTTGTTTTTTCTTATTTGGTAGGAATTTATCAAGGCAAAAATGACACATGTCCTTAAAGCGGGTCCAATGTAAGTTAACATTATTTTCGTCAAAATCAGTCATACAATTTTCCAAGTAATCAATCGCGCATGCGTCGTTCGCGCGAGAATATTCTTTGACAAAATGGACAGATGATCTTTTTTTTTAGTTTTAGCACAGGAAACAAGCTGTAAGCAAACACAAACATGACAGTGGTCGGATAGCCCCTGCTCAATCACCACCGTGAATTCAGCGAATTTCTGAGCTGAGAAAACAAGGTCCAAAACTGAAGAACCTTGCACACGTGTCAGTTCAAGAACAACTTGTCTGAGATCATGTGTTAACATGATATCAAAGAGTACATTAATATTCTGACTGTGTTGCGGCCCAGGCTGAAGGCGCATCCAGTCTACACCGGGCAAATTAAAATCACCTAGTAGGATAACCTTACTGTGCAAATAGTTACTCATACAAGGCCGTAATTCATGCAAAAATTCAGGAGGGGAGTCAGGAGGTCTGTAGATAATAGATATGTAGGTGTTGTGGGCCGCAAAGATCATGACACCTATAGTCCTTGTGTCAGATTGGCCCCCACATACATGTAAATACATTTAAGACTTGTATACCCGTTGCGTCACAGTGGCACATGCCCTTTCTGGAGTGATACACCAAGTGGCACATATCGAGCGGCTGAATCATAAAATCGAGTAAATCAGTGAAGCCGCTAACTATTATGCGCGGTTCTGTTTAGTGGTCGGGGTGGTTTAGAGATGCCGATGAGCCAGCACTATGTGTTCAGCTACTATGCAGCAGTTCATTCTTTTATTACGAAGAACAGAAGAGCGCTTAGTCGCACTACTCTGGAGGACGCCACACAGGGGTTATATGAACCCATTCGCTGATACTTGCATTCGGAGAACATGTAAGCTTCGTATATATATCCATAATTATATCCGATGAGAAACCGACGACGAAAGCCAAACCCCCAAGGGAAGAGGGAAAGAAAGCCTCACTTTAAAAAAAGATACGCGCCGCAACATAGCCGCACTTCTTGAGAAAATCACGGCTAGCAACGCAGGTTGTCGGGTTGAAGCGGTGAGGAAAGCGACTCAGATTGTATGACACAAAGGCTTTCAGGGCTTGCAAACGCGCGTTTGACGATCTGTTCCGTTCGCCGAACCAAGAAAGCCAAAGTTAAAAGATGCGAAGCTCATTGCAGTGGAGGCCGCAGCTTAGTTGCTGTTACGGAGTGCCAGCTGATAGTGAAAGCTTTGTGTGCATCGGAAAGCGTTTGCGTTCGGAAACGCAGATCGATGTCATCACTTCTCAGGGCGCGAGGTGTAGAGTTGTGCACCCCTCCTCGCTCTGGTGGATATATATATATATATATATACCGGGTATTCAAGCGAACCCTTTCAAAAATTGTTTAAAGGTTGCCTGGGGCAAAAAGCACAATTCCAGTTCATGCGCTGGCCTACCCAAAGAGGCGGATATTGCTTGCACAATAAATTAAAATGCACAATCAGCTAATTACACAAATTCCCTAATTATTTTTAACTAATTACCTTATGGCCCTTATTGCAATTTACAAATTTACAACATTTGTCGTCCAATGAGCAAAACGACGTTTTGCGAAGAAAGTAACTGGAACGCCAATGCATTTCTCCGCAAAGTTCGGGAATTAATATCTCGAAACTGGTGTCATTCTGAGAATTCGTTTCAAGTGGGATCCGCCTTGCGAACTCTACGGCTAGAATTTGCAAATTTTTGTAAAAGCTTTGTAAAAAGTTTGTAAATTTGTAAAGATTTGGAGCGAGTGCACAATGCGGGAGAACGGCGCTCGGTGACAGAGATTGTTGAGTGTTGTGGATCTGCCACTGGAATTGAGAAGAAGCTTAGCTGCCTTACTGAATTACGCTTCAAGCCTACTGAAAATGTCGCTGGTATCTTCGGAGGGGGCTGTTGCGTTTCGCCTGCGACACGTGGTTTTGCCGGCGCGACTGCGGCAGGGCGGCAGACATTTTGGCCCGATCGTCGTCGCCGCAACACTCATCGCCAGGTGTTTCCAGGCGCGACTGCGGCGATGCGACCGCAAAGGATCACCCTCGCATTCCAGTCATTGTGCCCGAAACAGGCGATGCCAAAGCAGGGATCGTCCCCTCATTACAGCCATTGTGCCCGAAACAGGCGATGCCAAAGCAGGGATCATCCTCTCATTCCAGTCATTGTGCCCGAAACAGGCGATGCCAAAGCAGGGACCATCCTCTCATTACAGTCATTGTGCCCGACCGGCAGCGCTACAACAGGGTGCTACGAGATCGTGCTCGACAGGGTGCTACGAGATCGTGCTCGACATGGTGCTACGGCATCGCTACGACAGTGTGCGTCACCATTAGCCCATTGTACATTCACGTGCTCGTCTTTTGAGGGGTTCCTTCTTGCCCTCAACTGCGAGAGTATAAAAACAGCTGCCCCCGGACGCCAAAAAGAGGGCTCCGATTTCTTCTGTTGAGTGAAGTGCTCTCCCGTCTCTCTACTTCGGTCAAACCTGACCACCAACTCTTTGCGATGTTAAAATAAACAAGTTGTTTCGTTGTTACCAGTCGACTCATGCTTTGCCGGGACCTTCGGATGCTTCCAGTTGTACCCCAGGCCGCCAGGCCAACGCTACCCTTGGGGCTTGCGACCCAGGTACAACCACGGGCGTGAGCGCCGAGTTCCCAACAGATCGTACCAGCAGTCCGATCCAAACATCTGGTTGGCAGCGGCGAGATCGCCTCCGACTTCAAACAACTGTCTGCCAGCGGTGAGATCGCGACAACGGAGGCCAGCAGCGAAGAGATGCAGTTGACTGTATGCTGAGCAGCTCAACGACGATCCGGGAGCAGTGCAACGAGCCCTGTGTGATGACTGGTTGCCTGCAGCGGAACGACTGCGCTGGACTCTTGGCTGCGAGGTTTGGTGAGTGCGGGACTTTCTTCTTCTGAGCTTTGCCAGGCTTTTGTTAGTGTCAGAAACAGAGCTGGTAATTGTGGTTGTCGTTGCTGCCGGGTTAGTTTGCGGCAAGACAATAGTAAGCAGTAGAGAAAGCAGCATTCAGAGCAGCCATGGATTTGAAGTCGTTGCGCAAACCGAAATTGTTGGAGCTTGCAAGAGAGTTGGGTCTGGAGGTCTCAGACAAACTAAGAAAACCTGAACTGCTAAAGGCTATTCTTGAGTTAGAGGCTGAGGATGACGAGCTGTCGGAATGCCTTGAGACTATTGAAGAGAGGGAGACTGCAAAAGAAAAAGAAGAGCGTGAACGTAAAGAACAGAAAGAGCGAGAGCAACAAGAGCGTGACCGTCAACACGCTTTGGAAATGAAGCGTCTTGAGGTAGAGATGGAACGCGCTCGTAATGGAAGTCAGGCACACGGTGCAGGAGAACGAGTATTGTTCAAAATGACTGACCTGATGCGGCCGTTTAAGCTTGGAGAGGACATTGGTTTGTTCCTGGTTAACTTTGAGCGAACGTGCGAGAAGCAGGGGTTCTCTCGGGAAACGTGGCCACAGCGCTTGCTCACTTTGTTACCCGGCGAGGCGGCCGACGTAGTCGCTCGCTTGGATAGAGAGGAGGCAGAGGATTTCGACAAAGTAAAATCGAGTCTGCTAAAAAAGTACCGGCTGTCTGCGGAGGCGTTCCGTCGGAAGTTTCGGGAAAATGAGAAAGGAAAAAGCGAGTCATATACAGAGTTTGCGTATAGGCTTATGTCGAACATGCAGGAGTGGCTCAAAGAAGAGAAAGCGTTTGGTGACCACGATAAAGTTCTGCAGTGCTTCGGGCTAGAACAGTTTTATAGTCGGTTACCGGAGAACGTGCGATACTGGGTCTTGGATAGGCCAGACGTTTGTACGGTGGCTAAAGCCGCTGAGCTAGCCGAGGAGTTTGTGACGCGTCGAGCTCGCGGAGCTAAGGACGGTCAAAAGGGTGAATTTGGCTCCCAGTTTGAGAGGCCAAGGTTCACGCCCATGAGATTTAAGGGGGACACGCGTAGTGAGGATGCGAGTGAAAGCAGTCCGACCAAACGTAAAGAGACGGCGGCAGCCAAACGCAGAAAGCGGTTCGAGATGAGGCGAGCGCGCTTGTGTTATACGTGCCAGAAGCCGGGTCACTTTTCGGCGCAGTGTCCGGAAACAACACCAAAAGTTGTTTTTTTTTCAATAGGCAGCACTGACGAGAACATGAAGCTTCTCGAGCCTTACATGCGAGACCTCCTCGTGAACGGGAAAGAGTGCCGAGTGCTTCGCGATTCCGCAGCTACGATGGATGTAGTTCACCCGTCTTATGTAGAACCCCATATGTTCACGGGCGAGTGCGCGTGGATCAAGCAAGCCGTGGAAGCTCATAGCGTGTGTCTGCCAGTAGCAAAGGTGCTTATTGAAGGACCTTTCGGAGCGCTTGAGACGGAGGCGGCAGTGTCATCTATGCTGCCACCCCAGTACCCGTACCTATTTTCAAACAGGTCCGATCACCTCCTGCGAGAGAAGGGGCTTTTGTTTGGTGAAGCTAGTGTTCAGGCCTTAACCAGATCGAAGGTTCGGGAGCTCGCTGCAAAGGCGGTAGTTGCGGGGCCGACGTTATCAAACAACGAAAAAGGGTCAGAGGCGCAGCAAGCTGATATTCAGAGCACGCCCGAACTGAATAAAATTGAGTCTGTAGCGTTGAAGGCGCCAGATACTGGAGAGGAAAATCCCGATTCGGGAAAGTTAGAAGAGCTATCTACTGATTTGCTCATCGCGCCTACGTCAGACGGACTTGATAGGTTGCTAAAAGTCAGCCGGACGGCTTTGATAGCCGAGCAAAAAAAGGATGGCAGCCTGGAAAACGTGCGCTGCAATGTCAAAGAAGGTATCGCCAGGAAAACTGCGCGTTTTGTGGAAAGGGGTGGAGTCCTGTACCGGAAGTATCTAGACCGCCGAGGAGTGGAGTTCGATCAGCTGGTCGTGCCTCAATGCTATCGTCAGGATCTGTTGCGCTTGTCACACGGGGGTTCGTGGTCCGGACACCTAGGAGTTAAGAAAACTAAGGACCGTCTCTTGCAAGAGTACTATTGGCCAGGGTGTTTTCGGGACGCAGACCATTTCGTGAGGACATGTGACACTTGTCAGCGGGTGGGCAAACCAGGGGACAAATCGAGGGCGCCGTTGAAATTGGTACCTATCATTACGGAGCCTTTTAGACGGCTCGTTATTGATACTGTGGGACCTCTGCCGGTAACAGCCACGGGGTACAGACACATTTTGACTGTGATCTGCCCAGCGACAAAGTTCCCTGAAGCAGTGCCGCTTAAAGAACTCAGCTCAGTTGAGATAGTTAATGCACTACTGTCCATATTTGCGCGAGTTGGTTTTCCTGCAGAAATTCAATCAGATCAGGGCACAGTGTTTACTAGCGCTTTGACGACAACTTTTCTCGAAAGGTGTGGGGTAAAGCTGCTACACAGCTCAGTGTACCACCCACAGTCGAATTCCGTTGAGAAGCTCCACTCCGTCATGAAGCGCGTGTTGAGAGCGTTGTGTTTTGAACATCGAACTGACTGGGAGCTGTGTTTGCCTGGGGTGATGTTTGCGTTAAGAACCGCGCCGCATGCGGCTACGGGGTTTTCGCCAGCTGAACTGGTGTACGGTCGCTCGCTTCGATCTCCGCTTCGCATGCTTCGAGAATCTTGGGAAGGTAGGGGCGACGACCCAGTCGTGGTGGAGTACGTGCTTAAGCTCCTCGAACGCTTAAGAAGGGCACAGGAGTTGTCAGGTGAAGCAATGACAAAGGCCCAGCAGAGGGCCAAGGTTTATTATGATCGGACAGCCAGGGCCCGTCGTTTTGAGGTTGGCGATGAGGTCATGATATTGCGCACATCGCTAAACAACAAACTAGACGTGCAGTGGGAGGGCCCAGCACGAATTGTTCAGAAACTGTCGGACGTTAACTACGTGGTAAGTCTGCCAGGAAAGCGGAAAGCACAGCAAGTTTACCACTGTAATCTGCCCAAACCTTATAGACAAAGGGACGCAGTGGTGTGCATGATGATAAACGTTCCTGAAGAGCTTCCGGTCGAGCTTCCAGGACTAGGCTCAGTGACGAACAGGGAAGACACCGGTCAAGTCATTAGTGACCTTATCAGTAAAGCACCGCTGTCGCCCGAGCAGAAAACCGAACTACACCAGCTATTACAAGAGTTTCAAGGTCTGTTCTCTGAGAGGCCTGGTAGGACTTCTGTACTTACTCATGATATAGAACTTACCTCCCCAGAGCCAGTACGATCCAAGGCGTATCGGGTGTCACCCCGCCAGAGCGATATTATGGAGGCTGAGGTAAAGAAAATGCTACGGCTCGGTGTTATTGAGGCAGGTGAGAGTGATTATACCTCCCCTTTGATTTTAGTTGAGGTACCGGGCAAGGAACCTCGTCCTTGCGTCGACTACCGCAGGCTTAATTCCATCACTAAGGATCAAATTTATCCGATCCCTAACATCGAGGAGCGCCTTGAGAAAGTTAGTAGCGCTCAGTTTATTTCCACCCTAGATCTTGTCAGGGGTTATTGGCAGGTTCCACTTACAGAAGAGGCTAGTAGGTATGCGGCGTTCATTTCACCAATGGGAACATTCCGTCCTAAAGTGTTGAGTTTTGGTTTGAGGAACGCGCCATACTGTTTTTCAAGTCTCATGGATAAAGTGTTGCGGGGACAGCAAGAATTCGCTTTACCGTATCTAGACGACGTAGCGATATTCTCCGCATCCTGGTCTGAGCATATGACACACTTGCGGGCAGTGCTAACCCGCCTGCGCGAAGCAGGCTTGACAGTAAAGGCTCCTAAGTGCCAGTTAGCACAGGCCGAGGTTGTCTACCTCGGTCACGTGATTGGTCAGGGTCGTCGCCGCCCCTCTGAAATAAAAGTGGCCGCTGTGCGAGACTTTCCGCAACCGCGCACAAAGACCGATATTCAGTCGTTCTTAGGTGTCGCCGGCTACTATCAGAGGTACATCCCTAGGTACTCTGATATCGCGGCTCCCCTGACGGATGCTCTAAGAAAGACAGAGCCTCAAACAGTCGTCTGGGACGAGACAAAGGAAAGAGCTTTTAGCGCCCTAAAGAGTGCCCTAACAAGCCAGCCTGTGCTACGATCGCCAGACTATACAAAAGGGTTCGTTGTTCAGTGCGATGCTAGTGAGCGAGGCATGGGCGTTGTACTGTGCCAACGGGAAAATGGAGAAGTAGAACACCCCGTCCTGTATGCTAGTCGTAAGCTGACCAGTCGTGAGCAGGCGTATAGCGCCACCGAGAAAGAGTGTGCGTGTCTCGTGTGGGCCGTTCAGAAATTGTCATGCTATCTAGCCGGCTCGAGGTTTATCATTGAGACGGATCACTGCCCTCTCCAATGGCTGCAGACCATCTCTTCCAAAAATGGCCGCCTCCTGCGCTGGAGCCTCGCTTTACAACAATATTCCTTTGAGGTGCGTTACAAAAAGGGGAGTCTCAACGGTAACGCCGATGGCTTAAGTCGAAGCCCCTAACGTAGGAATCAGCCTCAAAATTGTTGGTTACTGATGTTTTTCTTCCTGAGGCAGGATTTTTTTTAACATATTGCTTTTGTTTAGTGTTTCAAAGTGATGATATGCTTTCTAGTGCAATTTTTCAATTTGTGGACGCGTTCTGAGTGATGCTAGACTACTGTAAGGAACTAGGCAGTGGTATAAAAAGGGGAAAGAGCCTGGCAGGGCTTAGTGAGGGTTGTGCCGTGCTTCCTGACTGAGCGGTTGTGTTTCAGCGTAGTTCTAACGCTTGCCGGGAACGAGAACAAAAATGTGAACTCTCCCGAAGTCACTTTGCAGTGTTCCGTGCGAACCTGAACTAGAGAACGAGGCCTTCTCTGTGCGCTGCGCTCAAGAAACGTCGAGGGACGCCCGACTTCGGTTATGAGCATCATCGAGCGACATCCCTCCGGCCAGCGGATGCAGTCCCCTGTCCATCGGGATCTCCTTCCCCCGGCGGGGCGGTCTGTTGCGTTTCGCCTGCGACACGTGGTTTTGCCGGCGCGACTGCGGCAGGGCGGCAGACATTTTGGCCCGATCGTCGTCGCCGCAACACTCATCGCCAGGTGTTTCCAGGCGCGACTGCGGCGATGCGACCGCAAAGGATCACCCTCGCATTCCAGTCATTGTGCCCGAAACAGGCGATGCCAAAGCAGGGATCGTCCCCTCATTACAGCCATTGTGCCCGAAACAGGCGATGCCAAAGCAGGGATCATCCTCTCATTCCAGTCATTGTGCCCGAAACAGGCGATGCCAAAGCAGGGACCATCCTCTCATTACAGTCATTGTGCCCGACCGGCAGCGCTACAACAGGGTGCTACGAGATCGTGCTCGACAGGGTGCTACGAGATCGTGCTCGACATGGTGCTACGGCATCGCTACGACAGTGTGCGTCACCATTAGCCCATTGTACATTCACGTGCTCGTCTTTTGAGGGGTTCCTTCTTGCCCTCAACTGCGAGAGTATAAAAACAGCTGCCCCCGGACGCCAAAAAGAGGGCTCCGATTTCTTCTGTTGAGTGAAGTGCTCTCCCGTCTCTCTACTTCGGTCAAACCTGACCACCAACTCTTTGCGATGTTAAAATAAACAAGTTGTTTCGTTGTTACCAGTCGACTCATGCTTTGCCGGGACCTTCGGATGCTTCCAGTTGTACCCCAGGCCGCCAGGCCAACGCTACCCTTGGGGCTTGCGACCCAGGTACAACCACGGGCGTCAGCGCCGAGTTCCCAACAGATCGTACCAGCAGTCCGATCCAAACAGGGCTTGCCAGCAAGGAAAATACGCACAAGTGAAAGACTTGTGGTGACACCCCTTTAATGTTCCCTCACCAGCGTCGCGTGATGTCATGGATTTTGATGGCTAGTCACGTTGCAAGGTTAACAGCTGAGTGGTAAAGAAGGAAAACACTACATTCTAAATGATTCCATGGCATAGATCTGGAGCAAACTCTCTGTTGTAGCGTCGTTGTCTTCATTGAGATTGTCAATGTCATTCTTTCATTTAGCTATTCGTTACTTTTGTTATTCTTAGTTTCTTTCCTTTAATTTTTGGTGTTGAATATAGAGAAATGAAGTAGACGACGCACAATCTCTTAATATCTTCACAAAACCCTAATATAAGTTAACCTAACAGAACAGAGCCGAACTAAAGACAACCTAAAACTAATTCGCCGGTTTAAAGTATGCGCTACGTGTGTTACGACCTTCTTTTCGTCCATGCCTGTTAAGCGCATTTACACGCTTGCAATGCTCAACCAAGTCGCCAAGCTATCTGTGTTGACCAACCTAAGGAAGCTCCCAGAACTTGTTCCGAGCAATAACGGCCAAAATACAACAAATTAGTGTGAAATCTGGGGCGACTTACTGACATATAGCGACGCTGCGGCTAAGGTGGAAAAGTCATTTTCTGCGCTAGTAACCTAATACCCCTGTCACACGGGAAGATTTAATGTCATTCGAATCGAATGCCATTCGGTCTCTTGCGGCGCTACACAGAAAAATATAATGGCATTCGCAAATGATATCAATCGCGATCTGGAACAATATTTTTTAAATTCAAAGACGTTTTGTGCCTAATAAACGCGTTTAAGAACTTTTGCGAGTACTTTTATAACAGACGAAAACATTTTGATGCCAATTATTCACAACTAAAAGCACTTCGATCAACATATCTCATATGGCCGACCGCCGCAAAGGACTCCTGATGCGAAGAGTAATAGCGCTTGAGCACAGCCCGTGGTGAAAATATCATCGAGGCAAACATTATTATTCCTTTTTGTAAGTCTAAAAAATATCTTCTGACTTTGCTGGTGCACGCATTTTTTCGGGTTGCGTGTCGCTGTTCTATCTGGGGTCAAGAGTATACATTCGGTTCGAAATCGAATGCGAATGAGTTGCCCTCTCATTCGATGGCAAATGTCATTTCATTCGAATGACATGGGATTTTCCCGTGTAAATCACGATTAGTGGCATTACATGCGAATGCCATTCGATTCGAATGACATTAAATATTCCCGTGTGACAGGGGTATAATTCTACTATCAAAATTATGAAAATAGAGTTTTGTAACCAAACTTCGTCACTATAATGTCATTTAGTGATGTTATTTACTGACTCTTTAAAGATGAGCTTCAGCAATTTAGGTACCCGGTCGTTCATCGTCAGGCTAGTTTTAGCCGTCAAAGATTTCCATCGGCTGTCGCCTCATTGCACTGGTATCCGCCTGCGGGACCTTCAGTATATACTTACACAGGTTCCCACCGGCAATGTTGTCACCATTCTCTTTGAAGGTTGAACTTTTACGTCTTCCAAATGAAAAAAAAAGTCGCATATTCGACTGCAGTCTTTAACAAAGCATGTCTTCGAAGTTTACTTTGCGTTATGGCATGACGACTTGTAGATTCGGAGGAGTCACTTACAGGCTTCACAAGATTACGCAGGAGGCTCCTTGTTTTACTGCCAGGTAACCGGTGACTCATTGATGCTGGCATGACTGATGAGCGCAGTCATAATAAGACGAGAAAATGTGGTCCGGATACTGCGACTAATTCTGGACATTCGACAACGCGATGGAACATTTATGAACAAAAATAAAACACTATATTTCCTGTTTGATCTTTTGTTGCACAAAAAAAAGGTGTACAAAAAGAAAATACCACAGCTATTGGCTGAAGGGTGACCTCCCATACAAAACACGTCCACAATACGTCCAATAACAAACGTTCGGATAGGCACTCCCAGATGTAGAAGTGCGAGGCTCTGGCGGAACTCGACCGAATGCTGCGTAACCCGTCGGATAAGGGCATTATTTCTTATGGAAGCGCATAGCAGAAAACAACGCGCACAGTTCTCGAGAATGGCAGCATGCGGAGCACATCGCACTGCAGCGAAACAGAATTTAGGGAACACGGGAGCTTTTGCGAGCGTGCCTTCAGAATTTCGGCAATCCGACTTTGCCGTCACTGGCGCGTCACGGACGGCGTCATTTCCGGCTCGGCGTCGTTGTGCATCCGACATCCCGGTCCGAATACCGTCCTCTCTGCGCTGCTCTGGTTTCCCTCATTTACGCCCGCCGCGCTGGTGGTGAAACGTCTTTTAGTGGGAGCAGCTTCGGTGGCAGTTTGGCCGCTCTTCGTGCGTTGATTGCGAATTCCAGCATACGAGTCGCGCGTTCTGTGCACCGTGTGGGCATCGCGAAGGGCTGTGTGTCGCGCTCGAAGCCTATAAATTACGCATTTTGCTGCACTCGGCACCGGCGCCGAGCGCATTTGCATGCGTGCGAGCTTCTGCTGTGTGCCAGGAGACGCGGAACTTATTGCTCGCTGGCGAGGCTGTGACAGGCGGGTTGAGCCTGGCTCTGTTGGCAGGAGAGTGAGCGCCGGTTGAACGCTGCTCTCGCGGACGCAGTCATGTCGCCGCAACTCAAAACCACGTTGATATATTATAGGGTGTCTCAGCTAACGCTATAATATAGGCAAGCTGTTAAAAGAAAATAAAAGAAATATGAACAAAATATTACGGAAATCCAGGGCAGTTGTTGGAATCTATCTGAAGCGAACCTTTAAGGAAGCGCTTAATAAAGTGCCACAAATTTGCCACTTTCGTTGCTTCGTATCTGACGCAAAGAAAGCTAACGCACCCATATGCTCTTGCGCACACTGCTACGAAAAGTGAGAAATATTATATTGGCTTATATTTCCTAATTTCTTCTTATTTATTTTGTGTATCACGGCCGATTTTCGCCCAATCGTCAGTTGTGGGTATCTGCCATTGTATGAAAATCGTCATCATCGTCACCACCATTAAAAACACGCGGATGTGCGTCTTGGCCGATGCCGCGTTGTGGGGGTGTGCCATCGTAGGTAATTATAACCATAATAAACACGCGGCGATCGTGTCGATGAACTACTTGGTGGCCCGATACGTATACCGTCCGCTCCTTCGCCAATCGCCCGTCGTGAATATATGCTACAGAACAGAAATCACCGTCACAATGAACACGTGGACACACTTCTTGGCCGATACCAAGTATGTGCCATAAATAGTATGGAAACCATCAGCATGATCAACATGGCGGCGATCCTCTCAGTGAGCTAGTCGGTGGCACGAAATGCACCGTCTGCTCTTTCGCCAATCCTTCTAGTTCTGGCTATGTGCGCATAGTACAGCTATTCCAAAACGACTTCTTCTTGGGCAGCTTAGTGCTCAGGCTTGCTGTACATCCTTGATTTGGCACGGGGTTCATGCACTCTTTTTTTTTTCACGTTCTAAACCACGCACCAAAACAAGAATGTACAGCAAGCCATAGCATGAAGATCATCATCATAATCAACACGTGGCGACCATCTGAAAGAGCTAGTTGGTGTTGGCACGAGAAAAATTCACCGAAGATTACGATACACTCTAATGCGAAATTTAATCGGCAGATCGCGAGAGGCAGCACGTCGGTGACACGTGGGCGCGATTCACAGCAGCTGCCACAGACAGACCTCCACTCATGCAGCGCTTTGTTTCCATATATGGCATCGGTGGCGTCATCGGTGAATAGACGATCGCGCTCTTCTGGCGCCATCTCGTAGCCATCGTCGCCGCAGAGCCCGTCTGGCGCGGCACCGTACGTTTTCCTTCTCACGCTTTCGCCATACCCATCCCCTCCGCTTTGCGCATCGTGGTTCCGCTGCACCATCCTCATCAGGCTTTCCTCCTCGCGCTCTCTTCGCTCTCACCGTCTTTCACTCTCCTCTGCACTCCGCGTTCGCCCTTTGATCCTTCGCTGTGCTCGTTTGCTCGGTTACGCCGAAGGACGCCGACGCTCGCCGCAGGAACGGGCGCCTGAAAGCTGCGCTCTAATGTATACGTGCGTTTATTGGCTAATTTTTGCATCGCAGGGCTCAGCAAGTAAAATTTGACGTTTGGAATTCCTCAGAATGCAAAGTACGATTATTACGAACACGAGCACATCTGCAAGATGCTGTGTCATGTTCCTGGAGTGCGCATTTAGCATTAGTAATTTCGTCCCCATAAGAGCCAGGTGCCTCACATTCAAAGGCACAGTGGTTATAAAGACGTTGATTATATATAGCAAATCATTTGATCGCTTAAGTCATCAAATTTTAATAAGTGAACTAGAAGGATATGGTATCCGTGGCGTGGCAAATCAGTTGTTTCAATCTTATCTGTCTGGGCGGACGCAGTGCGTTGCTATCGAAAAATACTTCTCTTCCTATAGGAAAATTAAATCAGGAGTGACCCAGGATAAAGTTTTAGGCCCGATTTTGTTTAATATCTATGTAAACGATATTGCTGAAATAAAGTGACGCATCCATTGTACTATACGCTGACGATACGAACCTATTTGTCTCTGGCAATGATCTTGATGATCTGTTACAGAGATCTCGCAGTATCCTTTGCAATTTATCGACTTGGTCTCGTGAACACTCTAGCAATTAAAGCTCCAAATCAAAGACCATATTATTCAGGGTGTTTGGATCCCACCGATGGCATCGGTTGTTGGGAACTCGGCGCTGACGCCCGTGGTTGCACCTGGGTCGCAAGCCCCAAGGGTAGCGTTGGCCTGGCGGCCTGGGGTACAACTGGAAGCATCCGAAGGTCCCGGCAAAGCATGAGTCGACTGGTAACAACAAAACAACTTGTTTATTTTAACATTGCAAAGAGTTGGCGGTCAGGTTGACCGAAGTAGAGAGACGGGAGAGCCCTTTACTCAACAGAAGAAATCGGAGCCCTCCTTTTGGCGTCCGGGGGCAGCTGTTTTTATACTCTCGCAGTTGAGGGCAAGAAGGAACCCCTCAATAGACGAGCACGTGATTGTACAATGGGCTAAGGTGACGCACACTGCCGCCGGTCGGGCACAAAGACTGGGAGGAGAAGGTAACTTCGGCTCTCGTAGCGCCTCTGGTCGGGCACAATGACTGGAAGGAGAGGGTGACCCCCTGCTGTCGCATCGCCGCCGTTCGGGCACAATGGCACATACACTCACACACGCACATGAAGACACGTGGCATCGGAACATGCCTGGAAACGCCTGGAAACGCCTGGAAACGCCTGGCGGGGAGCGTTGCGGCGACGCCGAACGGGCCAAAATGTCTGCCGCCCCGCCGCAGTCGCGCCGGCAAAACCGCGCGTCGCAGGCGAAACGCAACAGACCGCCCCGCCGGGGGAAGGAGATCCCGATGGACAGGGGACTGCATCCGCTGTCCGGAGGGATGTCGCTCGATGATGCTCATAACCGAAGTCGGGCGTCCCTCGACGTTTCTTGAGCGCAGCGCACAGAGAAGGCCTCGTTCTCTCGTTCAGGTTCGCACGGGACACTGCAAAGTGACTACGGGAGAGTTCACATTTTTGTTCTCGTTCCCGGCAAGCGTTAGAACTACGCTGAAACTCAACCGCTCAGTCAGCAAGCACGGCACAACCCTCACTAAGCCCTGCCAGGCTCTTTCCCCTTTTTATACCACTGCCTAGTTCCTTACAGTAGTCTAGCATCACTCAGAACGCGTCCACAAATTGGAAAATTGCACTAGAAAGCATATCATCACTTTGAAACACTAAACAAAAGCAATATGTTAAAAAAAATCCTGCCTCAGGAAGAAAAACATCAGTAACAAACAATTTTGAGGCTGATTCCTACGTTAGGGGCTTCGACTTAAGCCATCGGCGTTACCGTTGAGACTCCCCTTTTTGTAACGCACCTCAAAGGAATATTGTTGTAAAGCGAGGCTCCAGCGCAGGAGGCGGCCATTTTTGGGAGAGATGGTCTGCAACCATTGGAGAGGGCAGTGATCCGTCTCAATGATAAACCTCGAGCCGGCTAGATAGCATGACAATTTCTGAACGGCCCACACGAGACATGCACACTCTTTCTCGGTGGCGCTATACGCCTGCTCACGACTGGTCAGCTTACGACTAGCATACAGGACGGGGTGTTCTACTTCTCCATTTTCCCGTTGGCACAGTACAACGCCCATGCCTCGCTCACTAGCATCGCACTGAACAACGAACCCTTTTGTATAGTCTGGCGATCGTAGCACAGGCTGGCTTGTTAGGGCACTCTTTAGGGCGCTAAAAGCTCTTTCCTTTGCCTCGTCCCAGACGACTGTTTGAGGCTCTGTCTTTCTTAGAGCATCCGTCAGGGGAGCCGCGATATCAGAGAACCTGGGGATGTACCTCTGATAGTAGCCGGCGACACCTAAGAACGACCGAATATCGGTCTTCGTGCGCGGTTGCGGAAAGTCTCGCACAGCGGCTACTTTTATTTCAGAGGGGCGGCGACGACCCTGACCAATCACGTGACCGAGGTAGACAACCTCGGCCTGTGCTAACTGGCACTTAGGAGCCTTGACTGTCAAGCCCGCTTCGCGCAGGCGGGTTAGCACTGCCCGCAAGTGTGCCATATGCTCAGACCAGGATGCGGAGAATATCGCTACGTCGTCTAGATACGGTAAAGCGAATTCTTGCTGTCCCCGCAACACTTTATCCATGAGGCTTGAAAAACAGTATGGCGCGTTCTTCAAACCAAAACTCAACACATTAGGACGGAATGTTCCCATTGGTGAAATGAACGCCGCATACCTACTAGCCTCTTCTGTGAGTGGAACCTGCCAATAACCCCTGACAAGATCTAGGGTGGAAATAAACTGAGCGCTACTAACTTTCTCAAGGCGCTCCTCGATGTTAGGGATCGGATAAATTTGATCCTTAGTGATGGAATTAAGCCTGCGGTAGTCGACGCAAGGACGAGGTTCCTTGCCCGGTACCTCAACTAAAATCAAAGGGGAGGTATAATCACTCTCACCTGCCTCAATAACACCGAGCTGTAGCATTTTCTTTACCTCAGCCTCCATAATATCGTTCTGGCGGGGTGACACCCGGTACGCCTTGGATCGTACTGGCTCTGGGGAGGTAAGTTCTATATCATGAGTAAGTACAGAAGTCCTACCAGGCCTCTCAGAGAACAGACCTTGAAACTCTTGTAATAGCTGGTGTAGTTCGGTTTTCTGCTCAGGCGACAGCGGTGCTTTACTGATAAGGTCACTAATGACTTGACCGGTGTCTTCCCTGTTCGTCACTGAGCCTAGTCCCGGAAGCTCGACCGGAAGCTCTTCAGGAACGTTTACCATCATGCACACCACTGCTTCCCTTTGTCTATGAGGTTTGAGCAGATTACAGTGGTAAACTTGCTGTGCTTTCCGCTTTCCTGGCAGACTTACCACGTAGTTAACGTCCGACAGTTTCTGAACAATTCGTGCTGGGCCCTCCCACTGCACGTCTAGTTTGTTGTTTAGCGATGTGCGCAATATCATGACCTCATCGCCCACCTCAAAACGACGGGCCCTGGCTGTCCGATCATAATAAACCTTGGCCCTCTGCTGGGCCTTTGCCATTGCTTCACCTGACAACTCCTGTGCCCTTCTTAAGCGTTCGAGGAGCTTAAGTACGAACTCCACCACGACTGGGTCGTCGCCCCTGCCTTCCCATGATTCTCGAAGCATGCGAAGCGGAGACCGAAGCGAGCGACCGTACACCAGCTCAGCTGGCGAAAACCCCGTAGCTGCATGCGGCGCGGTCCTTAATGCAAACATCACCCCAGGCAGACACAGCTCCCAGTCAGTTCGATGTTCAAAACACAATGCTCTCAACACGCGCTTCAGGACGGAGTGGAGCTTCTCAACGGAATTCGACTGTGGGTGGTACACTGAGCTGTGTAACAGCTTTACCCCACACCTTTCGAGAAAAGTTGTCGTCAAAGCGCTAGTAAACACTGTGCCCTGATCTGATTGGATTTCCGCAGGAAAACCAACTCGCGCAAATATGGACAGTAGTGCATTGACTATCTCAACTGAGCTGAGTTCTTTAAGCGGCCTTGCTTCAGGGAACTTTGTCGCTGGGCAGATCACAGTCAAAATGTGTCTGTACCCCGTGGCTGTTACCGGCAGAGGTCCCACTGTATCAATAACGAGCCGTCTAAAAGGCTCCGTAATGATAGGTACCAATTTCAACGGCGCCCTCGATTTGTCCCCTGGTTTGCCCACCCGCTGACAGGTGTCACATGACCTCACGAAGTGGTCTGCGTCCCGAAAACACCCTGGCCAATAGTACTCTTGCAAGAGACGGTCCTTAGTTTTCTTAACTCCTAGGTGTCCGGACCACGAACCCCCATGCGTCAAGCGCAACAGATCCTGACGATAGCATTGAGGCACGATCAGCCGATCGAACTCCACTCCTCTGCGGTCTAGATACTTCCGGTACAGGACTCCACCTCTTTCCACAAAACGCGCATTTTTCCTGGCGATACCTTCCTTGACATTGCAGCGTATGTTTTCTAGGCTACCATCCTTCTTTTGCTCGGCTATCAAAGCCGACCGGCTGACTTTTAGCAACCTATCAAGTCCGTCTGACGTAGGCGCGATGAGCAAATCAGTAGATAGCTCTTCTAACTTTCCCGTGTCGGGCGTTTCCTCTCCAGTATCTGGTGCCTTTAACGTTACAGACTCAATTTTATTCAGTTCGGGCGTGCTCTGAATATCAGCTTGCTGCGCCTCTGACCCTTTTTCGTTGTTTGATAACGTCGGCCCCGCAACTACCGCCTTTGCAGCGAGCTCCCGAACCTTCGACCTGGTTAAGGCCTGAACACTAGCTTCACCAAACAAAAGCCCCTTCTCGCGCAGGAGGTGATCGGACCTGTTTGAAAATAGGTACGGGTACTGGGGGGGCAGCATAGATGACACTGCCGCCTCCGTCTCAAGCGTTCCGAAAGGTCCTTCAATAAGCACCTTTGCTACTGGCAGACACACGCTATGAGCTTCCACGGCTTGCTTGATCCATGCGCACTCGCCCGTGAACATATGGGGTTCTACGTAAGAGGGGTGAACTACATCCATCGTAGCTGCGGAATCGCGAAGCACTCGGCACTCTTTCCCGTTCACGAGGAGGTCTCGCATGTAAGGCTCGAGAAGCTTCATGTTCTCGTCAGTGCTGCCTATGGAAAAAAACACAACTTTTGGTGTTGTTTCCGGACACTGCGCCGAAAAGTGACCCGGCTTCTGGCACGTATAACAAACGCGCGCTCGCCTCATCTCGAACCGCTTTCTGCGTTTGGCTGCCGCCGTCTCTTTACGTTTGGTCGGACTGCTTTCACTCGCATCCTCACTACGCGTGTCCCCCTTTAATCTCATGGGCGTGAACTTTGGCCTCTCAAACTTCGAGCCAAATTCACCCTTTTGACCGTCCTTAGCTCCGCGAGCCCGACGCGTCACAAACTCCTCGGCTAGCTCAGCGGCTTTAGCCACCGTACAAACGTCTGGCCTATCCAAGACCCAGTATCGCACGTTCTCCGGTAACCGACTATAAAACTGTTCTAGCCCGAAGCACTGCAGAACTTTATCGTGGTCACCAAACGCTTTCTCTTCTTCGGGCCACTCCTGCATGTTTGACATAAGCCTATACGCAAACTCTGTATATGACTCACTTTTGCCTTTCTCATTTTCCCGAAACTTCCGACGGAACGCCTCCGCAGACAGCCGGTACTTTTTTAGAAGACTCGATTTCACTTTGTCGAAATCTTCTGCCTCCTCTCTATTCAAGCGAGCGACTACGTCGGCCGCCTCGCCGGGTAACAAAGTGAGCAAGCGCTGTGGCCACGTTTCCCGAGAGAACCCCTGCTTCTCGCACGTTCGCTCGAAGTTAACCAGGAACAAACCAATGTCCTCTCCAAGCTTAAACGGCCGCATCAGGTCAGTCATTTTGAATAATACTCGTTCTCCTGCACCGTGTGCCTGACTTCCATTACGAGCGCGTTCCATCTCAATCTCGAGACGCTTCATTTCCAACGCGTGTTGACGGTCGCGCTCTTCTTTTTTCTCTTGTTGCTCTCGCTCTTTCTGTTCTTTAAGTTCGCGCTCCTGTCTTTTTGCAGTCTCCCTTTCCTCAATGGTCTCAAGGCATTCCGACAGCTCGTCATCCTCAGCTTCTAACTCAAGAATAGCCTTTAGCAGTTCCGGTTTTCTGAGTTTGTCTGAGACATCCAGACCCAACTCTCTTGCAAGCTCCAACAATTTCGGTTTGCGCAACGACTTCAAATCCATGGCTGCTCTGAATGCTGCTTTCTCTACTGCTTACTATTGTCTTGCCGCAAACTAACCCGGCAGCAACGACAACCACAATTACCAGCTCTGTTTCTGACACTAACAAAAGCCTGGCAAAGCTCAGAAGAAGAAAGTCCCGCACTCACCAAACCTCGCAGCCAAGAGTCCAGCGCAGTCGTTCCGCTGCAGGCAACCAGTCATCACACAGGGCTCGTTGCACTGCTCCCGGATCGTCGTTGAGCTGCTCAGCATACAGTCAACTGCATATCTTCGCTGCTGGCCTCCGTTGTCGCGATCTCACCGCTGGCAGACAGTTGTTTGAATCGCACCGCTGGTACGAGTTGTTGTGGTCGTACCCGCTGGTACGATTTGTTGGGAACTCGGCGCTGACGCCCGTGGTTGCACCTGGGTCGCAAGCCCCAAGGGTAGCGTTGGCCTGGCGGCCTGGGGTACAACTGGAAGCATCCGAAGGTCCCGGCAAAGCATGAGTCGACTGGTAACAACAAAACAACTTGTTTATTTTAACATTGCAAAGAGTTGGCGGTCAGGTTGACCGAAGTAGAGAGACGGGAGAGCACTTTACTCAACAGAAGAAATCGGAGCCCTCCTTTTGGCGTCCGGGGGCAGCTGTTTTTATACTCTCGCAGTTGAGGGCAAGAAGGAACCCCTCAATAGACGAGCACGTGATTGTACAATGGGCTAAGGTGACGCACACTGCCGCCGGTCGGGCACAAAGACTGGGAGGAGAAGGTAACTTCGGCTCTCGTAGCGCCTCTGGTCGGGCACAATGACTGGAAGGAGAGGGTGACCCCCTGCTGTCGCATCGCCGCCGTTCGGGCACAATGGCACATACACTCACACACGCACATGAAGACACGTGGCATCGGAACATGCCTGGAAACGCCTGGAAACGCCTGGAAGCGCCTGGCGGGGAGCGTTGCGGCGACGCCGAACGGGCCAAAATGTCTGCCGCCCCGCCGCAGTCGCGCCGGCAAAACCGCGCGTCGCAGGCGAAACGCAACAAGGGCAAGGGGCGGGCAGTCTTATTTAAATCAAGAATTATTGGATGGATGGTGGATGGATGGAAATTAGATGGTGCGCCCACTGAGTGTTTGACCAAATACAAAGTATTGGGCGTTACGCTTTCAGAAGGTATGAACTGGACATATCACATTGAACTAGTTATGAAATCATTGTCATCTGCCGCAGGTATATTGTCCCGTTGCGTTCATTTTTTTTTCAGAGAAAGTAAAGTTGCAGGTATTTTATGCCTTGTTTGAATCGCATCTGAATTATTGTGCGCTTGTATAGGCTACCACCACGAAACCTAATCTTCAAGCACTTCGTCAACTTCGAAAACGAGCACTTTGACATGTAGCGAATGTACCTTATTTCCATTCTGCTGCTCAACTTTTTGAAAATTATAATGTAGTACGAG
Organism: Dermacentor variabilis; assembly: GCF_050947875.1. NCBI lineage: Eukaryota > Metazoa > Arthropoda > Arachnida > Ixodida > Ixodidae > Dermacentor > Dermacentor variabilis. Next base: position 40,897,155 of record NC_134571.1, read on the forward strand.
TAACTAACCTTTATGAACACCCGCTACTGTATTCTTTTTCCTTCGGCTCCAAAAATTCTAAAACATTTTAAAAAATTGGAGGACGCTTAAGCTTCGTCTTCAAGAGTGGAACGCGACAGCGTTCCCGTCGACCCGCCAAGGGGTGTAAGACAATGGGCTACGGCGCAGCGACTACGCGCCCCGCATCGGACGCGGTGAGCGTCGAGCAACGCAGCGTTCGGCGCGACAACGAAATGTGCGCCTTAGCAAGCGACGCACGCCTGAGCCTTAGAAACAGCTCGTTTCTAAGGCAACACCGCGTTCACTAGAGGCGCTTTTGTACCGCTTTGAAGCATCGAACTCGTGGCTCAGTGGTAACGTCTCCGTCTCACACTCCGGAGACCCTGGTTCGATTCCCACCCAGCCCATCTTGGAAGTTGCTTTTTATTTATGAAGTGCCTGCCTTGATTTATCGCTCACGGCCAACGCCGCGGATGCCGACACCGACGCCGACGCCGACGACACCGGCTTTTCTGCGACACGAGCTCCTTAACGCTATCGCGTTAAAACATACGACACGACTTGAATGTGAAAGAAGTGGTGCGCGTACTCGCAGCGAACGCCACGTGGTTAGTACCAATACAGGCGTACAAATTACCTCGCGCAGTCGCTAAGAAACACGCTACCTTCATTGTTAAATAAACATGAGAAAGAAAATGTTATCATAAGTACCATGACTCGAAAACAAATTAGAGCGTATTCTTGTAAACGTATTTTTGAAATGTGATCTTTGTAATTATTGTAAATGTGACCCATTGTAATTTTATATCCTAGTAGATCTGTTTTTCATATGTTGTGTTTGGATCCGGACTGCTGGTACGATCTGTTGGGAACTCGGCGCTGACGCCCGTGGTTGTACCTGGGTCGCAAGCCCCAAGGGTAGCGTTGGCCTGGCGGCCTGGGGTACAACTGGAAGCATCCGAAGGTCCCGGCAAAGCATGAGTCGACTGGTAACAACGAAACAACTTGTTTATTTTAACATCGCAAAGAGTTGGCGGTCAGGTTGACCGAAGTAGAGAGACGGGAGAGCACTTCACTCAACAGAAGAAATCGGAGCCCTCCCTTTGGCGTCCGGGGGCAGCTGTTTTTATACTCTCGCAGTTGAGGGCAAGAAGGAACCCCTCAAAAGACGAGCACGTGAATGTACAATGGGCTAATGGTGACGCACACTGTCGTAGCGATGCCGTAGCACCATGTCGAGGCGCTGCGCACGATCTCGTAGCACCCTGTCGTGGCGCTGCGCACGATCTCGTAGCACCCCGTCGTGGCGCTGCGCACGATCTCGTAGCACCCTGTCGTGGCGCTGCCGGTCGGACACAATGACTGGAACGAGATCCCTGCTTTGGCATCGCCTGTTTCGGGCCCAATAACTGGAATGAGATCCCTGCTTTGGCATCGCCTGTTTCGGGCACAATGACTGGAACGAGATCCCTGCTTTGGCATCGCCTGTTTCGGGCCCAATAACTGGAATGAGATCCCTGCTTTGGCATCGCCTGTTTCGGGCACAATGACTGGAATGCGAGGATGATCCCTAGGCGGTCGCATCGCCGCAGTCGCGCCTGGAAACACCTGGCGATGAGTGTTGCGGCGACGACGATCGGGCCAAAATGTCCGCCGCCCCGCCGCAGTCGCGCCGGCAAAACCACGTGTCGCAGGCGAAACGCAACAGACCGCCCCGCCGGGGAAAGGAGATCCCGATGGACAGGGGACTGCATCCGCTGTCCGGAGGGATGTCGCTCGATGATGCTCATAACCGAAGTCGGGCGTCCCTTGACGTTTCTTGAGCGCAGCGCACAGAGAAGGCCTCGTTCTCTCGTTCAGGTTCGCACGGGACACTGCAAAGTGACTTCGGGAGAGTTCACATTTTTGTTCTCGTTCCCGGCAAGCGTTAGAACTACGCTGAAAACTCAACCGCTCAGTCAGCAAGCACGGCACAACCCTCACTAAGCCCTGCCAGGCTCTTTCCCCTTTTTATACCACTGCCTAGTTCCTTACAGTAGTCTAGCATCACTCAGAACGCGTCCACAAATTGAAAAATTGCACTAGAAAGCATATCATCACTTTGAAACACTAAACAAAAGCAATATGTTAAAAAAAATCCTGCCTCAGGAAGAAAAACATCAGTAACAAACAATTTTGAGGCTGATTCCTACGTTAGGGGCTTCGACTTAAGCCATCGGCGTTACCGTTGAGACTCCCCTTTTTGTAACGCACCTCAAAGGAATATTGTTGTAAAGCGAGGCTCCAGCGCAGGAGGCGGCCATTTTTGGGAGAGATGGTCTGCAGCCATGGGAGAGGGCAGTGATCCGTCTCAATGATAAACCTCGAGCCGGCTAGATAGCATGACAATTTCTGAACGGCCCACACGAGACACGCACACTCTTTCTCGGTGGCGCTATACGCCTGCTCACGACTGGTCAGCTTACGACTAGCATACAGGACGGGGTGTTCTACTTCTCCATTTTCCCGTTGGCACAGTACAACGCCCATGCCTCGCTCACTAGCATCGCACTGAACAATGAACCCTTTTGTATAGTCTGGCGATCGTAGCACAGGCTGGCTTGTTAGGGCACTCTTTAGGGCGCTAAAAGCTCTTTCCTTTGTCTCGTCCCAGACGACTGTTTGAGGCTCTGTCTTTCTTAGAGCATCCGTCAGGGGAGCCGCGATATCAGAGTACCTAGGGATGTACCTCTGATAGTAGCCGGCGACACCCAAGAACGACCGAATATCGGTCTTGGTGCGCGGTTGCGGAAAGTCTCGCACAGCGGCCACTTTTATTTCAGAGGGGCGGCGACGACCCTGACCAATCACGTGACCGAGGTAGACAACCTCGGCCTGTGCTAACTGGCACTTAGGAGCCTTGACTGTCAAGCCCGCTTCGCGCAGGCGGGTTAGCACTGCCCGCAAGTGTGTCATATGCTCAGACCAGGATGCGGAGAATATCGCTACGTCGTCTAGATACGGTAAAGCGAATTCTTGCTGTCCCCGCAACACTTTATCCATGAGGCTTGAAAAACAGTATGGCGCGTTCTTCAAACCAAAACTCAACACTTTAGGACGGAATGTTCCCATTGGTGAAATGAACGCCGCATACCTACTAGCCTCTTCTGTAAGTGGAACCTGCCAATAACCCCTGACAAGATCTAGGGTGGAAATAAACTGAGCGCTACTAACTTTCTCAAGGCGCTCCTCGATGTTAGGGATCGGATAAATTTGATCCTTAGTGATGGAATTAAGCCTGCGGTAGTCGACGCAAGGACGAGGTTCCTTGCCCGGTACCTCAACTAAAATCAAAGGGGAGGTATAATCACTCTCACCTGCCTCAATAACACCGAGCTGTAGCATTTTCTTTACCTCAGCCTCCATAATATCGCTCTGGCGGGGTGACACCCGATACGCCTTGGATCGTACTGGCTCTGTGGAGGTAAGTTCTATATCATGAGTAAGTACCGAAGTCCTACCAGGCCTCTCAGAGAACAGACCTTGAAACTCTTGTAATAGCTGGTGTAGTTCGGTTTTCTGCTCAGGCGACAGCGGTGCTTTACTGATAAGGTCACTAATGACTTGACCGGTGTCTTCCCTGTTCGTCACTGAGCCTAGTCCTGGAAGCTCGACCGGAAGCTCTTCAGGAACGTTTATCATCATGCACACCACTGCTTCCCTTTGTCTATAAGGTTTGAGCAGATTACAGTGGTAAACTTGCTGTGCTTTCCGCTTTCCTGGCAGACTTACCACGTAGTTAACGTCCGACAGTTTCTGAACAATTCGTGCTGGGCCCTCCCACTGCACGTCTAGTTTGTTGTTTAGCGATGTGCGCAATATCATGACCTCATTGCCAACCTCAAAACGACGGGCCCTGGCTGTCCGATCATAATAAACCTTGGCCCTCTGCTGGGCCTTTGTCATTGCTTCACCTGACAACTCCTGTGCCCTTCTTAAGCGTTCGAGGAGCTTAAGTACGTACTCCACCACGACTGGGTCGTCGCCCCTACCTTCCCATGATTCTCGAAGCATGCGAAGCGGAGATCGAAGCGAGCGACCGTACACCAGTTCAGCTGGCGAAAACCCCGTAGCCGCATGCGGCGCGGTCCTTAAAGCAAACATCACCCCAGGCAGACACAGCTCCCAGTCAGTTCGATGTTCAAAACACAACGCTCTCAACACGCGCTTCATGACGGAGTGGAGCTTCTCAACGGAATTCGACTGTGGGTGGTACACTGAGCTGTGTAACAGCTTTACCCCACACCTTTCGAGAAAAGTTGTCGTCAAAGCGCTAGTAAACACTGTGCCCTGATCTGATTGGATTTCCGCAGGGAAACCAACTCGCGCAAATATGGACAGTAGTGCATTGACTATCTCAACTGAGCTGAGTTCTTTAAGCGGCACTGCTTCAGGGAACTTTGTCGCTGGGCAGATCACAGTCAAAATGTGTCTGTACCCCGTGGCTGTTACCGGCAGAGGTCCCACAGTATCAATAACGAGCCGTCTAAAAGGCTCCGTAATGATAGGTACCAATTTCAACGGCGCCCTCGATTTGTCCCCTGGTTTGCCCACCCGCTGACAAGTGTCACATGTCCTCACGAAATGGTCTGCGTCCCGAAAACACCCTGGCCAATAGTACTCTTGCAAGAGACGGTCCTTAGTTTTCTTAACTCCTAGGTGTCCGGACCACGAACCCCCATGTGACAAGCGCAACAGATCCTGACGATAGCATTGAGGCACGACCAGCTGATCGAACTCCACTCCTCTGCGGTCTAGATACTTCCGGTACAGGACTCCCCCTCTTTCCACAAAACGCGCAGTTTTCCTGGCGATACCTTCTTTGACATTGCAGCGCACGTTTTCCAGGCTGCCATCCTTTTTTTGCTCGGCTATCAAAGCCGACCGGCTGACTTTTAGCAACCTATCAAGTCCGTCTGACGTAGGCGCGATGAGCAAATCAGTAGATAGCTCTTCTAACTTTCCCGCGTCGGGCGTTTCCTCTCCAGTATCTGGCGCCTTTAACGTTACAGACTCAAGTTTATTCAGTTCGGGCGTGCTCGGCATATCAGCTTGCTGCGCCTCTGACCCTTTTTCGTTGTTTGATAACGTCGGCCCCGCAACTACCGCCTTTGCAGCGAGCTCCCGAACCTTCGATCTGGTTAAGGCCTGAACACTAGCTTCACCAAACAAAAGCCCCTTCTCGCGCAGGAGGTGATCGGACCTGTTTGAAAATAGGTACGGGTACTGGGGTGGCAGCATAGATGACACTGCCGCCTCTGTCTCAAGCGCTCCGAAAGGTCCTTCAATAAGCACTTTTGCTACCGGCAGACGCACGCTATGAGCTTCCACGGCTTGCTTGATCCATGCGCACTCGCCCGTGAACATATGGGGTTCTACGTAAGACGGGTGAACTACATCCATCGTTGCTGCGGAATCGCGAAGCACTCGGCACTCTTTCCCGTTCACGAGGAGGTCTCGCATGTAAGGCTCGAGAAGCTTCATGTTCTCGTCAGTGCTGCCTATTGAAAAAAACACAACTTTTGGTGTTGTTTCCGGACACTGCGCCGAAAAGTGACCCGGCTTCTGGCACGTATAACACAAGCGCGCTCGCCTCATCTCGAACCGCTTTCTGCGTTTGGCTGCCGCCGTCTCTTTACGTTTGGTCGGACTGCTTTCACTCGCATCCTCACCACGCGTGTCCCCCTTTGCCCTCATGGGTGTGAACTTCGGCCTCTCAAACTTCGAGCCAAATTCACCCTTTTGACCGTCCTTAGCTCCGCGAGCCCGACGCGTCACAAACTCCTCGGCTAGCTCAGCGGCTTTAGCCACCGTACAAACGTCCGGCCTATCCAAGACCCAGTATCGCACGTTCTCCGGTAACCGACTATAAAACTGTTCTAGCCCGAAACACTGCAGAACTTTATCGTGGTCACCAAACGCTTTCTCTTCTTTGAGCCACTCCTGCATGTTCGACATAAGCCTATACGCAAACTCTGTATATGACTCACCTCTGCCTTTCTCATTTTCCCGAAACTTCCGACGGAACGCCTCCGCAGACAGCCGGTACTTTTTTAGCAGACTCGATTTTACTTTGTCGAAATCCTCTGCCTCCTCTCTATCCAAGCGAGCGACTACGTCGGCCGCCTCGCCGGGTAACAAAGTGAGCAAGCGCTGTGGCCACGTTTCCCGAGAGAACCCCTGCTTCTCGCACGTTCGCTCAAAGTTAACCAGGAACAAACCAATGTCCTCTCCAAGCTTAAACGGCCGCATCAGGTCAGTCATTTTGAACAATACGCGTTCTCCTGCACCGTGTGCCTGACTTCCATTACGAGCGCGTTCCATTTCTACCTCAAGACGCTTCATTTCCAAAGCGTGTTGACGGTCACGCTCTTGTTGCTCTCGCTCTTTCTGTTCTTTACGTTCACGCTCTTCTTTTTCTTTTGCAGTCTCCCTCTCTTCAATAGTCTCAAGGCATTCCGACAGCTCGTCATCCTCAGCCTCTAACTCAAGAATAGCCTTTAGCAGTTCTGGTTTTCTGAGTTTGTCTGAGACATCCAGACCCAACTCTCTTGCAAGCTCCAACAATTTCGGTTTGCGCAACGACTTCAAATCCATGGCTGCTCTGAATGCTGCTTTCTCTACTGCTTACTATTGTCTTGCCGCAAACTAGCCCGGCAGCAACGACAACCACAATTACCAGCTCTGTTTCTGACACTAACAAAAGCCTGGCAAAGCTCAGAAGAAGAAAGTCCCGCACTCACCAAACCTCGCAGGCAGGAATTCCGCGCAGTCGTTCCGCTGCAGGCAACCAGTCGTCACACAGGGCTCGTTGCACTGCTCCCGGATCGTCGTTGAGCTGCTCAGCATACAGTCAACTGCATCTCTTCGCTGCTGGCCTCCGTTGTCGCGATCTCGCCGCTGGCAGACCGTTGTTTGAAGTCGTAGGCGATCCCACCGCTGCCACCAGATGTTTGGATCCGGACTGCTGGTACGATCTGTTGGGAACTCGGCGCTGACGCCCGTGGTTGTACCTGGGTCGCAAGCCCCAAGGGTAGCGTTGGCCTGGCGGCCTGGGGTACAACTGGAAGCATCCGAAGGTCCCGGCAAAGCATGAGTCGACTGGTAACAACGAAACAACTTGTTTATTTTAACATCGCAAAGAGTTGGCGGTCAGGTTGACCGAAGTAGAGAGACGGGAGAGCACTTCACTCAACAGAAGAAATCGGAGCCCTCCCTTTGGCGTCCGGGGGCAGCTGTTTTTATACTCTCGCAGTTGAGGGCAAGAAGGAACCCCTCAAAAGACGAGCACGTGAATGTACAATGGGCTAATGGTGACGCACACTGTCGTAGCGATGCCGTAGCACCATGTCGAGGCGCTGCGCACGATCTCGTAGCACCCTGTCGTGGCGCTGCGCACGATCTCGTAGCACCCCGTCGTGGCGCTGCGCACGATCTCGTAGCACCCTGTCGTGGCGCTGCCGGTCGGACACAATGACTGGAACGAGATCCCTGCTTTGGCATCGCCTGTTTCGGGCCCAATAACTGGAATGAGATCCCTGCTTTGGCATCGCCTGTTTCGGGCACAATGACTGGAACGAGATCCCTGCTTTGGCATCGCCTGTTTCGGGCCCAATAACTGGAATGAGATCCCTGCTTTGGCATCGCCTGTTTCGGGCACAATGACTGGAATGCGAGGATGATCCCTAGGCGGTCGCATCGCCGCAGTCGCGCCTGGAAACACCTGGCGATGAGTGTTGCGGCGACGACGATCGGGCCAAAATGTCCGCCGCCCCGCCGCAGTCGCGCCGGCAAAACCACGTGTCGCAGGCGAAACGCAACAGTTGGCTTACTGCTGCCATGTGAGGGCCTTCAGGCACATTCAAGCTGTATGTCGCAGCTTTTCGCCTGGAGGACCCCCAACAAGTTTTGTTGGAAATAAAATATTTGATTGATTGATTGATTGATTGATTGATTGATTGATTGATTGATTGATTGATTCATTCATTCATTCATTGATTGTCTCAGTAAAGCCTTTTCTTCATATGTTCTATAGGACGACCTCACCGATCCAATTTCAATCGCAATGGTCCGAACTTCTTGTTTGAAAAGCTTCCAAGATGCAAATAAAGGCATATCAGCAGTCAAGCGTTTTCCGTGCCAAGCGCACATGAAAATACGCGCACATCATTCACAAGTGAAGAGTTAAGTTTCCAAAACGCTAACTTTTTTGCTTTTGCCAATCTGCGTTATAATAATACCGGATATTTATTCCAAAGGGTCATTGGTCTCTAATACATCGAAAATTACGTCTGAACTTGAGGCTTACTAAACGGTATTGCTTCGCGCCCCTTCAGGTAAAAAAAAAAAAAAACGAATGATCCGGTAGCACATTTTAGGTCCTTTGTGACCAAAACTGAAGAAGAGTGGGAAAGTCATTAGAGGTTCTTGCAGTCAACAATAAATAGAATTAGCTGCTCAACAATTACCGATGTCATAGACGCCGGGCCCTGATGGAATTTCAGGCGAATTTTATAAAGCCTTTATACGCTTGCTCTACCCCGAATTAATCGACATTTTCAGAGTTGGTTTTGATCTCGATTCCCTTCCTCAATCATTCACTAGAAGCCGCACAGTGTTCATCCCCAAGCACACTGACAGAGAGAAACTGTCATCTGTTGAAACCTATATACAAACCTATTTCACAGTCTTATGTTGACTATCAAATTTTCAAACATATCATCACCCAGACTACAATTCTCATTGGTTCTCACCATAATGGCGGTCTGAAAGGCTGCCCGATATAAACATACACATCGCCCATACAGTATTGAACCATTGTTCCAGTTCTCATCACCAACTGGCAATGCTCCAAGTAGACTTAGCTAGGGTGTTTGATAGGGTCAGTCAATCTTTACTCTAACGTCGGCTCCAATGTATTTAGTGTGTACCACTGTGCTGTAATGATTGTTCAACTCATTAGATTGCTAATGGTCACCTGCCCAAGCCTGTGTCCATTGGTTCTTCTGTGAAGCAAGGTTTTCTCATGTCACCATTACTTTTTGCCCTCGGAACTACTGTGTTTAGGCCTAATTCATTCTATAGCAATATTAATGATTTCAGCATTTTTGGAAGTGACGTAAAAGTACTGGCATAAGCGGAGGACCTCGTTTTTTTTTTTCGTATATGGACAAGTCTATATCAAAACTGTTGTGTCCAAGCTAGAGGAATTCGGCACCATCTCTGGTGCACGAATGAAATGCTCTAAAATAATGGGAACCCGCCGTGTTTGCTTAGTGCTCATGGTGTTGGGCTGCTAAGCACGAGGTCGCGCGATCGAATCCCGCCACGGCGGTCCCATTTCGATGGGGGCGAAATGGGAAAACACCCGTGTACTTATATTTAGGTGTACATTAAAGAACCCCAGGTGGTCCAAATTATTCCGGAGCACTTCACTACGGCGTGCCTCATAATCATATCGCCTAAAACCTAATTATTTTAAAATTTCAGTACTTTGGTTTGGCTCATTGATCTTTAAGGCGACACAGTTCGCTGGCATTGAGAGGCCTTGTAAGTATACTGGCCTTTATCGCGTCTTGTAGTCATTGTCAAACGGACCTTGCATGGGCGTGATGTCATGAGCCAGCAAAGCGCGATGTATTGAACATTCAGTGTGGGGACAGTTGTACACAGCACACACAGGCAAATTAATCTGTACAGAGCGTACAAGGACTGCGGAGTGGCGTAGACTTCGTTGTACTGATGTTGACACTGTCTCTTGTTTCATACATTTTCCCCTCTGTCACAGCGACAGCCGTTCCAGCAAAATATGCTAGGACAGTAGCAACGACGGATGTGTGCGGTAGAGTGCGCTGGTCCGTTTTCTGTATTATACGAATCGGCCGTACAGGCAGCGACAATCAAGCTTCACACCTCTGATTTGTGTGCGCGATTTGCGACTCTCCCCACATCTCCTTCCCTTCCTTCGTCTGCAGGGTAGCAAACCCGACTCGTGTCTGGCAAAAACCTCCTTGCCTCTCCCCCTCTCTCTCCATGTTTAAAAAAAAACATTTTATTGGTCGGACTCCGTTAGATGTAGCTGCTCGATCTTCCTTGGAGTAGCTACTCGTGAATTATTCAGCAGCGTTCGTGTTTTTAACGCGCGTAATGTTTCGAACGTCTGTGTGGGTTGTTAAGATCGACCTGTCGGATGTGAGAGACATACAGGCGTACGTTCCCATGATAAGATGATTTGCCTACGTCACCCTAATCATAATCTAAATCGGCCACGGCGGCCGCATTTCGATGGGGGCGAAATGCGAAAACACCCGTGTACTTAGATTTAGGTGCACGTTAAAGAACCCCAGGTGGCCGAAATTTCCGGATTCCTCCACTACGGCGTGCCTCATAATCAGAAAGTGGTTTTGGCACGTAAAACCCCATAATGCAATGTAATCATAATCTAAATGAAGATCCACGGACTTAATTATACGGGACTTGCAGGCTTTCTTTCTTAATTTCTCGCTTCGAGCTGTTCTCACGAGGAGCAAACTTTCCTATATAGACGAAAGGGAGGGGGTGGCGATGATGTAAAACACCGCACGCTATTCCCCAACAGGTCTCTTCTAGCCGCGCTGAGGCCGTTTCAACGTGCGTCCTCGGGGCAACAGGGGGCTCCGCACACGGGACGGTTGACGGCGGGGGGACGTCATGCACCGTGAAGAATGAAAGAACGAATGAAAGAGCGAAGGGAATTCGGGGGGGGGGGGGGGGGAGCGCAGTACAGCGGTGGGGAGAAGTGAGCGTACGATGGCAGAGAGGAGAAACAACAAAAGGGATGGCACAGGAGGGAGGAGCTGCGGGGAAGAGATTTAGCGGATCCTGCATCGAAAGAAGAGACAAAGAAAACGAAATGTGCCAGAGAGAAGCGGTGCAGGCGATCCGGGCGCCGGACAAAAGTGCCGCCGCGCTGGCGGTAACGTGCGCTGGAGAGGAGGAATCTGTGCGCCACGCGCGTGTTCGCGCGCGCGCTCGCGCTCTGTTTGGGGGATGTGCGCAGTTCGAACTCTCCCTCTCGGCCTATCCTCCTCCTCCTATTCCTCCTCCTTTTCAAACCTCCTTGCCACGCGCATGCGCCGAGCGACTCCTCAATGGAAGCCGGCCTCAGTGCGCCCGTCAGCGCAGCTCTGTGGATGTGGTCCGCAGCCGGAGCAGCCCGCATCGAAGTGGTCGTCGTGCGCTGCCGTCGTCGCTGGATCGGTCGTCGAAGTCCGATCGCGCTGCGCGCGTGATCAGCGTCCCCAGCAAGGATGTTGTTGGCTTGTGCGCGTCTCCAGTGACCTCCGCTGCCAGTGGTATCCGCTGTTTCGAACGCAGGAGAAGGACCTCCCCCTTACTCTGAGGTGGTGGAGGGTGTTGGCAACGGGACGGCGTTGTGTTTCCGTCCGGTGCCGGGATCACGCGCCTTGTCGACGACGCCGGGCGTCGGTCTTTTTTTCCCACGGGTCGCGCTCTCTTCCTGCCACCGGCTCTTTCTGCAGCGACCACCGTTCCTCGGATTATCTTCCGTGCATTTCCGGACGTACTACGACGCTTTCCGAAGTGTCCCGGACGCCGCCGGCATCTTCTCGTCGGGTCGTCTCCGCATCTTCCGGTGAGTGCAGGCAGCAGACGCCACTAAACGTTTTCTTCATCTTTTTCTTTTTACCTCGTTCTTGTCTATCTACTATTATTTCTGAACGTCAACGAAAACCGTTAAAGAAGTTCAAGGTGAACGTTTTTCTTTAGGGAACCCGAGTTCTTCACAATAAAGGGAACATTGCATTGGCTGGAAGTTTGTTCCTTCTCCAAACAATTATGAAATTGCTGTGGACACTTCAGCATAGAGCTGAATCTTTACTTAAATAAAACAAATTAGCCGGAAAACTTGTCCCTTCGTCATACAGTCTGAAATTTGGTACTGACAATTCAACTTGACTTCGTAAGTTTATAAATAAACAATGTAGCTGGAACCTACAGTCTCCTATAGCTGTTGGGTCAGCTCTCTCGCACAGCAGTATGCAGCACAATAACGACGGAACAGCAATCTTTTTTTTAACCAATACCCTCGTTTGAAAATGTGAAGGCGCGTCTTCCAGCGCCAAGTCCTATGTGGTTAACAGGACAAATCACGCTCGACGTAGCATCGATGCATTCGGGACTTCGTCGTGTGACCATCGCTGCCGCTTTTCTGTCAAAAACTGAAACTTAAGAAAGTGGGCTTAAAATTTTCAGAATAAAGCCTCAAGGACTATACTCCACGAGTAAGGTTTCGCGTTGCGCGTCATCCGACCCACCGTTCTCGCGTAAGAAACTGTGGGAAACCCAACCCGCCTTCAATTTCGGCTTCAGGAGGAGTTCTGAATGGCACATGGTATCGACTACTCTTCACAGCGACTGCGGCTTCGCAGTTTCATTGGGCTGGGAGAAAGTTCGTGAAGTAAATCGGTTTGGTTGTTAACGTTTGCCATAGCTGAGCGAGGAAATTCACCAACTTCCATGCCCAATTGAGTGTCACAGTGTATGACAGCAGCGACACGAAGCACAGACACTGCGCCGTTTGGGGTCAATAACCCCGATAATTGTCCTTGGAATCGCAACTTACCATCTCACATTCTGATTATATAGTACACTGATGTCGCGCAACCTCCGTTCCTCAATAGACGCTACACTGTGCCGAATATACCCGATGTCGGTCAATATTGGCCGGATGTCGACCAGCTATTGATGAAAGCACAAGACATAGAACACGAGAGTGCGGCGGCGCGACAGCTGTTTTTAACGAGACACCGAAGACAAGGAGTACAGTCCGAGCTTATACGCTTGCACCCTCAGCGGGGTGAAAAGAGAAAGCCAACTCGGTAGCTTTGTAATCAAACGGAATGTTCGCTTGGGCGGACAAAATACCCAGGAGCCCGTGCCACACCGAAGATATCGTTACCTTTCGCAAGAGCTCGAGCGCGTAGCTTTCTTGCCGCTGGCGAGTTTACTTCAAACACGCACCACCGGCGAAGCAGCAGGAGCGAGTCTTAATTAAACTCGAAAGCCCGCGTCCCCCGGGCTTCTTCGGTTCAGCAAACCTATTCACAGAACGACGCCGCGGATTTCGCGGGGCCGCCCGAGGCGTTATGCAAGAGCGACTTCTGTAATTGGCCAGGGGTGAGCCAAACTAGAGCGGCAGCTATAAGCGACGGGCTACGCGCTGCATGTTTAATCTCATTACTTTTATCATTGTATACGCAGCGAGCGAAAACGAGTGCATTCAATAGTTTGTGCGAGAGCGTCGACCCAACGTCCCTCCCCTTGTCTCGTCCCAAGGGACGAACAAGGTGCGTTGGCCGCCGACCGTGGCGGCCACTTAGCTGCGCTGCCAGTTTGGTCGTTCGTATGCGATTGAGCCAGCTGATGCCCGACACATCGAACACTGGAGTTGGGCCTCCGAGACCGGCTGGAACGGGTCTGGCGAATCTGTTTGGGGGTCCAGTGGGGTTTGGCGTCGGCTGTGTAAATCGCGAAAGCGCAGGCGGCTGCGCCTGCTAGTTAAAAAGAACGATCGCTATTAAAGAAAAAAAAAAGAAAATACTCGCAAGTAATCCAATGTCCCGCCGCCATCAGCACGAGAGATTTGTCTCCGTCAAGGTGGCAGTGAATGTCCCAACTATTTCAAGCGTTACTGGTTACATCTCCTTACTGGTTGTCGCGCTAAAGCGGGAAGCCCTTCGTTTCGGTATTAAAATGTTTTAAGACGCGCGCAGAGGCTATTCTGTGCACAAACACGGTGCAGTTCCTTTCAAAAGATTCCAGGCCGTTTGACCCTGCAGAGCCGTGTTATAGCTCTGGCCTTCGAAAAGTGATAAAACTAGACCAGCCAGCACTCTCCAGATCCGGAGTGCCGGTGCTTAGTCCTCTACAACGAGAGCACCACCGCAGGAATAGCACTACGAGTGTCTGGTTCAGCTCTAAATTGTGCGGATACATTAAGAGAGGGCTGTATGCACACCGTGTGCTGTCCGTTCATTGTGCCGCCCATATCCAATTTTATAAGTTTGCAATGCTACTTTTCGTCTTCGTTGTCTATCTGCTTTCATCCATAGTCGATGGTATATACATATCTTAATGGTTCATAACGCGTCTACTTTCATTAAAAAATGCGATAGCTGAATATAAGGACAGAAGACAGGGACAACACAGTACCATATACAGTGTGTGTTATAATTTTTGTTTTTATTTACCTTTAATAATTGCCTGTGGCCGATAGTACAATTCTAATGCTTTATCTATATTACACGATAAGGCAGCCCTCACTTGTACTAGAAACCAAACTTCTTAATTGAACAATATCGTAATTATGCTAATTAATATTTCAAATTATTATTTTACTGCACATGTTTTAATCTACGCACTGCATATAGTGAGTTCGCAAGGTGTATCCACTTGGAACGATTTCTCTTGACTGCACCATCTTCGAGGTATTAATTTTCCAACTGTCCTACGTGATACAATGGTGTTCCAGTTACTTTTGCGCTTCAATGCGTAAAACACCGTTTTCCTAAATAATGTAACTGGAACGCCAACACATTTCGCCAGACACTTTGAAAATTACAGTCTCAAAACTGGTGCAGTCCTGAGAATTTGTTCCAAGTGGATACGTTTTGCGAACTCACCGTCCATAATTCGTAGGTTGAAGTATGTGCTGTAAATTAAATAATTAAAAAGTGAACTAGCGCAATTATGTTAATTATTAAATTAAGCATTTTGATTTGTCGTAAGGTAATGGCCGCCTCATGGAGTAATTTAGACCAAGGGTAAGAATTGGGCTCTCTACCATGGGCAATTTTTAAATATTTCGTGCAGCTAAAAAAAATTGCCTATATACGTAGGGAGGAAAACAAATGGTTGTTTTCGTAAAATAAATATATACATATAGATATGTGGGACATATGTCGTAGACATGTGGCACATATGTCGTATAATACATAAGCCATCTAGACATATGCCACATAGACATACGGGACATATATGTCACACATATAGACATAGGGGCATATAGCCATGGCCTAGATTTCTCTTTTTATTATCTGTGTATATTTTCCCGTGATGCAGATATTCAATTCAGCAGATGTCGTGCACCAGTAGTAGGCGCGGGCCAATCCCCTGATTTTTGCAGGTGCGCACGAAAAGACGCAGATGTTGCAGCGAAGAAGAGAGGGGAACAACGGCAACGGTGACATGAGTTCTGAAGCTCGTACAAAAAAAAAATGTCTCCTAGAAGGTCACAAAACAAAAACGCTCCTGCCTTCTCTTCCTTCTCTTCGATCAACTATACGCGTCTGAATAGAAACAGACGTCCCACGCTTTTCTCAGGTCTAGCCCTACCGAGACAACGCCGAACGGCGGTGATGTTTCTACAAGACATGGCGACATAAAGTTTCCATTCGAGGTAGCCTTGCATTAAAGTAGAAATATCGTAGTATTTATCGAGACTATATACACGTTATTCGCTGAAAGCCGGCTACGTATCGTAATAACAGTTCGTCACACTGAAATTGCTCAGTTAGTTTAGCGCTACACATACAGCAGCAAGGTTCCTGCTGGCTGTGATTAGACAGCCGACGAATATGACTTTGAGCGAGCATGTCTGACTCGGGTCGTTTAGCTACGTGAAAGTGACCTCTTATTTGCGTTCAGTCTGGTTAAGTTCAGAGAGGAAACAAATAAATAAATAAATAAATAGCAATGATAACGGGAGCAAACGTTTTCATTCTGCAATGATATCGCGCGCGCAAAACAAGTCTTACAAACGAAAGGACAGTTTCTTGGTGTAGTATCCTGGATGATAGTTTCTCCATTCCTTCATCCCCAAAAAGAAAGAAAGAAAGAAAGACAGAAAGAAAGAAAGAAACGTAAGAATAACAAACCCGATGTGTGGACATGCAATGCATAGAACTCCTCCACTCACTTGAGGAGGCGGGGTGCGAGTTTTAATGCAGAAGAACGGAGGGCTTACGACCCGTTTATTTTTTTCATTTATTATTATTATTATTATTATTATTATTATTATTATTATTATTATTATTATTATTATTATTATTATTATTATTATTACTTCTTTTTTGCAGCGCGTCGTGGAGACGGCATGCGCCTAAACGCGCATTACAGATGCTTAAAAAACAGCAAGAAATCGGCTGAACTACGTGTGTACGTTGCAACGCAGTTAGTTGGGAGTCGCTCCACTCCATTTTCACTTTTTCTTCCTAAATGTCAAAAAAAAAAAAAGAAATTATGCGACCTCAAGCAGGCGCGGTGCTGTACATGCGTACGTCGCTGGTGTTTTCAAAATGTCGATTCGAAAAATCATCGCGAGTTTGCTCGCTTTTGTGGTCTCTCTATATTTCGGGCACGATTATAGGATCGCTTTTCATAAACTTTATTGCAAAATAAAGCCGCTGGTTGCGCAACAGCTATATACAGGACGACGCATCCGCTTGAATAAGTAGCTTATACCGTGCTGGATATATGGAACGATACAAAGGCAGGAATCACGTTGTTTGTTTTCCTTTGTTTCATTTATTATTATTATTATATATATATATTTTTTGCAGGCGGTCCCTATATTGTCAAGGACCCTGCTCGGCAGCAAATTTGAAGATGAGCGCTCGTCATTTCTTGCCCGAGCAGCGTTAGCGTGACGAGATGAAATGATTTTCTTATCTTTTTCGTTTACTTCTCGGCATGTAATGCGCTGCTGAAACCCGTAATGGAAAAGAATCCGCTCGTAGTCTATCAATACATTTGCAAAAATGCGTTGCGGCTGTCCACGGCGCGGCTGTAGCTGCTGAGCAAGTAGAGAGAGAGAGAGAGGAAAGGGGAAAGGCAGGGAGGTTAACCAGAGAGAAAGATCCGGTTGGCTACCCTACACTGGGGAGAAAGGGGAGGGGGAGGTAAAGTGCTAACAAAGTAGCCGCCCGCAAAGGGCACGATTCTGAAGTGATTATGTTCCTTCGCTCTTGTGTACTTGAGCTGTTTGTTCTTGCAGCACTCGGATTATACAGCAAGCCTCGCAGAACGTGCCCATATTAGTTCTCTTTCGTATCTGCTGTCTTACTTGTTTGGTATTACTATCATTATTATTATATTTTTTTTTTGTATGGATACACCGGCCCGTCGAGAGACACGTCGTGGTCTTGCGTGATCCTCTGTTTTCAGAATAACAGCAGGGGCTTCGGTTATAAATTGCAAGCCGACTAATGAGCAGTCTTTAACCGATTATAATTAACACACTTCTGTTATTCTACGTGCACGACGCAGAAAACAGAGCTACGCATTGCGCAAATAGACCGCGTACAGATTGAAACCGAGGCTAGCGGTATAGGTTGGGTTTACAAAACGCCCTTACTCGTCTGTCACTCTTAATGCCATCTCTGACGGCATACGAAACATGGCCAAGGTAGATCCAGTGCTGGCCTACGTTAATTTGTGCCGGTCGAACATTGTGTCATCGTTGGCGCTGCTACCAGTTCTCAGGCTTAGTATATGTATTTATGAGTCTCTGGTATGTGTTTATCTGTTGTACGGGGGAAAGCATTATTCTCAACTGTCTCTTGGTGTGGCCCGCTGTAATATAGCGTGTCTTTCAATTTATACTGCGCTGATCAACAACAGCAATAACCACGACTTCAACAATAACGAATATTCTGAATACTGGCAAGACTTTCGTGCTTCCTCTGCGCAGGACATTACGATAACGAAGCACTGAGTTGACATAGGTG
This sequence comes from Dermacentor variabilis, assembly GCF_050947875.1. Classification (NCBI taxonomy): domain Eukaryota; kingdom Metazoa; phylum Arthropoda; class Arachnida; order Ixodida; family Ixodidae; genus Dermacentor; species Dermacentor variabilis. The sequence goes on from NC_134571.1 coordinate 40,914,980, forward strand.
GACTAATCGACTGCTCGATAGATTGCGAGAGAAAAAATAGAAAAAAGAAACGAGAAAGAGAAACGCCCGCACTTCCTTGCACTCTCCTGTGTTTTCTTTATAAGGCTGTTATATCCAGGTAACGAGCTTGCGTCGCGGTATTCACAGTTCTCTAGTTGCGATCTGAACTTGTCGGATATGAGGCGGCGAGGCGAGAGTAAAACGAACGAGTTTAAAATGGTACGCGTGCACAGATAACCCACAGCTAGTTTACGATACTTGAGAGAAGATCAACGAGCTCGGTTAACCTATGGGCCTGCATGCGCGTTGTTCCGTTTGAACGCCACGCGTGACGCCAGTTTCACCGCTGTCTTTTTTTTTTTTTTTTCTCAGAATGGGCGGACGACTTCGCCGCAGGTGACACGTGCTGCGCGACGACCGCAGAGATGATTAATCAAACATGGAGAGGACGATGTTATCTGGGCACGCTTTGCCCACTGTCGCGCGACTGAGCGCGACCTATTAAAACGATGAAATTGGTTTAATCGCGACTAACGCATTAAAACCCTAACGGGGAAGTTTATCGGTCAGCTTCCGGGGTAACCTATAGGTCTACATTTTTAAAGTTTTCTTTTCAAGTTATAGTTACATTAAGACAGTTAAGACACATCGCAGTGGCGCGAGCGCGGTCTTACGCTTAATTTTGCGGTACTAGTTTAGTGAAGAAACGTTAAGCACAGAGCGACACTTGTGGCCTCCTACATCTTTCGGTACAGTGCTCAAAACATTATCATTATAATTTTTAGTCCTTTCACCCTTCCATTGCGCCTGTTAAGAATTTTCTTCCAGAAATACGTACATTCCTATGTGTCGACCCTAAAGGACAAGTACTATATATATATATATATATATATATATATATATATATATATATATATATATATATATATATATATATATATATATATATATATATGTCGACAGAGAGAGCCACGGAGAGCATGGCCAACAGAAATCTTCGCGACAGAATGTGATGCCCCTAAGCATAGCATAATGACATCAGATTGGTAACAAAAGAGCTTCACTATCGAGCGAGCATTGTATAGCGGCATCGCACCAATATCCACAATTTGCGCACTGTAGTACGAAAGCCTGGGCTACCGGTACAAGGATGGAAAGCAGAAGAAATGAACGCCCGGGCAACTAAGCGAATAGAAATGCACTCGATGCATTATTCGAAATATTCGAATTTCATACACCCTTAATATAGGTGTAACGCTGAAGAAATAATGCGAATAACAGCACGCATACAAAAAAGGAACACGAAGCTGAGTATTATAGGCATACATGGACAAGGCAGTATAGGCGCACGACCTACTTCGTGCACAGCACGAGAGCAAGAAGGTAATATGACGTGTCGCATTTCCGTACTAATGTTGAGAGACTATAGCGTTGAGTGAGTCATGACGTTTGCGAACAGCGGTAGTTCATAACGCTAAGGATTCTTCCTTTCTTTTGTTCAGTTCAAAAGTAGACCGAACATTTACCGTTTGAAGTGACGTACAGCTGATAAATGCGCTCGCCCGGAAACGGTTACTTTTTGGACAGGTGGAATGTTTTTTTTTTCCGCTAGTCGCGAGGAAAGAGGTATCGACTAACGTGCGGTGATGTGAAGTGCCCGTTCTTTGCTTCGCGTTCTCGCTGCCCACCGAATCTAGCGATGCTAACGCGCGAGTAGTCCTGAGTGACGTTTAATATAAAAGCGTGACGTTTTGACGTGCAGAAGTTAGGAGCTACTACACACACGATAAGGCAACGACGATAAAAGAAAAATGCGTACTCGCAGATAGAATAAAAGAAGTAGGCCCCGCACTGTTATCTCTATTTGCATTGAGAACGGCGTCGGCGACTGAAATTCGCAGCATATATATATATATATATAAACACACGGTGCGTTTGACGCTGCGTTACTTTTTTCGTCTCTCTCCTTTTGTTATTTGAAATTCACTCGCCGCTCTTGGACTATAGTAAATAGATACATAGCTATTCCGTTCAACTACACGTAGGGAGTGCCGTCACTTAGTATTTTTGCCGAGGCGCAGACGGTAGAGGGATACGGGGGGACAAATTTGGAGGTGTCACGCGATGAATCCGCATAGATATTGTCAATTTCCATTTTAAAACCGAGGAAGAGCGCCGCCCGCGGGGCTGCGTTAGCGACCGGGATGCCTAAACGGACCCACAGGCCAGAGCTGCGAGTTCGACATGTGTGTGACAGAGACATTCGATGCTGCCTCGCTATATAGTGGATATCGGACCAGCAACGATTACGTTTTCTTCTCGTTCATATTGTGTCCAACTTGTTCCACCAGACGACACGCCTCACAGGGACTTGCCTTCGACTCCTGAAACTTCCTCCTCATACGCGACCTAAGCGCGATGTGTGCTCGAACTGTAGGTGTCTTGCGCAGATATTTCGGAGTTTAAAAAGCAGTTTATGCAAGGTAAGGCGTCAGAGAGTCCCACCTAGAATTTCCGACAGTCAGTCGTCATTTACTGTATGCAAAATGATAATTGGCGCGTCGCTTTTTCACAAAAATAAATAAAGAACAGAAATAGGTACATATACTGTATATATATATATATATATATATAGGGCGAGCTTCTTGTTCTTTTTTTTTTTTGCGATGTTGCTGTGATCTGCTATTTCTTCACGACAGCCTTTCAGCTCTCCAGAGAGAGAAAGAGAAACGCAAAGGAAGGACAGGGAGGCTAACCAGAGATTATCTCCTTGGCTACCCTGTACACACACACACACACACACACACACACACGCACACGCACACGCACACGCACACACACACACACACACACACACACACACACACACACACACACACAAACACACACACACACACACGCACACTTATTACTCCTTTATTGGGCCCCTGGTCCAGTTGGTCTAGGGTGGCTGAAATGTTTCGTATAGTTTGCGAGCTCTGGCTCCTTCTACAATTTTACGAGCGTAGCGTTGTTTTAGGAAAAATAAATTCAGTTCGCGAAAATGAATTAAAGCTCATGAAGGAAGGGGCGGCAAGAGAGTGTAAAAAGAAACCGCAAAAAAATGTAACAGCGATGGTAGCTGCGGTGCGTTTTTGTGGCAGTTCAAGGCACCATAAGAGACAGACAAATACTCGCTGCGAGCAAGTGCTCTCCGCACCAAGTAAAGTAAAACGATCGTTAATAAAGTACCATGTATCCCACATTGGTGCGGGCTCATAATAAAAAGCGCACGCAAAGGTGTACACTCGGACTGAAGGGGTTAATTTAGACTGAGAGCGGTGTTGTCTGTGCATGTATATCTGAGGCCACAGGAAGCGATACGATAGATGATGTCTAAAAGATGGCGGTCGTGGCGTATTTCTGGCTTTTTTATTGCTTCCGGCTCCTGTAGTTACGGAAAAGCAATGCCTTCAAGATCCGCTTCTGGTACTGAAAAAAGGTCGTCAAGTTGTCCGTGGGAAGATGGTCGTGTCCGCCGTGAGAGCCTGCTGCTGCCGCAGTAAATGAGCGAGAGCAATCATTGAAGTCCGCTGATATTTCACATCTCGCTCTCTCTCTTGTAAGCGCTAAGAGAGTAGAGCGCATATTGAACTTTCATTTCGAGAGAGAGAGAGAGAGAGAGAATGCCGTTAACTTGATTGCCTGCGCAAACAAGACAACACAACGTATACGACGCGCTCGTCCTTTGCGACTTTCCTTGCGTTTGTATTTGCTCGCGCCGTGGATATCATGTTACCATACTTGCTCTAGCCAATCCATTGTGACGTGCTATAGCGAAAAAGCTGTTTTCACACCATGGCGTGGCGACAGTCGCACCGAGAACGCGAGGCTTGAGCACGCGATCAATTACCAGCCAGTACCGACGCTTTGTGGCGTCTCCTGAATAGCAATGACGGTATTGTCATCACGTTGTAGTTGCCGTTTGCACTGCCGACCCGATTCGGGAAACTACAGCGCAGCGTTGCAGAATTTGTGGTACAGAGGCAAACACTAAGACAGCCCTCTCCTGTCTCGCCACCTTTATCGCAGGAGACAGTTGATAAGGAGACGGGTTTGGTTGACTTAACTTGGATGTTGGCAACTATTCTTGTCGCCGACTAGTCTGCAAGCAAGGAGTTATAAAATGAGCAAATTTTGATCGCAAGGGACTCGAGGGAAGTCGTGGGGTGTCGTGAGCGCAAGAAAAGGGTAATTGATTATCGCTGGTAGAGGTACTCGGTCATGCAGGGGACATAAAGATGATGATAATGTTGAAAAAAAAGGCGATATCGTGAGGTGATAACAGCATTCCAAAAATAAAGCGCTTTTCGCAAATGCGCGTGGACTGTCAGTACAGTTTTAAACGCACACAAAGCTACAAAACAACATGGTCATGCAGCACTTTTTGGGATTAGACACAACTGAAAAAGCATCGACACTGAAATACCAAGAGTCCGTAACAAGAAGGTGAGACGAATATAAAAAAAAACACGTTGGTGTGCATGTGTTAGAAAAATAATAATAAAGAAAGAACAAAGGCAATAGCAGAAATTGCGATACTTATTAATAATTGCCTCATTATTTAAAGGTATTGGCTCATCGTAATAGATTTTGGTTTTCCCAGTGGCTATAAGGTTTCTTCTTTATCATAACATTTAACTTTTTTCTGCTTCCCCCTGACAGGTTCCCAAGTTACGATCAAGATTATTCGTAATTTTGAAACGTTGAAAATGAAGGAAAAAAGGAAAAGAAAACCTTCAAATTAGCGATGACTTTTGTGAGTGAAATAACCGGTAGATAATGGGAAGTGTTCAGGAATGCTTATTGCTATCCCAACTCATCTTTGAGTGTCTACGTGTTTTACCTTCATTTTGCTAAACCTTGTCCCAGTAGTGGCTGTGCAAAATTCGTAGCTGCTTTATTGTAGAAGGTTTTCCTACCAGAGGCAGAGTGCGTCATTTCCAGGCTTAACAATGCTTCGCTCTTCGTAAACAGAAAGTGACGACATTAGCTCTAACAGAACATTTAATGAGGAGGCGCAGGTTACCTGTACCGTGTCAGAGACACCGGACAGCCGGCCACTGTCAGAGCAAAATATACTTGGACAGTGGTCACAACGGACATCCGCGCTAAAGGCAGCCAAAGGGCTAGTTTGCCTCCTACGGTCTATGGACCTGCGACACAGGCTGTGATAGCGACGTGTGTCGGCTGAGTTTTGCTCGCTGATTTCTGTTGCGATACTTACCTCTCTGCTTTCTTTCTTTTCACTTTTCCACGTGCAAGGTAGCAAACCGAACTTTCTATATTTACCTCCCGCCTTTCTTTTGTTTGTCTCTCTCTCTCTCTCTTTAAGACTTTCAAAAAAGAAAAAAGAAATATTCAAACTATTTGACTTCGCTAAACATCTACTCCAAAGCAAGTTAGCAGGCCAATATATAAGCCGCTATAATGCAGCTTATAACCGCGTCCCTAATTTCGCCCAGAAATCTTCCGGCAAATGGACCACCAGAGAGCATCGCTCTTTCGAGTTCCGGCTTTGCCCCTGCCTTCACTTCTTCCAGTTCTTTTCCTTTCATTTATTTAACTTCGTCGGTCCACTATATATTAACTCAATGCCGTCGCGGCGTCGTGACATCTCCCCGACGTTCTCTCGAAGCTTATCCGGCGTCCGGAACTGTATGCCATCACGTTGACCAGTGGCGAGGCTTCGGCGATGCGTGGCACCGCGAGTCCGAAAACACCTACCACGGTCATTCTCATTATTAGGCAGAAACTCCGAACAACCCTCCTAACTTCCCTCAAAACCGGACGAAACAGAAGTGCTGTGTGGAACTTTGCAATCTTCCATCTTAAGGGGAAAGAAAGAGAGGCAAACATGGGGCTGCGGTAAAAAAAAGAAAAGAAATCTTGTTTTTGGGGAAGTGTATATAAAGTGCTCCCGCGGAGGCTTTAAGCCTCCAGCCGGCCATAAAGTGGCCCTTTTAGCGAGCTTCGCGAGGCTGCGTCCCGGCAGAACGCGATGACTGGTTTACACAGAGCCCATCTTTCGTTGCCTCGGCTCTTGGCGGTGCGCGCGGGAGGAGACGCTAATGCCGCGAGCGGCTTCAGTTTTGATAGAGCCACGCCGGCGTTGCCGCTCCTACATATACGGCATAATGCACTCTGGCTAATTGCTCGCAGCGGAATATGAGCACGGCAGGCTATACAGCGGTGAGACCGGCGCTATAGTTTTCTTCTTGTCGGTGGCGTTGTTCGTCTGTTCCTGCCCTGCGGTGATTGATCGGGTTCGGCCGCTGGTTCTAGCTGCGGCGACGGACGCGTTCGGAGCTTCCTTGGAGAGAGCCAGAGGACTTGAGGGGGGGGGGGGGGGGGGGAGGGGAGGCGGCGCTGTTCCTGAGGAGCTCGCTCGCGTCTTTTCGGAGAGCGCCCCGTCCGTCCGCCCGCCTTGAAAAATGGTTCCGCGTCGGCTTGTGGTGGCGCGCGCGGCGGTCGGCTGACGCCAAAGCCTCTCGCCGATTAACTCGAAAAATTAGTATTCACGTCACTCGGCCGCCGCCGCCGCCGCAGTGCCTTCAGCCACGCGCGTGAGCCTCCCTTTATAGAGTACGAGCGCGCTTGAGTTGCACCCTCCCCCCCTTCCTCTTGCCGCCCACCCTGCGGCGAGGATGCGCGCGAAGGCGTTGCGATGTTGTGGCTAAAGTCATCATCTTGGATGCCTGCTCAGCGCGAGCCGAACTTGGCGTGTATTATGTGGCGCGTATAGACGAGGACGGCGGAAGCGATGCTTCGCGCGTTTCCTAATTGCGCCGTTAATTGAAAGGCCGGCCGAGTGAAGGAGTTCACGAGTGCTTTCTTTCTCTTTTTTTTTTTTCGTATCGCGTGTCAAAATGCGATGTGTGTCTTGTAGAAACGCTCTGTAGAACCAAGCGATTATTATACTGACAATTATGCAATTTTTTTTTCTTTTTTGCCTGCATAAGATGTATACTGTTGATCCAAGCCGTCCACCATTGATAGATGCTGCTAAAGCTTCTCTCAAACTATTGTGAACAAAGAAAAATGACCACGAGCGCGAAGGCTGTGTTGCGCCTGTGAGAGTGGATTTAAGTACCCTACAGACATCGAATATACTGTCTTGCTTTCTTATAGATGGGCCGTTTCGACTGCATCAAGTAAAACTTGTTTTGTATGGACATTAGTGGTTTATAAGGCGGTTTACTGTCTATAATTGTGGTTCATAAGTGTCCAAACATTTTTTTTTATGAAAGCTGTCGACATTATAGGCGACGAAACTTGTATGGGTGAAGTCCTGTAGACATTCTGCGGACTTTGAGTAAAATATATAAAGCTTTCTCTAGACTGTTTAAACAATATTTTGTAAAGAAAGAACAGCGTACTAAACGCACAGCGCCTTAGTTTACGCCGCGGACAGGAAAGAAGCAAAAAAAAAAAATAAGAAAGCTGATGCTCTGTGAATTGTAGGTTTAAATAATAGGTGGCTGTGGTATGAACGTCTTTATTTCAAATCAATATATAGGTCTCCGGACCGTGTGTATAACAGATAAACTCAGTGACTTCTCTTACAAAGTCCTTATTGAAATTTCGTTGTCTTTCTGCATATCTTTTGTTGCCTTCGGTAGGTTCAATGAGGTTCAATTGGATACCAAGCCTGATTGCCACGAGAATTCTACGAGAGTTGAGAGACGAAGTTAATCCCCACCTCGGGGGATTAACTAAAGGCGGGAGTCGGGGGAAGTGAATCATGTACGGAACACTTTACATGCACAACCATACGGTAAGAACATTTACCCGTGACGGGCTGCGCGGCTCTCAAGGTACAGCCAATATACTACAGTCGAACTCGGATATATCAAATTTGAAGGGGATCACAAAAAAAGTTCGGTATATAGGTAATTTGATATGTAAAATAAAACCTTTATACAAAAATTTTCGTGGGGATTTTACTGAGTTTCGTTATACACAATAATTCGTTATATGTAGGTTCGATATATCCGAGTTCGACTGCTGCAGCTATTTGTAGTCTGCGCGACGAACGAAACACTGTCCGTTTAGCGCCGCATGTGGAACAGTACACTTTTTCCAGCTCACAGTGAGTTGTAAACACCGGACTTTGCAAGCCGGAACACGCTGTTCGCGTTCAGCGAAAAAAAAAAAAAATGTGATTGGAGTTACATATGCGTGCAACGTCATCTCTTGCTTGAGTGTCCAGGCAGGCATGAAACGTATGCGAAACAGTTGGGGCATCTACGGCTGACATGTTTTGAGGAAGCGTGTGTACCTTTTCTTTTTCTTTTTTTGCCCTAGTAATTTATGACGCGAAATTTCACCATTTTGTTTATTGCTTTTAGTGGTCGTTGCTGTCGGCTGAAAACTTTCGCGACAAGAAATGGCGTGTTGTATACCGGCGTGGCCCAATACGTCACACTTAACTGCGTGGAAGATTGAGCTTGTTGGTTTTGCTTGACTATTACTAACATAGAGAACCGCGCGTGTTGAAAAGAGCTAAAGCAGAGCGCGAGAAACGCCCACAGCATTGAACGATGTTTCTTTCGCGCTGTGAGTTATGTGCGTGTTTATGCAAATGAGGGAATAATGTTTAAGAAATGTGGCGCGAAAAGACACGTAGTGCGTGGTCTCTGCTGCTTTGCTATGATAAATTCGACGGTAGACTTGTCTTGCTGAAAAGCAAAAGAAAGAACAAGAAAGAAAGAAGGAGAGAGAAAGAAGCGCACATACCGCCTGTACGTTATATTCAATTTGTTCCTAGAACGTTGACACGGAGGCGGATGAAGCAGTGAACGTCCTCCACGGGCGTACACCATAAAAAGTTTTCGTAATAGTTTAAGAGTGGTATCCCTTTCTGTGTACATCTGGGTAAACCTTACCGACAGTTGAGACATTTTAAGTAAGCTGTTTTAGCGAGTTCATTGCAAACCGATTGATGTCTCATGCAAACTTATGCGTTTCTACTACATACTTTGTGTATTCGTAGCGCCATTGATTCTACAGAAATTGCGGCTTCGTGAGAACATTTGCTGATCCGTTCGTTTTGGCACGACTAAAATCCTCCGCTTATATATATATATATATATATATATATATATATATATATATATATATATATATATATGCTTAACCGCTGGGATCGTATATAAGACCGCAAGAAAGGGCTATCTCGCCTCCACAAGACCGGCACAGAACTGAGCCGCCACGTCTTGGGACCAAAAGACGCGGGCGGGCAGTGACGATGCGGTATGTATTGTATGTACGCAGCTTGAAACTCCGTCGCGACGCATTAGGCGAAAACAAAGCGCGGACGATCACCAGCGCTTTTTTTTTCTATTTCTTTTTCTTCGTGTATCATCGTATACGCAGTTCGGCACCTGTGGTCATCTCATCAAGAACCGGGCATTTACGGGCGTGTCTGTCTGCACCGCGCTTCAACTTTTCTACTTATTTTTGCTGCACGTAACCAGCGAAGAGGAGTTCGTGACCGCGACATCGCCGTGGTGCGCAGGAAGCGTGTGTGTGTGTGTGTGTGTGTGTGTGTGTAATAGGGAAGGCTAGGGGGGGGGAGCAGGCTCTTAGACGAGCCACGCGAGCTCCGCGGTTCGTCCGCTTAAACAATGGAGGACGAGGCGACCGCGTAACGACGAAACGAAAAGGCGGAACCAGCCTAAAGCGTCGGCGGAGGGCGGTCTGCCACCAAATGTCTTTTTCATTGCGACGGCCCGCGTCTCAAATAGCGTCTCGAGCGCGTAGCAGCAGCTAAACTGAGCGCGCAGCGGCGGCGGTCTGCGGTCGCGCCGCGTCGGCAATCGCGCGGCGTGTGGGCAATGATGACCGTGCGGGGTACACGAAGAAGGAGGAGGAGGAGGAGGCAATTGGGCGACCCGGCCGGTCGGGTACGGCACTCCGGGAGAGGAGTCGGCCGTGGCCAGGCCGGCCGGCCGGCCCGCGCGCTTCGTCGCCGCGCCCACACGCCGCCGGTGCAGCAGCAGCGAGTCCCTTGCTTGCCTACGCGCCTGGCCGGCAGTATATAGCCCTCTCGCATCCGGATGTGCCGCCGCCGTCTTCTTTGTACCCCGTGGGGTGCCGCAGTAAGGCCTCTCTCTCTCTCTTTCTCTCTCCCTGTAGCTAAGAGAATAAATCCCCTTGTGTGCCTTTCCTCTCTCTCTCTTTCTCTAGATATGTATGTACATTTATCTTTTTCTCTGCCGACATGTGCCGTGTTGGAAACTATGCCTAACAGAAGGCGTAGCAGGGAACGCGAGCGTATCCGCCACGGCGGCTCGGTTGTTACTGCGCTGTGCTGCTGAGCGCGAGGTCGCGGGTTCGCTCCTCTCCGGGCCCATATTCATGCGCGCACAAGAAAGGTTCTTACGCTAAAGCTGTATACCCTAAGAGCTCATGGCGGCCAATCGCGATGTTGGACATGTCATTAGCGAAGGCGGCTGGTTAATTGCAAACAGCACTTTCGAACGAAAAGCTTTCTGAATTCGGAGCCGGGCTTTTTGGCAAATATAGATTTAAGAAACGAGAAGCGACGCTGCTTCACATTCGATATTCACCACAATAAGGTACGTAATTCTTGCTCTCCGTTCGTGCGCGTTCCTTGCGCACTGGCCGCGGACTCCAGAGTAATCGTGCAAAACATTCGCAAGGTGTTGACAAGTTCATCGAAAAGAATTACGGCATAAAGAAAAATAGACATCTTGCGGACTTCGCGGTCATGCACACTGTTCGTCATCTGCTTCGAAGGAAGTGCCGCTATCTCTCTTGCGCATGCGCGCGCATCACCCGAATCCTCTTTCTAGATTTTTCTTTTCCGTCCCCTCTTCATGCTTAGGGTATAGCAAACCATCTCCAATCAGGCTAACCTCCCTGCCTTTCTTCTCTTTTTCTCCCTTACTAGTATCTTCGAGATTGAAGCCGGCTGCTTTTTACAAGTTTCCCAGCAGGTTGCGCAAAGGTGACTGATTGATATTGACTGATCGGCTTGAACAAACGAAAACAGCACGATGGCTGCGACAGACACTGCTGTGGTGAAGATATTCCAGACTGAATTCGACCTCCTAGGTTTCACTACGTCGTACCAAAAGCTTGGTGGACGAGCGCTCTTTGCTCCCGCAGTTGGAACGTGATCTCGCGGCCGGGTATCGAACTCGCCACCTCGTGGTAAGTAATAAATCAGACATACCACACGGTGCTGTGTTATGTCTGTGTTATCTACCCTTCGGAATGTGAAAACGGGCTTGCTAACGACAAGTAAGGACAAATTGATGTCGTACAAGACAAACAGGCTTGCACCTTTTCGCCTATACGACAACTATGCTGAGGCGGCTTTGATCGCCACTTTTGGAGTGCATCTCCTTGGGGGCGAATCGCCCAAGCCAAGCGACCTTCGCCTTCCTACGCGACCGCCAACGCTCGCGGCTGGCGCGGCGCGCGAGCGAAGGACGACTGCGTTTCTGAGCGAGAATCACGTGCGACCCTGTGTTGGGTGTCCGCGAAAAAGCGCGTACGCAACCATCAGCGTGGAGAGAGAGAGAGAGAGAGAGAGAGAGAGAGAGAGAGAGAGAGAGAGAGAGAGAGAGAGAGAGAGAGAGAGAGAGAGAGAGAGAAGGCAGGGATGTTAGCGAGTCAAGAGTCTGTTGGCTACCCTACCCTGGGGGAAGGGAGAAGGGAAAGAGAGAGAGAAGAGAGAGTGAGCGAGGGTATAAAGACGTGCACGGACAGTACTCGAGTCCCTCGCGCAAACCAGACGTTCTGAGAAAGCACAAAAGTGCCATTCCTGCCTCCTGAGCCGATGATCGGTGGGGACGGTGCTCTATAGGACTGTACGTTCACTCAGAGGACGATCATCTGATTTCCTCAATGTACTGGACAAAGATTGTCCTTGTGCTTGAAATTGAAAGCAGTGGCACAATAAGTGGTCAGTGTTCTCCTCGCATCCGCAAGCATCACATGCAGGACTATCAGCCATTCCAATAAGTGCTGAGTCCTAACAAAAGGAGAGAGCTGTGCAGCAGCAGCGGCAGCGCGAGATTCACTACACTCCAAACAAAAACGCGGTAGATTCACTTTACGTGTGTACACTCTGCACGAATCATGAAAAGGAAGCGCTTATTTAAAACAGCGATTCCCGTAAATGAGACGGAAGTAAAGCACGCTTGCTTCTAACTTGAACGATTATCGGGTGCAGAAATGCCCCCTGTGGAAACTTCCTTGCTTCAGCGCTGGAACAAGAAAAATTGCGGGCTGTGAAACCCGGAAATATGACGTTCTCTTTTGAATATAGTGGCTCACCGTGTCCACCAGTGGCCTAATTCACGAGCCTTTTCGAGCGCAAGTACTATCTACCGATGGCCGGCCACCTTCTCTATAATTACATGTCTTGTATCAGGATTTGCCGAAATTTGTTTGTGCAAACAACTCTATAGCGATAGGAGCTGTTTTCTGAATACAAGCCCGCCTGTCCCGTTCTTTTTTCCTTCAGGAAAACAAGAAACGAAAACAAAAGACAATCATGTCCTGTTTTCCAGTGAACGAATGTAAGGTAATAGTCAGTTGTTGCGCGCCTGCGGGTTTAGATATGGTCAGACTAGCCGTGATTTCCTTCTTTCGTGATCACCGTTAGATGGTAGTTATTAAGCCGCACTGGCAGAACACAAGGAGGACGCTCTTATTGACTTCCATGTGGGATCTAGTAATACTAAGGAATATTTTGCGTGCACAGGTAGACCGCGTAGTCGCGTGACGGACAGGGGAGCGAACGCTTATACATCGACGAAGGTTGCATGCATACAGGCGTACACCCAAGTTTCTGCACATACCCACCGCGTTTCTGATCGCGACGTTGCAGAGACTGCAGCAATGCGTCACCGGAATCGCCCAACCTAACTCATCAGGCTCAAACGCTAGAAAAGCAAAGAGATAGCTCGACGTACTAACACGGGGCAATGAATAAAAAAAAGAGGGAGAGAGAGAGAGAAAAGAAAAGCGCTACGGTAAACTCAACCGGCAGCAGTGGAGTACTTCAGTTTATACTTGCAGCCATTCGCGATAGCGCAATTGGTCCTCTCACTTAGCCTTGACAGGGCTCTTTGTGCTTGCAAGTTTTTCGAGCCACGAATGTTTATGAGGGCACTGGATAGTTTCGCAATAAAGGAAATGGCGCATCGAAGCTCGTTGCGGGCGCGCGTTGGCTGCTCACGGATAGCGTAAACAAACTCGCCGTCCCGGCTCATTCTCTCGGCGTGCCGTTTAAATCGCGCAGCCGTTATGTTCCGGCAGCCGAAAGAGTTCCTGCTTCCTTCCTGAAAACAGGGTGAAGCTGCAAGTGAACCCGTTGGCGCGCCAGCCCAAGCGATCGCACCTGTATACCTGTACATTCACTTCGCAGTGGGTCTCAGATAGAGGATTTAGCTATGCGGGGGCCGCCGCATGGGGTCAGCCGCGCGGTACCTTTGTCCAAGAGAACCGCGTTTTATGCGTCGAGTTAATCTGCCACCTAACGGGTGGTTCCTCGAGTGCGTTATCGCGGCGACGGCTTGCCCGAATTCCCGCACGCGCCCCTCTAACCAGACTAAGTCGCCTCGGTAACCAAAAAGAGGGAACTGTCGCCGTGTAGCGTGGCCGCGCTCTTCCTCGCTCTTCCTCTCGGCACAAATGGCAACCCGTTCTCGTTTCCTCGCGTGCCGTGTTTCTGCCTTCTTTCTTTCTCCTCGATCCCGTCCCTGGCCTCGGCCGTCGAGCTGTTACATAGCGGCGGCGGCGAACGTAGGCGCGCCGCGGTGGGAGGAAAGAGCAGGGAGGCCTAATGGTCACTGGGGCGCAAAATTGGTCACGGCTCACGGTATATACGTCGCGGCGCGCGCGCACACACACACACACATACGTGGAGCGTGGGTCACGGCTGCCGCCGTTGCCGCTAACAGCCGCGCGCTCGCGAACGCTCTGCGACGCGGCCGTGAAAAAAAAAAAAGCGCGTATAATCTGCCTTGCGCCCGCGTGTATGACGCGGGCACACTCGCGAGCACGCGCCTGGCCGTTGCCAGCGCGCCAGGCTGTTCGCGACGACGTTCGCGCGCCGCAGCACCGCTCTCGTCGGCAGCGTTGACCGAATTCCGCGTTCCGTGCGTCTGTGTGTGTTTCCTTATACGTTACTTTTTCGTGCTTCGTTTCTTTTTCCCTGCCTTAGCTAGCCCTTCATTTTTGCCGTTCCATGCCGTGCGTTGTTTGCATTATATTTTTTGCCTGCGTCTTTTATCTTGCTCTTGTCCTCCCCGTTTCACTGAGCAGTGAGACGCGCTGCGCGCGAACGAGAATGTGCCTTCAACACGGTTTAAAGGATATACTAAAAAGAAAAAGAAAAGAAAACGGGACGCGCGCGATGTAGAGATATTGAGCTACGGCCTGTAATTTGGGATGGGCTGTTTAAGACAAGAATGACACTAAGAGAATTTCGGATATGTTGCTAAGCCATTGATGTTTCTTCGCGCGCTAGGCAGGCAAACAGAAACGCGTGTTCTTAGCAACTAAGAACTGCAATAGTTGCTTAAAACGCGCTCTACTGTTTCTGTGCCATTGCGCGCGCAGAAAGAGCGAAGGCACACCGGCGTATCCGATCTTCTGTTGGTGTAAGGCATCCCTGACTCGTAAGATGGAGGTATGCGCATCAGAAGGCCGTGCAAGCGCTACTGCGCTTCTTGAGATCGACCGGCCTGTGCGAACGCCTGTGACTGAGACGCCTTTTCTGTTACCTGTTTCATTTTCTTTTTTTTTCTTTCTTTTTTTTTCTCCTCTCACGCTTTCTCGTCTTTACAACCCCCATATCCCCCACCCCAGGGCAGGGTAGCAAACCAGAAACCCACCTCTGGTTAACCTCCCTGCCTTTCGCCCTCTCTCTCTCTCTCATCATCATCATCTATGCAAATCGGGGAACCTTTCTTTTTGGTAGTTTATTTCTTTACAGCGCAGATGTTGCGACTTCTTGGCTAAATGTGACCCGAGCTATCTCATCACTAGACCGGTAGAAGAACTGAAATATTGCCTATAATTTGTACAGATTGTACGTGGTGTCATCGACGCAAACAGCAAGTATTGGTAACTCCCATTCCACTTATGGTTTCCTTCTTTCTCTGCATATATTTTATGGCACTTTATGTAGTGCTTCAGATTGGCTCTGCCGGGAAAAACCTTGCACCTGTTTGTTTCTGCAGATTTAGCGTTGCCTAAACTAGGCCAACGTACGAACATCGGCGCCCACATTCGTATTCAATTCGCTCGAATAAATCAGGCTCGCGCCACCGAGCACCGCCGCATGGACAGAGGGCAGTGAGATAAGCCATTGTCACGTGTCCAAGGACTTTTCTTCCTATCGTTATTATTATTTTTTTAATGCCGTTGCTGTTGTCTCCTTCTTCGAACACGCCATATTCGGCGGTGTACGAGTGGAGAAGGAAAAAAAAGAACACACATGCACAGAGAGGACATACAAATAAATGGGACGAAAACTGTATCTGTCCACGGCAGCGTGCATGCTTCATGCTCCGATGGTCGCGTGGTCGGGGTCGCCCCGACCACAAAAACGGGGCAGTCCTAATGCATTCCTGCCAGCAGGCAGAGTAAAGTACTCGGCGATGATATAGAGTTACTGTATAGGCTCCCTAAAGGGAGCCCTTGCAGTTGAACTCTGAGCGACGAGTTCGCGCCGCGGTTGCGGCCGGTAGCAGGACCACTGCCAAATCGGCCCTTCGCAAACAAGCACCGTCATTCCCACCCGCGAGGATGAGACGCAACAGGAAACACCGTATATATGCGCGGGCAAGGGAATAGAGATGGCCGCTCGCCATTTGCGTCAATTCGCGCAACTCACACGAGAACCGAAAATGCACGCTGCATTACAGAGCGTCGATCGGAGACACCGTCTCCCTGTATACACTCGGAAGCGGCGGCAAGAGGAGAGGGATCGATTGCGGCGCGATCTATTTTCGAGTTCGACGGCCGTACGTATACGCATATATGCGCGAGTGCGAGAGTGGGCCGTCAGTTCCCCCCGTGTGTGCGGGCGAGCGTGTGTTCTTCACCGTCTGTCCACGCATTCTTCTGCTTGGCGCCCGCGCTCACATCGATCCCTCGGCGAAGTGCGCGCGCGCGCCAGTGTCACTTGTAGCAAACACTTAAGCGTGTGTGCCGCGTGCGCCAGCGGTCCGTGCCGGTAAATGCGTGCAGCGCAGCGGAAGCGGGCGACAGACAAAGGGCGCCGAGTCCCTTGCGAAATGCAGATTTGGTCAGCTTATGTATAGATTACTTGTAGGCGTCGTACTGTAAACTACTTGTAGATTGCTATACTGATAGACCAGTAGCGCACTTCCGGCTCCATGTAGACTCTCTCCTTTGTATCTCACATTATGTGGAGTCTCATTAAATTTAGCAGTTGATTACGCATGCAAGGGCATAAATTATAGGATTTGTTAGTGGATATTCTACGAAATCGGGGCCTTAGATCACGCCACAGCCCACACAAGGTCACAGATAATCAATGGACAACCTGTGGACATTTCGCGCATCATACACGCTGTGTAAAAGTTGTATTCAGTCACTCTACATAGACGTTAGAGATGTACTATTAAACTCGTGTCCCAGGGAACGTTAAGCACGTCAGTTACAATAGCTATGCTACAATTACGCTATAGACACATTAATCAAACACGCACTATATAGACACTTCCATCAGAATCTTATCCGGTGAACCTCCCTGCCTTTCCCATCCCGTTTCTCTCTCTCTCTCTCTCTCAGCAGTGAACGCCGGCGTGTGTCAGCTCGAACGCGAATTAATTTCCACGAGAGTGCACGCATTGCGAGTGTCACGAAACGCAAGTTGTGAGTGCTGTACTGAGCGCCGACGAGCATGGGCAAACACGAGTGTTAAAGGAAGTCAACATTCGCGGACACGAGTGCTCAATCAACGGGGCGAGTATTTGCGCAGGCGCATTAAAGCAGAAAACGCAGTATAGCAGTAAACATGTCCGCGGGGCTATGTTTGCTGCCTACTCCGTCACGAATTATCTTTTATTTATATTCTCTCCCTCTTCGGTCTCGTCGCGCGGGAAAAGTACGCGGGCGTTCCTTGGGCGCATAATGCGTGTTCGCTTGACAGCAAACCATGCCACTGATCTGAGTGCCACGCCACCTGCATGTTTTCGTTATGGGAGACACGCGATCGATTGGTGGGGGACGGGGACACTGTATACCACATGTCGAAGGACAGCGTGTAAGCGCGAAACTGGATAACTAACCTAGTTAGTTATGCAACCACAAACCGAAACATCGCGTGCGCGAAGGACGCTGTACAGATAGACGGATGCGTGATTCTGCATGGTGTGCTGCTCAATGTTTACAGCACAGCGAAATGCTTCCTTGCATACTCGCGACCTTTTTATACGTGAAAAAAAATTAAAAGGAAAATAACAGAGAATGGCGTCGTTCAACTGGCGCGTGGTTCCCAAAGAGAGAATGGAGTGCAAACGGTGATATGTGTTGTCCACGTTGAAGTATTCCCGTAAAAATCATACTGGGAGCTTGACTGTTGCGCTTTGGTTCGTCAGGAGACATCTGGATATGTCTGCGGCCATAGTTGCCCCATGAAGACTAAACACACACACACACACACACACACACACACACACACACACACACACACACACACACACACACACACACACACACACACACACACACACACACACACACACACACACACACACACACACACACACACACACACACACACACACACACACACACACACACACACACACACACACACACACCACAACAAGAACAGTTCTGTTAGAAAAAAAAAAGAGGTATCGATCTGCTCCCGCGTGTTTCCTTGATGGGGACATTCTGACGAGACAACAGTCCGCCACAGCAACATTTCAAACTTTCCCAGATTGTTTCTGATGCTGTTTATAGCTGGAAGTCAATAGAGCCTTTCACAACTGGTTTCATTTTTCAAGGTGGAACCATCCAGGGGTCAGCCACCATGGGTTAGATCTCATAGTGTCTTTAGGTAGAACTCTATATTACAGCTACTTCGTGCCATTTTTCATGGAGAAATTATGTGTGGTGTTGAAACCTAGAAGCATATCAACACCGATTTTTCGGTAGGGAGAGCGTAAGTCATAACGTGCTAAAACAGTGGGAATCGGAGACCACAGGTAAATTCCGAAGGTGTCTATGGTTTCCAAGTCTATAGAGCCTATATAGTGCCAATACTTTCACAATCTCGCATGAACTGTACTTCATCGGCTTCGTGCGTCTGTCCCAATTGGCGTCAGTGACGTGTTCCTACCGCTGCTGCCTGTAAGGGTCATCTTCGCTCGCAGAGCATGCGTACATTCTTATAGCAGTAACGTGCATAAAGGGTGTATGCCTTCGTATATTTAGGACAAAGATCTTTGTTAAAAAGTTATTTCCAGGCTGTTACGCACCAGAGCCATGATCTAATCGTGAGGCACGCCGTAGTGGCTGACTTCGGAATACTTTTGACCTTTTGGGATTAATTTAAGTGCGACCAGTGCACGGTACACGAGCGCTTTTTTATTTCTTTTTTTTTTTTGCATTCCGCCCTCATCGGAATGCTCCCGCCGTGGCCTGCATCGAACCCACGGCCTCGGGCTCAGCAGCGCAACGCCATAGTCACTAAGCTGCCTCGGCGGGTGTAAAACTTTGTTGCATCTCTGTAACTTACACGCTGCACTTATACTGTTCTGTGAAATCCGCCCACGTTCAGCCAACCAATCTATGGAGCCAACAAATGTTAGCGAAAAGGTTAATGAAGCATTGCGCCGTAACTTGTACTACTAAGTTAGTTGAGAGAGAGAGAGAGAGAAAGAGTAAGAGAGAGAGAAATAATGAACGGTAAGTGGAGAAGTTAGCATATAGCTACAGGCTCGACGTCACAGAACGATTATATGAAGAAAAAAAAAAGAAAGAAAGACGAGCAAATACATAGAATATCGCCTGTTTGGCTCTTTGACCTTTCGTTCAGCTATGTCTTTCGCGGCCGCGTGGTCTCATTGATCCTTCTGTTCTTTCTTTTATCTTTCTTTTTCTTTTTCATTTTCTTTTTCTCTGAGCAGAGAAAACAGAGAGAGGAAAGGCCGCAGGTTTTCATCGAACTTGTGCGACCAGGCTACATTAGCAGGTTTTCCAGGCTCGCTGCTGACAGGTACAAAGCGCCGCCGCCGTCGGTGGTGGCGAGGAGGAGAAAGTCAGCGGGGAGAGAGAGGTCGCGACCGCAGAGCTCACGACGGGCGGGCGAACGAAGGCTCGGGCGGTGCCTCTGGATTATGGATCGCGTCGAATCTTATCGGAGGTTCGACCGCACCTTCTCGTGGGTCGAGGAACGGCAAAACACACACACACACACACACACACACACACACACACACACACACACACACACACACACACACACACATATATATATATATATATATATATATATATATATATATATATATATATATATATATATATACATATATATATAAACTGGACTGAATAACGGAGAACAAGACGGCATGCCGACGAATAATATTATACGGGTCTTGCTGAAGACCACGAAGCGGAGCTTGCAGGCGCCTTTGCAAACAAATTGGTTCTGCCGCAAGACAGCCGAATCCACGGCGGTTCGCCGGCAACCATCTACTACCCGATTTGTCACTTTCGTTTCCGAGCGCGCATCAGGACTCCTTCGTGCGCGAGCTTAATGGGGCGCGTGTGCCAACGCGATTGCTTTCTTTTAATTATTATTATTATTATTATTATTATTATTATTATTATTATTATTATTATTATTGTTGTTGTTGTTGTTGTTGTTGTTGTTGTTGTTGTTGTTGTTGTTGTTGTTGTCTGAGAACAGAGCTGCGTGAATTTTCTCTTTCTTTTTTTTATTATTTCTCCCTGCTTTTTTACACCACGCTACTAGTAATACACATCGCGAGGTCTTAGTGTTGTTGCGATTCGCCTGCGACACGTGGTTTTGCCGGCGCGACTGCGGCGGGGCGGCAGACAATTTTGGCCCGATCGTCGTCGCCGCAACGCTCATCGCCAGGTGTTTCCAGGCGCGACTGCGGCGATGCGACCGCATAGGGATCATCCTCGCATTCCAGTCATTGTGCCCGAAACAGGCGATGCCAAAGCAGGGATCATCCTCTCATTCCAGTCATTGTGCCCGAAACAGGCGATGCCAAAGCAGGGACCATCCTCTCATTCCAGTCATTGTGCCCGAAACAGGCGATGCCAAAGCAGGGACCATCCTCTCATTACAGTCATTGTGCCCGACCGGCAGCGCTACAACAGGGTGCTACGAGATCGTGCTCGACAGGGTGCTACGAGATCGTGCTCGTCATGGTGCTACGGCATCGCTACGACAGTGTGCGTCACCATTAGCCCATTGTACATTCACGTGCTCGTCTTTTGAGGGGTTCCTTCTTGCCCTCAACTGCGAGAGTATAAAAACAGCTGCCCCCGGACGCAAAAAGGAGGGCTCCGATTTCTTCTGTTGAGTGAAGTGCTCTCCCGTCTCTCTACTTCGGTCAACCTGACCGCCAACTCTTTGCGATGTTAAAATAAACAAGTTGTTTTGTTGTTACCAGTCGACTCATGCTTTGCCGGGACCTTCGGATGCTTCCAGTTGTACCCCAGGCCGCCAGGCCAACGCTACCCTTGGGGCTTGCGACCCAGGTACAACCACGGGCGTCAGCGCCGAGTTCCCAACAGATCGTACCAGCAGTCCGATCCAAACAGTGTTTCCAATAGACTGAAGTGAGTCTTCCGCTTGCGCGTACCGCATGCATGGTGCATAAACACGCTATCATCGTAACTGCGCCTGTTGGTCGAACGTATATAGGGTGTTCAAGCTACGTTAGCCAAGCTGTTCAGCGAAAAAGATAATTAAGAAAACACGGCGCAAGATGTGGTTTTAAGATCTATAGTGTTCGGTCGTCAGCGTTCTGACAACCGAACACTATAGGTCTTATAAGTGTTGCACCGTGTTTTTAAAATCTTTTTGAATTTTTTTTCGTTTAAATTTTGGCTAATGTTAAATGTGACACACGGTATAGAGCTTTGTTCATCGACCGACAAACTTTAGTCATTTATTTATTTATTTATTTATTTATTTATTTATTTATTTAGTTAGTTAGTTAGTTAGTTAGTTAGTTAGTAAGTTAGTTAGTTAGTTAGTTAGTTAGTTAGTTAGTTCCTTTCTCCCCTCTTTCTTTGTGCTAGTCAAACGCTTGCAGTTATTCCACAGCACGTAATCATAATTAACCGTTTCGACAATATAGGCTATCATAACTGTGGTCATTATGTTATCGCTAGAAGTGCATGAAGGGGGTCTATTTAAGCAATGTAACCGTTAGAACCGGTTTGTCGACTGCAGATGCAAGTATTTTTCTGTTAACGAATTGTCCGGCACCTCAATCTGAGATTTTGGCTCTCAGTTACGGGACATCGTACGTCCTTCAGCAGAATAGGATTCCGAAACGAGCTAGTTTATTTACGGCTAAGGCAGAGTTTGAACAGCTCAACAGAAACACGGCACAACGGGAGGCAGACATTCCATTTATAACGTCGTCGCTGAGCTATCATCTGATTTCGTGCATGGCCCAATATATATATATATATATATATATATATATATATATATATTATACACGCAAAAACAATGAGAAAGAGATACATACATCTACCCCTTGTATCGGCCATGCAAAAGGGGAAACGATAAGAGGCTTTTCATCCTTCAAGTTCGCCTATACTTTAGGGGCCGAATTCAAAAGCATTTCTTTTGCAAGTTCTGTGCGTCTACTTCTTTTGTGTGAGAGGTGCTTTCAACGACACTTTCTCGACGTACTTATTTCATTACCCCTTGAAGCTTTGAAAGAAATGTAAAAGTAGGCTAGAGTCAGCCGCCCGCTCTCGCAATGCGCGAAAGAAACCATTTGAGGAAATTAGTGCGGCGGTAAGTGTTTGTGTACGCGTTCGTGCCGGTGCGTGTACTTGTGCCGAAGGAGACAAAAAGGAAAGAAAGAAGCACGACGAGGGAGGAGTGAGGGGTGAGGGCCTGACCTTAAGTGCGGCGGGCGCGTGCGACCCCTCAATGCCGTTTCGGCGTCCCGGAAGGGTGGTGGATGTACAGCGACTAGGCGGGGCTGTGATAGAGAGCGACCCCCTCCCCCCTCGCCCCCCTTCTCTCTATTGATGATCGTCGAGGCCCGCGCGGCGTTGTGTCCCACCCCCTGCGGCAAGGGAGCCGGCGAAAACGCGTCTCTCGCTGAAACGCCTACGACATTACATCGGCTGCAGCGGCAGCGCCAAACATCAGAACCATGCCAGTCGAAGCAGTCGCCGCGGAACGACCGCGATCGAGCGCTGGCCCGTTTTTCTCTCTTGCTTCGTTAGCTAGCTCACGCTTTTTTTTTTTTTTCTCCGAGTTTCCATGCCCCTTCCGCGTCCGTCCAAGATTCGTTCTTCCCGCGATGTGCACCCAGCTCCGAATCAAAACCGATGAACCACAAACGTATATCACGACCGGCGCTGAAATGACGTTGTTCTCCGAGCCGACGAGGCAAACGCACGAGGTGTATACGCGGAGAATTCTGCGCCGTGTTTTGCGCTTTGAACGCGGATCAGGGCAGTCGCTGCGTCGCCCGTGCTACGATGCCGCAGTTGACCTCTCTGCGAGATAATGGTCTGAACTAGGTACCTTAATTCTCTATCCCGTCTGTTGCGTTTCGTGTACGTAGGCTGTGGTATGCGCTGCGTGTGTAATCTCGTTACTTATAAATTTTTGAGTCACTTCACAGTGCCTAGAGGCGCTAGAGATTCTAGTATAGCATGCGGCCGGCATCCTGGTAGAAACGCCTCTCTAGGTTTCGGCGCTCTCTCTATCTCATATTCGATTCCTTTTCTTTTCTTCCCCCTTTTTTTTCCCTTCACTCCTGCGGAAAGTTTTGATGATTGACTGCAGTTCGGCCTTGTTTCGTGGAACGTGATGTCGCTGAGAACAAGGGCAGCAGTTAAACAAGACTCCGAACTGTTGTGATAGGCAAGCTATATACCGGGTGTTCTTTTTGTAAAGGGGCCAAATTTTTAGAAATTGCCTGTGGCACGTAGCGCAAACTGCGTCGCGACGTTCTCGCGTTTATTCACCCAGCTAACAAGCAAACGCAAGAAAAGAATTTGGAAAAAAAAAAGAAAAAGAACGAATTGAAGGAAACGCCGAAAAAATGCATACGCGACAGACGTCTCTTCCTAAAACGGATTCAAGGCCCGTTCGCCATCCTCGTTTCTGCCAGGCCTCCGATTGCTGAGGTTTGTGCGCCTCGGTGTAGTATTTTAGGCGCGCTGCATATACATCGTCCGGTCCTTCCTCTCTTCTCTGGCTATCGCTTCGTTCGGCTGCACAGTTGCGCGTTTCTCCAGCTCTGCTCCAGGGGGGCCGTATAGGAGTTCTAACGACCTATACCGTTGTACGCGACGCTGAGTTTCCTCCGAGCGGCGCTGGGTTTACCTGAAGGCCACAAAACAAAGACAAAGAGAGAGAGAAAGAGAGAGAGAGAGAGAGAGAGAGAGAGAACGCGCGTGGCGAGACAACGGGCGCGCATGGCAGTGCACAGCGCTCGGGCTCCTGTGAGAACACGACAAACGTTGAACAAGGCTCCGCGCTGCTTCCCGCACCTTTACCCCCTCCCCCCCTCCTTCTCCCTCTCCACGGGAAAGGACCGGCCGCGTCGTCCGGCGTTGGCTCCGCTAATGAGCCTCTAACGAGCGCCTGTCTCCGTGGCCGCTGCTGCAGTTGTGTCCGCTCCATTTGTGTCCTGCAGCCATGCGCCTCTTTGGGAAAAAAAAAAGCGGAGGGGGGGGGGGGGGGGGGGGTTATCGTTCCATCTTTTCTGGACCGTGCCGCGTCGACTTCTGTGGTCGGTGCGCTCTTGCTGCCCCCTTGAAACGCGTGCGCTTGTCTCACGAAGTAGTGAGAAAAAAAGAAATATGAGAGAGCGAGAGAGAGAGAAATAAGGAAAGGAGAGAATAGGAGAAGCGCATGAAGGCGACGCGTACAAAGGACTGCAACCCGCGCTAAGCATCGTGTTTGTGACCTTGTAATGGAAGGATAATTTGACCTTCTTTCTTTTTTTCTTTGTTTTCCTGGGCCCCTCTCGGAGCGCTGCGCAAATAATCTTGGAACAATGTGGCGGTTTGCTTTCTTTGCATGTACAAACCTCTTTTTTCGTCTCGTCGTCGCGACTCCTTGTCCCCTCTCTTCCTTTTATGTTTCTTTTTGTACTCTATCAAAGAAAGCAATTTCCCGTCCCGCATGTAAATATGCTTGTATAATGCACTTTTGTGTTTTAAATAGCGATGTTACTGGTGGGCTCTAAACTATGGAAGGGAAGCATTGTCTAGTGCCACTTAATCGTGCCTGCTGTGTCTACAAAAACAATTCGTGAACTCTCTCGAGTGAGCTTTCCTACGGCGGCGCTCAGAGCACGCGTTTATGTGCCTGACATCACCCGAAACTGCGTTCGCAACGAGAACTCACGCATGAGGATGTCTAGGTACCGCACGGCATGGAGAGGCTAAAAAAAAAAAAAAAGAAAATGAAAGATACTCGCTTGCCACATGAATAATGTTTCTCTTTTCTCACGCTTTCCGCCCGTTTTTTTTTTTTAAATCTACCTCCTGCATATTAAAAACACTTTAATCAAGTGGTGCTTTCTGAAGTGAGTGTTGATGGTTTTGCTAATTACTATGGTGTTCTTGCCAGACACTTCCACTCGTTCTACGAAGAAAATTTGAACGAGGCTTGAATGGAAGTGTTTGTCGAGGACAACTACACCGATTGGCTGCCGCAACCTGCCGCGGTAACTTAGTGGCTCGTGTACTAAGCGCACGTTAAAGGACCCTACGTGGTCAAAATTAATCCGGAGTCTCGCCACCATATACGGTGTCCCTAATAATAAGATCACGGTTATCGCACGCAAAAAAAAAAAAAAAATAAACTAGATACCCCGACATCTACCCGAGCCAGACGTGCAAAGTCTGTAAAACTCAATCAGCAACACTCCCCCACATGCTATGAGAATGCAAACATCAATACCCAGACGTTAATTCCGTGACCCTCTTGTCGAGATGGCACGCCGTCCTGTGCAGCTCCCATCTCGACGACCAACTCTGGGCGACCCAGCAGGCCTACGAAGCGGCGAAGAGGCAAGACCTCGACGTCCCATCGTGGGAGGCCTAGCTAGGCCCAGCCGACTAAAGTGCTGGTGCTCATTAAAGTTCTCTCTCTCTCTCTCTCTCTCTCTCTCTCTCTCTCTCTCTCTCTCTCTCTATCTATCTATCTATCTATCTATCTATCTATCTATCTATCTATCTATCTATCTAGAATTTAGCATTGAATTGTATGCGCGCATTCGGGCTACTTCAACCGTTTCCGCCGTCGCCAACCGAGACGGCGGAAAAAAAAATACCCTGGACTATGTAATTATACTCAAGGTTTATCGGTCGATGATAATATGCATTTCTCGGGCACAGCGCTGTGCTGATTACATATATAGACAGTTGAAATGAATTTTAGCAACAAGGTTGTAATAACAGGCGTCCACGCTTCCGTAAGGAAGGTGGCCTGAGCTCTGCGATGCAGATCAAATAAGAGGTTATATGGCAACTAATAGGATATTCGAGATACCAGGTTGAAAGCAATGTCCCATCATATACGTATGGCTGCCGGCGCTCGCAAGCGTTGTCTCTCAAAGTGACTATATCAACCGAACTATATCGTTTCCTTTGATTGACAGTGCAACGTTAAAATGATCTACAGGCAGCATCGTGGGCGTCTGAACGAAAGTTTCAACTCGTAAAACCTAACTTTAGTTTGCAAACGGTACCACAGGAGTCCCGCGAAGAGCAGCAGTTTTCGACCCACAGTGAGTTCTACGCTCCTTTGCATTTCGCTTGGAAAGCACATTCGCCCAGGGCCTTTCTGCAGAATGGCGCACCCCTGCAGTGCGCATAGCCGGATTACCCGCATTCTTTAGATTAAAAGCATTCAGTATAGCACCTGGCGCGGACGTCTGCTCCGCTTCCAGCACATGACGTCGATTACGGCAGTGCATCGCACTTGCTCCAGACATATACGCTCAAAGCTATGTACGCATGTACCGAAAGAAGCGTTTGACAATTCGCCTGCCGAAACTAGCGCTTGGCTTTGTCTCTGTCTCTGAATAGGTGTGGAACCTTCAGCACCGACGCTTTCGAAGCCAGCCAAGCGTGTTTTGTTCGAATCCCGTCGGTTGACTTTTTGTCCTCCGTCTGTCAAACTCATCGTCTGCAATCTGCTTCACCATTCACCGCTCCGTGTCGTCTGCTCTGCCATCGGTCATCCGCTACTTCGGCGTCAGCCAGCCTTTGTCCGCATGCTACTGCTCACTATTCCTCACGCCACTATTTGTCTTTTGTTATTTCATTACTCGACATCAGGGGGATTTTCAGTACGCAGATAAACTTTGCGGCGAGTATGTATAAGAACGTGGAAGCTCACCCGCACTGACACACTTGTATGCTGTAACAGTCATTAGCCAACATTTCCGCAAACTGTAGGTTGCCAGTAGTGCTTCAACGCGCTGCAAAAAAAAAAAAAAAACCATCGGTAAACACGTTTCTGCGGTTTGAAGAGGTGGTTGTTAGTACTATGAGCACTATATAAAGTCTATAGGAGAAGAGAAAGTTTATTCATTCGTAGGCACCCGTACAATAGCAGTAAGTATATCTATGCAAACAAACCACAGGACAGATACGGAAAGAAATTTACTTGCGCGCATTTATTTGTGCCGGAATAATCATTACGTTCTATACTGGTGCGTAAAATGGTTGCAACGCACTTGCGCATGCAATGCAACGCACTCGGTGTGAACAAACAGAATGGTATAAATGGTTTTTACCAGTGAACAATGACAACTATCAAATCACGAAAACTACTGCAGTGTACCAGCATGCTCAATCATATTATATGTACAATCAGCCTCAAATTCGTATAAGACACCCGGGGTGCACACGATTACGAAGTGGTTAAACAGAAGGTAAACAGAAAGTATTCCACATCACACTGGCCGTAAAACAACTTTGCCTCTCCAGGCTTCTCCACAGTGAAATTGTTCGACGCTCAGCAAAGTGCTCGCTTGGGGCAGTTGGTTCTGATTCATAACATGACGTAAGGTGTCGCCCGCTTTGTCGCCCGCGTCCCTGGCGTTGTTCGTCCATTGCTCTATACAAGCTCCCGCCGCAACATCCCCGGCGTGTTGCGTGCCTCTGTACGTCTGTGGCAGCCGTTCGGCGACCGGGCTGCGCTTGCAGCGAATGAGGATTACGGTCGGCGGAGCGGCCATCCGCGCTCTGCATGGCGCCAGCTCGCGCGCATACCGGCCCCACCATGGTGCCGTACGCGCCCTGTTCTCGCTGCGTGCCGCCGCGCCGCTCCTGATGGGGTTGCCCTTGCAGGGTCACGGACGTCGCCGGAGAACCAGTTTTTTTGGGAGCGGTCCGCACTCCGGCCCTCATTGCGAGCGATGGACTGGCCGAGAACGGCCGGCCCGGCCCGCTTCACTCCGCGTCGGGCGGTGGCGGCCGATCGTCGTCCGTGTAGCGCCTCGCTGTTCCTTTACTCGGCCCCTCGCTGCCTCGGCACAGCATGGGTTCGAGTGTACTGTATACCTGCGGTCCTTCTCGGCAAAGCCGTGCGGCGCGGTGGAAGTTACGATGCGCCACGATCGAGGCGCCGATCAGTGTGCGAGGGAAAGCAGGGGCCAAGTTTGAGTGTTCCTCGAAGTCGAGAGTCCGGCGTTACCGTCGTCGCAGTCTACTCGCCGGTCTCGCGGCAGCAGCCGACACGGTTGCGAAGGCTATTGCCGCGTCGGTAATAATGGTAAACGCTGGCTGCCGCGATTGACTGGAGCGATTGTTGGCTTCTACAGTGCTGCACGGTTTTAGTGCTACGCAGCGCGCATGCGCGCATACAGCGAGGGGGGGGGGGGGGGCTCATTCTCAAGCTGCTGTCTGCGACGAGCCAGCGCAGAACACAAAGATGGCAGACTATGAAGAAGCAGCCAACACACAAAGGCGGCGCCACGAAGCTTGTTGCTGCGCGGACGAGCGCGTCGCTTTTCTCGTCGCTGTTGTTGTGCATGCGTATCCCGCGTGCGGTTCGGGTGTACACGTTGCTAGAATTCCCGGGGGATTTCGGAATTTCGTGAGAACGGTGCCAGCTCTCGAGAGCGCGTGTGCGTAGGCGAGGGAGCCGCATCTTTCGCTATAGCGACGCGTGCTGTCTCTGTTGCGTGTTGCTCGGCATCTGCATGCCGCGGCAGCTTGCGCGCGCGCGCGTAATTAAGCGATGGTTATTCTCGGAGCTGAACTTTTTTAGGGCAGGATTTTCGGCGTGGTTGGGCTTCCCCGCTTCGGCGAAGTAGGAGACGCGCGTCTCTTGCTCTGTGGTCGTTCAATATGCGCGCTCACCGGCAGAGTTAATACGAGCGCCCGTTTAGATGATAAGAAACTAATGAAAACAAGATACGATCGAGTTTACATCAAAACTAGATGCAGTGGGAGCGATCCTGTCCATGCCAGAGGCTGCCTAGGCAAGTGTTTACCCACGAGAATCACATTGAAGGGGAGTTCTTTAGTTGCTCTAGTTCTAAGTTAGAGCGGACTTCACGCAGTACTCGCGCACGCACAAACGCTCGCGCGCACCCTTGTGTTGTGTTCCATGCATATGCATGCGTAGCTTCATTTACGACTTGGTATCTTCAGTGGCATGCTAGGCATATTACCAGGCAAACAGCGGCAGTACCGATTAAATTATCTGCGTCTATCTATTTTTCTCCATTACATCTTGATAAAGCAGTTGTGCGGAAGCGCGCAGGGTGGGCGACTTTTCATGAAAAGGAAAGGATGTCTTCCAATCAACTGTAGCACGAAGCTACACAGGCAACCCACATGGGTTTCTCAGAAAGGCTTCGAAGTTGGCGAAAAATTTGCTGCCTCAAAGACGAGACCAACTTATTTGCGGAGTGGTCTTTCTATATACCATCTAAGCTAACCGGGAGGCCAGCAAATCACAGAATGAGGCCGAATTAAAATCGACGTTTCCTTTGAAGCGCCACGCTATACTCTTGCATGACTGGCAATTTTTATTTTTCTTCAATTATTATAACTTAAGCTATAACAACTGATCGTGAGGACGCAGGCCTCTAGCAGCGTAGATCAGCGAGGTGGTATAGCAGCACACTATATACCTCTGTATGTCTGTCCGTTTAAATACGTGTTGCAGCGCGTCCTATGAGCGAATGTTGCACTCGCACTGCTGTGCCCTTTGAGAAATCAGTTTGCATGGTAGGACTCGTAGCAACGGGCTGGATGCTCCAATAACTTTAGAGATGTGAAGTAGGCGGCGTTTCAGTTTTGAACGCCTCTGCGCAGCGCTTCTGTGTTGAATTCACAGTGACCCTCCGCAGATGTATTAGAGTAAAGGCAGCTCAGTGTCCAGATTATGCGTGAAAAATTTTTCTTGTGAGTGCTCATCGATCTATTTGGTTCGATGGGCGATTGGTGGGAACTGCGAAAGTCTGCGACCAAATGTCGGTGGCCTGTCCTCGCGGATAAGCTCTTGACTGAATTGGACGTCTGATATGATCCAAATATAAGTTACCTAGAAGAGTAACCTATTTCTTGTATGCACAGGTTGGGTCGATTCCCGCGTGCCAGCCGACAGTTCCGACTTATCAACCGAGGAAGTTTCCAACGCGCTATTCCGGCTGTCTTCCATGCCGGGAGAACAGCAGTGAAAGAAGAAACCCTCGGAAAGACAGAATATTAGCCTCATTTGCGCATGAAATCGGCGCGAGTAGGTTGAGTCAGAAGTCGGGCTCGACCCGACCGAGCTTACGTGCTGCATCTTACAAAGCGGGTTGACAGAACTCGCCTAGACGCTTGCTCGGACCGACCCGCTAGCGTTTACGTGAACCCGATGACCGGGTTCCGGGCTATACGAGCAGAGTCGACTCAACTTCTTTGGGGGCAACGTAAGCGTAGCCAATGCTCCGCACGTTGAGCGCATTGAAAGCAGCGGCAGATTAGCCACAACAGCCGCCTTCCTCACCCCTGGTCCTCGAGTGGCAGCAGGAGAAGACTCGCAGGCTAGCATCGACCCGGCTTCGAAAACGACACTGCAGCGCGCGCCAGAGAAATCGCGCTCGTTGCCCGCAAAGCTATCGACAGTGGCATCGACGAGACCGGCGGCTGGCGCGGTCCAGGGCAGGAGACGGCAGGGGGGTGCACATCGATTGCGCCCCCCAACCCCTCCCATTCGCGTTCGTTAGCGGCTCCGGCGCGCTTGTGCCCGAGTGCGTTTGTGTGGCCAAGGGACGGGCGCCCGCGCCTATTTCCGACGCACGCCATCGGTCGTCGCCCCGCCGCCTACGCCGCTGCCGTCGCAGCCGTGAAGCTCTCCTTGCGTTCGAGCCTTTGGGTGTTGCGCTCGCGCTGTATGTGGCGGGCTTTCTGCACTCAGCTCTCCCCTGGTTGCGGTGCCGGTTATGTTAAGAGGGAGGGAAGCTGAGGAGATAAATTAAGATCGGTCGAGCCTGGTAGACGAGTCTCGATTGCGCTGATTGCACCGTGAATCATCTTCCGTACACTTGTGGTTGAACAAGGAATGCCGCTTGTGATCGACAGTGGTTGATCAAGGAATGCCGCTGTTCCTTGTTCGACCACTGCCGATCACATCGGGCACCCACATTTCTGTGAAACTCTGTCTAGTTTGGAGTCCGCATACACTTGTTCCTTTCGATATTTGACATACAACGCGCTGAGATGCAAATGCCGTCCTTCGGCGTCATCTTTCATTCTCGGTGTGTCGACGTTACATACCACGTACTATTGTTACTCGTTATGTGTGGCGGGTGAAAAAGATGCTTTCGTTGAGGTTTTGATGTCACGCACAAATCAAAATCGCCCTCTTCCGTGGTAGCTGTGTCGAATCGTAACAAAGAAAAAAAAATAATTCTGTCCCAGAAGCCGAAAGGTAACAGAGAGAGAAGCATGCATACGTTGTAAATCACGTTGGGGTCGACACGAGCTCTTGAGAGTGCTGACATGCATACAAAATCGTAGACGTCTGATCCTGAGGCACGTGCTTTTCTTTACGACGTCTTCGTGCAGTAGTTCTGGAGCGCTTTGAATTCAAAACGAAGTTTGCCACGGAGATTCGCCGATACGAGTTGAATTGCGAATCTGTAACAGACGTTTTCAGGCGATTTCCTTGTCTAACTCTATGCACTATCGATTTTCTCGGGTTGATTTCATAGGTCCGGTGTAAAGGGTGTATCTCCTGCCTCTACAATGGAATCCATGCTGTATTCAGTGTGAAACAAACACGTCCGCACACACACACACACACAAACACACACACACACACACACACACACACACACACACACACACACACACACACACACACACACACACACACACACACACACACACACACACACACACACACACACACACACACACACACACACACACACACACACACACACACACACACACACACACACACACACGCACACACACACACACACACACACACACACACGCACGCACACACTTTTTATCCCGTGTTCCACGCACCGAAAGGAAGCCCGCAAGTGCCTGCGCAGTCGGACCTCCACGCGGGCTCCACGCCAAGGCAGCGTAC
Source organism: Dermacentor variabilis (assembly GCF_050947875.1). Taxonomy (NCBI): domain Eukaryota; kingdom Metazoa; phylum Arthropoda; class Arachnida; order Ixodida; family Ixodidae; genus Dermacentor; species Dermacentor variabilis. The sequence continues at coordinate 40,946,853 of NC_134571.1, forward strand.
GTGTTCCGCACGTCTAATGCACGAATCACGGCGTAAACGCAGCGCGCAATTAGATACGAACGAACGGTTGCGTATACTCACAGGTGTTCGCATGTCTCTGCGAGTACTATACTGTACCACCCGTGGATCTCGCAGCCGTAATGGAGCCTTGCCTATAGCGCTTGTACCAGTGATGTAGCTATTCACCTGAATGCATTTGCACGCGCTCCTGTCTCCGTATGTACGTGGTGTCTTGTTGCAATGCTTTCACTGCTTCCTGTACGGAACCACCGCGCGCTTCTCGCACTTCCGCGACGCTCACTCGTTGTACGTTGTGTCCGCTATCCTATCATCGAACGTAATAGTGCTGCACGCTGCGCTGGCTGTGTTTAATTCGGCGGTGTACGCGTTGAGGTGGCACGGCGAACAGTGGCGGGCACTTTCCGCCGGTGTTCGCTGAAAGCTATCGATCCTGCACGGCGGACAGATACAGGAAGCTCCACATCTGTCTGGGATCGATAGCCCGAGCCTGAGCGAGCGCCTCAGTGTCAATAACTGGCCGGGCAGGCGGCGGCAGCCTCGCTTCCTGGACCCCAATAAGAACAAGGCGCGAGAACTGAGGCACGCTCTTGTAGCCGAGCGGTGCGCGTTTGCAAAGCGCACGTGTCTCCAGCGAGACAAGGTGGCGTTGCCTTGGCGCCGGTAAGCCGAAAGGAACAGCAACAGCGCAGCGCATTCTGGGGTGGCGCGTTCGACCACCACGTGAGCGTGTTTGTGAGTTTGTTTGTGACATGAGAAAATAAGACGCAGTGATGAACGAAGTAAGTTACATCGAGTAGTGTGGGACGGACGTACGGACGGATGGGCGGACGGACGGATCAGTATCAGTTTAGGATTTTGACTGGCACAAGATAGGTCTGGCTGGGCAAAGGGGTAACTGGATTTCTCAGATATACGCATTCCTTGGAGTGTATATAACTACGAGTAATACAATGACAACGATGATTCCGGGGCTAAAAACGCCTGGCGGCCTTTAGAGGAAATCAATCTGTAAGACTGCCACCAACTGCATGCCACATATGAGCTGCATCTCCTGAAACAATAGGGGTCGCGAACACAATGACAGGTATACGACTGTTGATGCTTTTGGCGGGAAGCTATTAGTGAGGGCGACATTGGGGGGCTCGAGAAAAATGTAGTGTCACCTGTTTGAATGTAGCTGACATTGAACAACCTACGAGAAGAGAGAGAGATGGAAAGAGAAAAAAGCTTAAAGGAAATGCCGGGCATAGTTAAGCAGAAATTGCGTCTGCTTGGTTAGCCAGTACTATAACATGGAGGTCTGCCAGAGGCCTTTGTCCTCTAGCAGGCAAAAAATAATATGATGATGACGAAATAATTATCACCCTGCTTCAGCTAAAGTATCCTTAAATCTTACCAAAAACTCTAACACTCAAATAATTCTATGTCAGCGTGAACAAGATTGTTGGCATACTAAGAATTTTATGCAACGTGCAGAAAGGACGTGTTTTTTTTTTTTTTTACCATGCTCCGATAATGTTTCGTAACTGCGTGGGTGTTCACTGGCCCCAGCTGAATTGTATCGGCACATTAGCATAAACTCATGTCGGGAATTCCTGCGACGAAAGAAAAAAATAATAATGAAGATGCCTCTTACGAGATGAAACAACCTCGTATTGCTCCTCTGAACGCATAAGCGTATGCGCAGAAATACTAGATTTTGGCAAATACGAGTGAGTGACTCTGTATCTACGCGGAGCTCAGAAACAGGGACAGTACCGGTCGGGGCTTCGCAGAGAATGGCTATGAATAAGATATGATGCTGCGTTTAACTAGATGGCAGAATACACCTCCCGTCGAATTAAACTTCACGAAGTAATCGCCAACTATGCTGCATCGCTGGCTGCGTCGTCTCGGAGGTGCGATTTCTGCGACGACGACAGTGCTCTGTGAATAGCACCTTTCGCTCTCAATTCGCCAGTTCGCCATTCAGGCTTTCGCAGTGCTGCTTTTCACACAGAAGTTTCCTGCTAAATTTGCTATACGCAACTCTGGCGCCGCGATCGTCCAGCAATGTACCATGGGAATAATGGTTAACACACGTTTTATGCCTTATCTTCGTGCTTGTGGCTTAAGGCGCGTTCTTGTGGCTTTATTACATAAACGCTTTATCTGTCTTTATTGATTTAAATTTCGAAGCCACCTTGTATTTCTAAACGCGGAAGGCAATAAGACTCCGCGCACACGCGTGCTCATTGCGAATAGTTGTATGCGGAGATATCTTAATTATCAATTGCTCGAAAGCTGTCTGATTCCAGAAGGACGAATTTTAGGCAAATCCATTCATACTAACAATGTTGTCGTGCCTGTTGAACCGCCACACTGGTAGCTCCCATAGACACATAGCGCCAGATTTCTCTCCAGCAGGCAGGTACTCAAGGGGGGGGGCTTCATTTTTCGGCTGCCCCCCCCCCAATTTAAGTGGCATACACCCCCCCACCCCCCCACCCCACCACCGCCCACGCCACCACTCCTCACACACATTCCGAAACGGCCGCCAAATCAATCTTGGGACAGGACAACTATTCGGTGGCCAACACTGGGCATGCTGTTACAGCAATATTATGGCCGATGCGCGGAAGCGTTCACTGATCGTGCCAAGGGAAAGGACACTGAGCTGAGGTCTTGAGACATATTGATATTACCAAAAAATGAGGGAACGTTTTCGCCTTTCTCATTATCTTCTTGTTTGTTCCGAAATTTCGCCGGAAAGGCACCAGTGATATATTTTCCTATATTTCTCTCTCTCTCTCTCTCTCTCTCTCTCTCTCTCTCTCTCTCTCTCTCTCTCTACGTTTCACAGCCATGCCAAAACATTTCACAATTTCAATCATACCCTGCAATAACCGCTAAAAGCATAAGCAATATGAATGCCACCCGTTACCTCGTCTGGTTTTTCCTTAATTGTACAGCACTTCTCGTGCAAAATTGGCAACGGGAAACAAGAGTCGCAAGAAGTTGAGAAATTAAGCGATATACAACCAAACAGGAAGGAAAAGCTAAAGTTTTTGTGTTGTTTGCGAAATTATTTATGGATGATAATCTTTTTTATTTGAAAAGGAAGTAGAGAAAACGCCGCCGGAAGTGGAGAATCAATCCGTAGGTTTTGAATCACGCTTCTGCAGTTATCAGTCGAGCCGCCCGGCGTATCGACACTTCTCTACTGCCGTTATGCGGCGTTTTTCTAACCTTCCGCGGTGGGTACAGTGCATCTAGAACTGCAGCGTCCTGCGCTATACGGCGCTGTACGGGAGTGGCGGCCACGCATCGTTACGCAAGTTCCCAAATAACAATACTAGTCGGTTTCGGCACTTGATGCAGCAGTAAACGAGGGATCCAAAAGAACTGCGATTGTTCTGCAAATATGCCTTTCTCTACAAAAACTAATTGAAAAAAAAAGAAGAACGCTAGCAGAAGTATTTGTTTTACACTTTCGCTTGTTTACTTGCTCTTGACAGTGTTCTTCCTGCCTTTCTTTCCTGCACGAGCCCATTTGATGTGGTTCCTTGTTTGCCAACTAAAGGGGAGGTGTATCTCACCGTTCGCCACAAAGGCGCGTAAACGCGCGAAGGACAAATGAAATAAGGGGTATCTCACTGGCGTACCTGTGAGACACGCTTTATTTCATTTGTCCTTAGCAGTTTCACGCGCCTTTATGGCGAACGGTGGACATTATTCAGGTTTCTACTAGTAAAGGTACCCCCTCCACTCCTTCGCATAGAAAAGTTACCTTGGGTGGGGCCCCCTCTCCTTCCCCTCCCGCGAAAAAAAAAAAATCCTGGGTACGTGCCTGCTCTCTAGTATTGTTGTTTTGTAGGAAAATAAGCCTTCCACTCTCTCTTTCGCTCACTCTCACTTTATCGTAACTAAACGTCCCGTGAAGCAGTCACGCGCATAGCGGCGCGCTTTGGCAGGTCAGTTAACGCTCGCATAACCTTACAGGCACTTCAGCGAATCGTGCCTTTTTTTTCTTTTTCGCGACGGCCCTATATATACCTGAGCGGCGACGGCTGCGCGCGATGGCTCTCGGCGCGCACGCCACTTGGGCGCCCCATTTAGGGGCCACCGCCCCTGCTGGTGGTGGTGAGCGTCCTTTTGTACGCCTCCACTTTTTCGGCACCCCATACCGGTCCCATGGGCAAAAGCTCGTCCGCAACGACTTCTATACGCCCGGCCCCGGGCGTCGCAAACATGCCCGCGTGTGCACATAGGCCCGATGCACGCACGTTTCCGAGCCGTTCACTTACTCCACTTCGCGACCGCTAGAACCGTGCAATGTTGCTAAGGCTATAAGGTGGTTCGGGTTCACAAGGGCCTACTACCACGTCACGAATTTCGGTACTCAGATACCTCCTACCCTCCATGGCGACGTGTCGCTCGAAAATTTGAACTTTCGGTTGAGGGAATCATTCGCAAACGAGATATGTTTATGCTAGCAGCACAACAACTGGCTTTATACCAGATATACTTTCGATACCCTGGCAATATTCAAGCGTATACACATGGTGCTTGCCAAACAAATTCTTCTACAGCTGCCTTTGCCATTCCAAAATGGAACAAAATACAAGCACTTAAACTTTCTCACACGACGTCATCAAGAAAAGCAGAGCTTTTTGAGATATTGTCTTTGTTACGATATATAATTTCAGTGCAAAAAGGGGCAGATTTGTCTTCAAAAAGGCAGCTTTGTCTTCACTTCATAGTGACATCAGCAATTCGCAAAACATGGCTTTAGTTTACGAAACACCAAAGGAACTCACAAACGTAAGTGAAGGAAATCGCACAGTAATGTTCCAATGGATATCTGGACACTTCAATATCCCTGTGAATGTTGCAGCCGACAAGGCAGCTGGAATAAAACGCATGTAAATAAAGCCACATATGGTCTCCCTATAACGCAAGACAAATTGCGGCCCATAAAAAAGCGACATGGTTTGATCAGAACTCGAAATCTTCAGATTTATTTCACATTGACCCATCGCTTCAATTTAAAATCCCGTCCACATTAAATGCAACCGGAGCCTTTGAAACGCCCATACACGGTCTGCGGCTCGGTACAGCGTACACAAAACAGTTTCTACATAAAATTTCAACAGCTGATAGTCCGGAATGCACTTGTGGCCATGCGGACGAGGATGTACAGCATCTTCTGGTAGAATGTCCGCAACACACGCAGACAGTGCTTAGAACGTGGCATTAGATCGCAGGCCCTTCAGCCTCAGGAAGATCTTACGTCCTTGGCTAACATACTCACTGCAAGAACGAGCGTTAATGTTCCTTCAATGATTTCTAGAAGCGAGCAATAGTCTCAGAAACTATTTAGTAGAGTGTTTAAATGTGATAAGCGCATTGTGTTTTTTTTTTTTTACCCGACTTTGGCCAGTCCAATGCCTGGTTTTATGTACCTTCATATGAATCTAATCCGTACTTTATTATGCACCCTGATTTTAGTCTTATGTCACCGGACTTTGTGTTGCTGTGTACCTGAGCTGACTTTCAGCTCTGTTGTAGCATTAATGTACTTTTGTACCTGGACTTGGTGTTTTTATGATTTGGAGTTGACTTTCAGTTATATTGTGGCATTAGTATACTTCTATGACTGGAATTTGTGTTGTTATGATTTCATCATTTTTATTATGATTTATTCTTTTCTTAAATCCTGATGTGAAAAGAAGCAGCCGGCGCCAATGAAAGGCTTGAGCTTGAACTAAACCTGCTTGAGATAATCAGGGATGCAATACATGCTTTGCAGTCTAAGAATTTGACTACATCTCTTTAAGCTTTCTTTTTCTCTTCTTGAAAGCTTCCGTATCTACGACACCATACCTATTACTTGGAGCGCAAGCGACCTGTCGCAGCGACAATGAAGCCCGATTCCCAAAATTGAAACCCACTTATCTCGTCGTTTACGTGACGCTCTAGGGCGACCTTTACTGGCACCAGCGTACACAGTGCTGTGCAACAACCGGTCGCGACGATACATTGTTACAAATACGTACGCGATATGCAGGGCTCGTGTTAAAGCGAGGCACACTTCCATCCGCGCATTGGCGTTCGCCGTAGCATGCTTCATGGCTTCTACAGTGCTGCAGCGATCTAAAGCGAGATCGGTGTGTATACCGCGTTGCGCGCAAAAGCGCTCTCTGCTCCGTGCGTGGGCGCGGCTCAGCGCGATGAGTGCGCTGTCGCGAACCGCGCAAGTCAGACCGCCCTGGGGGCCTTTCACAAGTTATTGGCGACGACAACCAGGGCCGTCACGCACACCCGCGCTTTGCAACAAACAGCTGGCTTCGGGAGCAACGTTAACAGGGAGTCTTGTATAATAAAACGTATAGCAAACTCAAAGTATACAATATCTTCAGAGCCATTTAGACCACTCACACTTGTAATAGCTAGAAGCCGCGTTACTGGTTACGAAAGTGATGCATTCGAACTTGCTACGCTTCTGTAGAGTTTGCCGCCGACTGGCGTGTTGGCGTTTTCTCTGTGTAGCGGTCACGTCCAAGTCGGGCCAAACTTTGATGATGGAAGACTTGTTGATATCCGGAAAAACGACAGTGTCGACTATAATACTGGGTCGCACGTTTAGTTGTGCCACGTGGCGCAAAAGAAGCAGAATATTTTTTTTTTGCTCCTATTTGCGAGCTCTTTTCACTGGGCTGCGGTCAGGCACGTCGAAGTCGAGAATTATTTGCTCCTCTAATCGCATTTCTTTCTTCTTTTCTGAAAACCCTGCGACAGCTCGTAAAAAGAAGGCTCGCGAATAAAGCTAATTCTATCTCGTTTTAACGGTGCTGCTACGAATGCAGGGGAATTCAACGTAGTATGGAGAACATAGTGCAGAGATGCTGAAATGATGACATTTTGTTGGACAGCTAACGCTGCGGTAGGGGCAAAAAGATACGAAGCTAAAATTCAGATTCCCGAGTTGGACGTCTCGAATCTGCTCAGTGAGCTATAATATACGGCGTATAGTAGGTGACTCGGGATTGATTTCGACTGGCTCGATTTCTTTAATGAGCAATCAAATCACGGTGAACGAGTGCTTTTGCGTTCCACCCATATGTATCGGAACACGGCCTTACCACGTCTGGGATTCGTACCAGTGGCCTTCTTCTCAGCAGCGAAACGGCATAGCCACTGAGCCATCACAGTGCCGTGAGCTTATAAGTTGAAGAGTATAAAAAAGAAAAAGAAAGAAAGAGCGGTATAAGTAGCACTCTGGGGGCATTCGAATAATGGATATCTTCTATCAGGTACGGAAAATATGTACTTTGTTTACCCATTCCAATATGGAATATTTTCTCTACTATTAAGATCCAACGGGTAGAGGAAAGATGTTTCTTTTTCACAAATCTCGCATTAGTTCCTTCAACACGCGCGATAGCGCTTGAAATCTCTTCCAGCTCGACAGCTTGAATAAGCGAGTAAACAGCAATAAACTCACCACAGCAAAGTCATGTTAAGTGAAGCAGTTTTAACGTTATCTCCTATTTATTTATTTATTTATTTATTTATTTATTTTACCTTACAGTCTCAGTGAAGGGCATTGACGAAGTATATACAGAGGAAATATGCTACAGTGGTATTTCTAGACGAGCAAGGCCACGGAAATCCCACCATGCCTCTTATCAGCAATTCTCGACATGAGGTTCGAGGAAGTAACTTCTACAGTAGGAGCAGGTGCACCATACAGAGCAAAGATACGAGACGGTTCGAAACGAGTGCTGCCGATGCTTCGCTCGTAAGCTTATAATCACTGGCTGCTGGTACTTGCACACGCATGTGTGTATAATGTCCTCATATTAAACGCGGCTTTATGCATGCGCGTGATGCCGCGTGCGCGCGCCTCCCTTCATTTGCCATCTAACGGAAGCAAACAACGTTATTGCACGGCAGCGCGGTTTGTGCGGCGCTCATCTTCTTATCTCGGTCCGCAACCAGCGTGGCCTGGCCGCCGCACAATATTCCTTTCTAGGTAATAAAATTGGCCCGAGAACCAGTAGGCGGCCGCTCGATGAGCGCGTCGTTGGTGGAAGCGCGCGTCCCCCCTAATGTTAAGAGTAAGCAGTTTGTCCGCTGCTACAGCAGAGCACCAGGAAAATGTGGGTCTTATTGAACGGCGCCTCCACCCCCCCCCCCCCCCCTCCAACGTCGACCAATTTCGATTCACCTTGCCGCCGGCCTGTTTTATTATGCAGGCTCTATACTATTGACCTCTACTTGCGCCTGCTTCAACCGTATACCGCTCTTCAGTCGCCGGCATTTATACCCTTATAAAAGTCGAGATACGAAAATTTGGTCGAGTTATTTTTTTTTTATTATTGACTTTCACGGGTGCATTTAAAAGACTTTTCTGTCGAACTGAAATAGAGTGGTATCCGCGATATTTTTGCGAGCGCGTGGAACAAAGCGACCAAGGCAAATCAAACCTTCCCGAAACTACAGTTGTAAATATTCTGTCGCGTTTTTGTTAACCTAGTCCTGCATTCAACAGACTTCCTTTTCAAGCGCAGTTGAATGCCATGCACGATTTTTGCAAGGAGTGTGAAAGAAAACGGAGCTGCAAAGTTAAATACATCCTAGCAAAATTACTCCTCGGGAACTTTCTTGCCTTTCGATGAATTTTCTTCTGCATTCAAGGTACTTTCTGTTGAAGCGCAATTGAATGCCACGTATAATTTGTTCAAGGAGTTGCGCAAAGAAAACGGCGCTGCGAATTTTAGTAGATGTACATATATATCGTCTTAATTTCCCGTGAAATAGGAGGATTGTTTCTGCACCTGACTAATAATAGTGAGAAGAATTCTTTATGCTTAATTATTCTTCGCGCCAGACCCTGGAAGCGCGTTTCCTCTTTGTTTGAGTGCTAGTTTTCTTTTCTTTTTCCTTTTAGAGATAGTCGCTCTGCAGTGTAGCCTAATACACCCGCTCTTGTCAAATTTGCTATATCCAATATAGTATGCGGAATTATTGAAACACCGAGTCTCGCGCTTCGGCTGATTCAGTCCGCGGTGTCGTACTTCTCTGAAAAGCGCTTCCCTAATGTATACGCGTATGTGCTTTCGATGGAAATTTAAGTATAGTTTCCTTCTAGGAGCCGGTTGTGTAAGACCGGGAAGACACGATAGGCGTATAGATTCGCTTTATGACGTCAATTCGACTGAAATATTGAAACGCGTGAGGTGGGGATTACTCTTATGCACCAGTTTCGTCTCATTCATAATTCATATCCTTGAACAAAAGCACCGCGCGAAGAGAAATGTGTCGTCCCGTGGGTTTTCCTCACCTGTGAGTGCGGCTTGGTGGGAGTATAATGTTGAGGGGGGTTCCGAACTTGGTGGTGTCAGCAAGCGCGGTTTCCTTTTTTTTTTTCGTCGTATTTATGTTGTCTGTTGCTTGAATTCACAAATGGCTGGCAATTTATATCGTACGCATTCTGTACCGGATAATGACCCCTCTTTTCTGTGCCTAGAGTGTTGCCTAGAAGTTCGACGACCCGCCGTGGTTGCTCACTGGCTATGGTGCTGGGCTGCTGAGCACGAGGTCGCGGGATCGAATCCCGGCCACGGCGGCCGCATTTCGATGGGGGCGAAATGCGAAAAAACCCGTGTGCTTAGATTTAGGTGCACGTTAAAGAACCCCAGGTGGTCAAAATTTCCGGAGTCCTCCACTACGGCGTGCCTCATAATCAGAAAGTGGTTTTGGCACGTAAAACCCCAAATATTATTATTATTATTATTAAGTTCGACGCGACAGCTTATCGTGACCAAGGTTTTTCAGTTCACCGAGTGCCGAATCAGGACGGTTGAAAAGATTGGTTTCCATAATCTTCCACGACATTCGCTACTGACGTTAGTGCTTATTGCAAAAATGTGTTGTGTTGTGTGCGTGCGTGCTTACGGATATCTCGCCTACAGCGATCCCGTCGAACTTGGTGCGCGTCATCTGTTCTGGCGCACATGCGCGCCACGCATGTAACCTCGCGCAGTCTCCGACAACATCGGGTCCTATTCTAAGAAAGGACATTACTCTCAGCACTGCCATACGGTCGCGCTCTGCTTTTGTGCGTATGCATACACCTTAAGTCCCCGGAAGCCAATCCAAGCGTAACCAGCTCCTTCCAAGGCGGCATGCACCACAGAGGAAAGAAGCGCCCGCTCTCTTGTATTCATGCATACGCACGTACGCAACAGCTGTACGAGAGCCGAAGAGAAAGAGACGACAAAGAGAAGGCAAGGCAAGAGACGCCTATCTGAAACCAAGAGTGCCCCCCCCCCCCCCCCCCGCTCCCCCTGCTTCTTCCTGCGTCCAACCGCTGAGCCGTGAACCAGTTTCCTGTGTGCGATTAGCCACAGTCGCGCGTCGGTTCCCTCATTGTCTCTGGGTCTCGCAGCGCGCGCTTTGGTGGCCACTAAGGCGGTTCGGATGAGGAGGAGGTGGGGCCGCCGAGTCGGCGGACCGGCCGGTGTTGTCGAGCGTCCGCCGCTGACTGCGATGCAGCGTATGTGTCTGTGCGCGTCTGCTGTGCGTGAGTGTTTGTGCGCCTTCGGGCGCTTGCCCATTCTCTCCGATCCACTCGCAGCCGCGCGTACACACACGTACTCGAGCGGCGGCGGTGGTGGTGGCGGTGGCCGCGCACTCGGCTCCGTTCCGTGGCTCCGTCACAGCTCTCTTGGTCACGCTTCGACGAGGTGGGCCCGGAAATGGGCCTCGTGTTTCCTCGCGTCGAGGCTCGGCTGAGCGTAACCAACAGAGGCGAGACGAGGCCTCTGCGGGCCTCCCTCTTTCTCCGAGGAAGAGAGGCACACACACACCGCGATTCCGAGGAGCCGGCCGGCTTCTCGAGAGCGCGTATAGTCCGTATACGTGGGCGGCTAATACGCAAGGCGGGGGAGTGTGCGTGCGTGTCTGAGTGTGTGCGCGCGCTGACTTCTTCCGTGCGAGCTCTCGAGCAGGGAGATGCGCTCAAGCTCACTTCCTTCCCTTCCACCGTAGCGTGGACGTAAGGGCCGGCGGAATTAGCGGCCGAGCAACGGCGCGAGCGCCTGGACGTGGGCCGCATCTCGTGCTTCGCTGGAGTCCTGTGTGCGGGGGAGGACTGGCTCGTCTCCGGACGCTCTCTTTTTTTTCCCACGGGGCCGATCTCGCCGCACGCCCGGATTTCACCGCTCCTTACACTACTACCGCAGAAAATGGCGAGGTGTTTTGTATGGTAATCAGAAGCAATCCAAGTATCGCATGGGAGAGGAGAGGGGAAAGTAAGCGGTGGGAGAAGCAAAAATGCGAACAGCCCCCTGTAATGTTTCACCATAAGATTAATTACTTGTGATCGCCTTAGACGAGAAGGTTGGTTTCTGTTCGTTAATGCTGGATGATAGTCGTGTATTACTATGATTATTACGCTAAAGAGCAACACTTTGCGTGCAAAGCCAGACAACGGAATCGCCCTCGCTCGATGCCCACTTAAATCTTTCTGAGGACCAAAAGACGGAAAAACATCGTGTGTTCTCAACTTCTCGTATACATGTGCCTAACTTTGAACATTTAATACCCTAGAATACTTGCACTTCAGCGCCCGCACATGTGAAACAGGAATGATAAATGAATATCGGTTAACCTGAGGGCTGAAAAACACTTGCGACGGACAAAAAAGTAAAATGGGGCTCCCTCTGAGGCTCTGATTGTTATCGCGTTTTTCGATGTTGAAATAAGGAGATGTAGTGTTATGCTTTGTGACCGTCTTAGCAATGTGGTCACTTTCGAACTCGCAATAGACGAGTCAACTCTAGCGCAATATCGCTAGGAAAACGGGAACGACAGACCAGCACGTATATAGCTTACTTGCTAACGTTTGTTCGCCGATACGGAGCTTTGCGCTAGCCGACTCAACCATCGCCCCACCGTTCAATGGATTCCAGCGACGCGTCCTTATCGCGCAAGCCGCTCCTGCTAGCGCTGGAATAAGGGAACCGACGCGAGCTTTCCTTTCGTCGTGCATATACGCGCGCTTTGTGCCAGCATAATCAAGTTGTCCTCGCGTTGCTTGGTAACTAACGCTGCAGCTCGAGGTCATCATAACATTGTTACTTCTTACCCCAGACATATTTCTGTCTTAGGAAGGCAGGGAGTCAAGAAAGGTCGTGAGGGCGAGAAAGAGGGAGAAACGCATTTCCTGTTTCCGAGTTTCTTTCGTTTCTGCTCCACCTTTTCCTCGTCTCGATTCCTTCTCTACCGAGATTCGGCTTGAAGGAAAACGTCGCGTGAGCCTCGACGAGATTATGCTCCGGGGTGCATCCAAAAACGGTGATAGTGCTGCTACTTCTACTACTGCTCTCGCGAGAGCTCCCGCTCGCGGGGCCGCCCTTTCCGAGCCACAGGCGCAACCCCCGAGCCCACAACACCGCCGCCGACCCCAGGAGCCCATAGCCGGGGCATGTCGGAGCGGAAACACTCCGGAAACTCACGCCGAGATGACAGTTTTCTCCCCGCTCAACCCCGTGCCCCGTTCCTTAGCTACGCTCTGGTCCCCTGCGCAGCCACGCAACGTTGTGCTCTTTTTATATCCTCTTTCTGAACGCCTTTTTTTTTTTTTTTTTTTGCTCTCTCGTATTCCTTTTATGCATTGCTTTACTTGTCCACGCTACGTTTTCATGTTGGTTTTCCCCTCGGTCGTAATCAGTTTTGTTCCTTGCTCGCGTACGTGCTGATCTGCACGCGGGGGCCCCGTTGTCGCCCGAAGTGCTTTCTCAGATCGCTTTCTCGCGTCTGGCGTCAAAAAATAGAGCAGACGCGGCCACGTGCGCGCCTCGCGGTGCCTGCTGGCGAGTGGTGAACGCGGCGTGCTATGTAGAAAATGGGGACAAACAAATGGAGAAAGACGACATAGAGAAAGAGAGAGAAGAAAAAGAGAAAGAATAGGCGACTGAAGAGGATAACCAAGAAGAGCACCTGCGCCGAGCGCGAGCGCCTCCTGGCAAAAAAAAAAAAAAGAAAAGCTGACCGGGGTTTGCGTCTCTTATCGCGTCACCCAAAGCGGGACGCGTATGGATGCGAGATGAGCACTAGGAGACACACAAACACACGCACAAAGCCGCGCTGAGAGTCGCTGTCGTGGAGGCAGTCTCTCGCCGGCCACTCTCTACTCTGTCCCCGCGATGCTGTTGTGCTAGTGTGCCGGCTGCTGGGAGGGGGCGGGTGATGGATTTTTTTTTTTCTCCTGCTTTCCCTGCTGCCTCCCGTAGTTTACGCCTGAAATAAGACGCATCAGAGCTGACACTCGGCCCTTACGTCCCGCTCTGTTCCGAGCAGGCAAACGACGTTCAGTGTACTGCTTTGTGAAGGCAGGATAGTAGGGGCACTTTTTTGGCATCACGGCCGGGCGGACGTGGTGGCGCCCGTGTGGAGACCAGACGCGTGGGTGCGTGGCGGGCACGCGTTCGTGATAAGCGTGCGCGATTTCGTCGGCACATAACAGCTGCGTTGCGTGCCGTTGTACGAAAACGGCTGCGGCGTTACCATCACATTCAGTCGGGCAAAATTCGGCGAACCGAACTCTACAGTGTTTTACTGGAAAGCAATTCGAATACGTAACGCGAGTTGTCAGACAATTCGGCCCAGCTCTGCGATCCGCCATGGCGTCCTGGCTAGCTCAGATGGCATAGAGCGACCGCCCCGGAAAGACGTTGGTCCCGGATACAATTGTGCGGAACAGGGCGACTTTTTCGTCAACTGTGAATTTTCCCGAGAAAACCGCCTATAGGCTTCCTTTGTGGCTTTGTGCTGTTCTCATGTGGATGACACTTTCCTTTCACGAAACTTCCTCCGCCTTGCGGGCTTCTGCAGAACTGATTTGCCAAGAGAGACACGAAGAAGGAAACGCAGGGAGGTTAATTAAAGCTGTGCCCTTTTGGCTGCCCTACATTTGGGGGAAGGAAAAGGGTGAAATGTGGAAGTAAAGAAAATTAATACGTGTGTTCACGGTGGTCAAAAGTTACTTTTTAAAGAATGTAGTCCAAAGCGGCGAATAGCGAAGAGAGTGTACCAGCGCAGTCGTCAACTCATTTTTGCATGCAGTGTATATCGCCCCCCATGCTCGTTTCTTTACAGTTGCTGCTATTAACTATTACTGAAGCATGAGCGAGTTGGTTACTGGCATCATGAAATATTGTGGAGGAAGACGACACACTAACACGAAATGGCCAGGACGGGCACGTTTCTTTACACGATTTCAATTTGTCTATAAGAGGTGGCACGAGGTCGCGAATTCGTTTCCCAAGCGCGGCGACCACAGTTCTATGGGAGCGAAATGCAAGAAACGCTCGTGAACTTAGACTTACGTGCACGTTAAACTACCTCGGGTAGTCAAAATTAATCTGGAGCTTTACGTTACGGCGTCTCTCATCGCCCCAGGGTTGCTTTGGGACGTTAAACCCCACGAATCAATCAATCAATCAATCAATCAATCAATCAATCAATCAATCAATCAGATGTAACCTATAGAGAAGGAGAGGGGGGATATAATCTATAGCCTCCGTTCTATAGCCTCCGACGGGACTCACTTTTGCTACTCAGCGGATACACAGCTCCTGGCACATGATGAATACAAGGCGCATTTGGAGTCGATCAATTAGGAACGCAATCATGCCCAATTATGTGAACATGAGCCGCGTGCGCGTCTATCGTGATCTGCTCAGTCTCGCGCTCCAAGACACGCCTCGCATGGTTTGCACTCCGCTGCCTGATCTGAAAGAGCCTCTCAGGCGTGGCCAGTTTCTCTTGCAATTTTTCTCCAGGTACACGGTTTACCCGCCTCAGTAGCTCGATGGCTGTGGCGCGAACACATGACCTCAGCATGAGGTCATGTGTCCGATTCGCGCCCGTGGCGGCCGCTTTCCCGGAATGCAAGAACACTTGCGTGAAGAGCTTTGGGCGTACGACAAAGAACTCCTGGAGGTGAAAATTAATCCGGAGCCCTGCGTTACATCTCTCACAGTCCACGCGTGTCTCTCGGACGTTAAACGCTGTCGACAAAGGGAGGCGCGAAATGTTTAAGCTGCAGCTACTATTTGTCATACGTGTGCAAAAGCAGAAACGTGGGAAATGTCTGTTATACGCATACGCAACCTTTTCAAATTACAGGTGCACCTTCGAAGCGCATGCAGGGCAAGCGCTGTCGCCATGGCGTCTTATGCGACGATGATAGAAACGACGTAAAAAAAAAAGGAAATACCGCTAGCTTACAATAAAGATGAACGAGCAATACCGCGGAGCGTTGCCCCGAGGACACGCTGCGCGTGAGAGGCAGTCTCCCTGCTGCATGGGAGGCAGCGCGACCGGGAGTCCAAACTCGCTTCCACCCACAACCAACGCAGTCCAAGAAATGGGCTCTAGTGCCGCCACGCTCCTTCCTTACTTCGTTCCCGCGCGCGCGCGTGTGTGTATCGGCATTGGACTTTGATCAATTGGGCGTCACACTAATGGACGCATCACGCGGAAGGAGAGAGAGAGGGAGACGCGGCGTTTCCTCAAGCGGCGGCCGCCGTGGGCGACGCGCTCTGTTTGAAAAAGGGGGAAATGCCCCGAGAAAAGGGCGGCCAAGAAAATGATGGCCGAAGCTGGGCTCCTTCAGCACCCCTCAATTTCCTCCCATCGGCCGGTGATCGATGGCGCGCGGGCTATCGCTCTGAAATCCCTTGTTTCGGTCCGGAGACGTGTTCCCGATGCCCTGGCGGATCCTCCCACCCTCCCCTCTCCTCCCAGCTGGGTCCACAGGTGACTCGGCGCTCGGTGCGCCGATGGGTGCCGTGTGCACACAGTTGGCTTAGCCTTTCTATCAAATGCGCGCACAACCGCGGCACTGTGTATAGTTGGAATTCGCGCCGTGCTACAGGCCGGCAAACCGCAGCTTGCCATGCACAGGAGGAACTGTATATATCGAGGGAACAGCTTATTTCCTTTTCGAGGCGGTCGTCTTTGTCTGCACCTATAGATCTACGAATGATCGGAAGACAATTCACCATAAGATCATCATCGTCATCGTCACCATCATCATCCTCATCGGTGTACTTATGTCCCCTGAGGACGGCGAAGGCCTTTCTCCCAGCGATCTACAATTAACCCCGTCTTGTGCCAGCTGGCACCATTTTATGCCTTCAGACTTTCTCATTGAATCACACCACCCAGTTACCTGCCGTCCTCGACTACGTTTCCCTTCTCTTGGCACCTATTCTTATGCTCTGAGAAACCACCGATTATCTGCTCTATGCAGTATATGTGCCGCCCAACTATATTGCTTCGTCTTAACGTCAACTGTAGTATCGGCTATCCCCGTTTTCTCTCTAATCTGCACCGGTGTATTCTGGTCTCAGAAGGTGTTAACGCTTAAGGATCCTCATTGTTCGTTCGGTCACGAAAGAACCAAACGAGAGCGATATCCTGTTAATTCTTCCGTCGCAGCTAGAGCCATGTGCGCCCGTCCAGATACACGTCTGATGCCCCAGTGCTTTTGCGCTTTGTCCGCCTTCGTCTTTTCTGCTCGTATCATAACCACCGGAAATAAGATGTATTACGTCGCCGCGCTACATTTCCCGGCGCTTAACGGAGCTTTCTACCACCATGTCCTCTTGTTAGCTGTACAACATAGATAGTCAGAGTGCATATAAATTGTCTGTGGAATCATCCGCGGCCACATACAATGTCTATTGATTGTCTATGAATGTAAGCTTTCAAGAAGTCTATTTCTACGGTCTATTTGTTGTCCACACTAAAAAGACAGCAAGAATTCTTTCTTTAAGATTTGCGCTCAAGGAAGACCTTCGAGATAAATTTTCATACGAGTTATTACGAAATTCCAAAGGAAAAAAAAAGAAATGAGAAAAAAAATACAGGGGCTGAAGGGGGAGGGGGGCACTGAATACCATACTGAACGAACTGAATATTATATGGTTTGAAATAAATAGAGTAACTAAGTATGATATGAATGTAACGTAAGAGTCTTGAAATGTACGCGTAAAATGGTATACAAGGGTCCCAGGTTAGCCAATTGAGAGCGTATTGCGCGTGCGTCGCCTATCACTAGATGACGTATACCATCAAACACTTCAACCACCAATAGAGCTCTATTTACTGCTGCTCCGCATACCACGTCTTCGTGACGACTCGTGAAATAAATAAATTTTCGGAGAAACAAAATACACCATTACGCTGCTTCTGTTCGATACAAGTCTCATGACCTGGCGCACACCTTCAGTGCACCGATCCTGGGCATAACGTCGACGGGGCAGTGCTTAAGTCCCGCAAGGACGAGTTAGAGAAGTCGATTCCGCAGTAGGGATGGAATGACATCGTCGTATTATTCTGCCGCCCACATAATGAAGAGATCGCTACAAAGTATCCCGTAGCTTTGTCTTTACCGTCGTGCGTTTCGCGAGCTGTTCTTTCGATAAGCCCTATCGATGGATTATTCGCGTTGTCTCATACACGAAACGTCGAAAGCAATGAGAAATGAAGAAAGCTATACGGTTAATGATGCTGACGCCAATAGGGGCAACAATGCCGCCAATCAATGCACGGCAGGCAAAGGGCTTGCGTTCGTTGTTCAGTAATGCACAACAGGCGCCCACAAACACACGCATTAATGAAGCCCACACGAACGATGGCCGTTGGGTAGCACAAAACGTTGGTTTCTGTGTTCGAGTCGTAGTCCTATTCTTTTCTTATGGGGGCAAAAAGAAAGGTACCTTATCTGCATATTAATGCGCACATTTCTACGACGCGCGATTCGCGCCAGTGGGGATATATGCGTGCATGGCCAAGGCGACTTGGGTGTGCGCTCCAGAGTCCCGCAGCTTGATGAAGCGCAGGGGCCCGCCTAATTTGATAAGCAGGAGGTTGCTTTAGCGGACGTGCTCGTTATTCCAGCCAAAACAAATCAATGAACTGTTCAGCACTCTGATAGGGCATAGGAGATGGTAGGGGCGCATTTGATGAATCGAAGCTTTTTCTTTCATTCTTTTTCTTGTACTGAAACAGCAGTTAAAAGCTTGAAGCTGGATCTGTTATGCATGTCCGTCCTTCCTGTTAAGCTGACAACGACGGCATGTGAGGTCTCCTTCTCATCCTCGCTCACAGAGCCATGAAGAACAAAAGGCACAGCCTCAGCTGTCCCGATTCAGCGACTGCGCTTAGGAGCGCCGTTGCGACGTACACCTTCACGTAGCCTAACAACCCCGGCCATACGACCAAACTAATAATTACATAAGCAATGTTCGCGATTAGTATTCACTTGAAAGGTACCGTGTACTGTTTTCATTTTGTGCCCTTGCGAGTGGGCAAATGTACTTCAAATTTTATCTTTCTTTCTTTCTTTCTTTCTTTCTTTCTTTCTTTCTTTCTTTCTTTCTTTCTTTCTTTCTTTCTTTCTTTCTTTCTCTCTTTCTTTCTTTTATTTTCTTTTCTTTTCTTGTTTTAAGATAATTTCTTCTTTGGCAACTTCAGATCGTTTCGGCTTTCGTGGGATCTGGGTACCTGGCTGTCACTTTGTGAGTACTTTCGTCAAAATAAGGCGATTTGAGACCTTCTAGTGCACGTAAAGGGAAAAACGGCATAAAGATAATACATTTTATGGCGTCTGCTAGGAACTAGTTGATTACTTATGGATAAACAACTCTTAGCAAATACTTAAACTAGCAACCTTTGAGAGCCAAAAATTAATATAACGATCCGGACAAGAAAAAATGCCTAGAAATTTGTGATGTTGCACCGACGTACTTGGGCTTCGGTACGGGCGCAACATCTGAAAATGTAGAACTTTGACCTTTAGTTTCTACAGTAGCTTTCAATGTTCCTTTTAATTTTTTTTTTCGGGCGAAGTAAGGGTAGGTGTGGTTACCATGCGGAAAGAATGATTCGCCAGAACAAAGGGATTTAGTGTTATTCCTTGGTATCTCAGTTTTCCTTGAACAAGTCGTATTCAGAAGATTAAACACAACGGACGCAATTAGGATACATGTGCTCTCTCAAGATATCGAAGCAATTTCGCTGAAGGACAAAAATTTAAAGAAAAAAAGAAAAAAATCATTAGGTCAAAGTTAATCACAATTGGTCTATGTTGATCTCCAGCCCAGCCTTTCGCTACATTTCAGACGTAGCCATTAGAAAGCGTAGCACCATCAGTAATACCATTCGCTGCAGTCGTTTGACTTTGCGACCCTCGCCTGTATATACTACGACTACTACTACTACTACTACTACTACTACTACTACTACTACTACTACTACTACTACTACTACTACTACTACTACTACTAACACATTTGTAGCTAACGCACGCCGTGGTTGTTCACAACCTATTGAAAGCACGACAACATTGTGTCACATCACAACTGATTATCATAAATACATTTTAAAAAATTACATTAAATTCTGGCGATTTACATGCCAAAACCACAATACCCGCCGTGGTTGCTCAGTGGCTATGTGTTCGGCTGCTGAGCATGAGGTCGCGGCATCGAATCCCGGCCACGGCGGCCGCATTTCGATGGGGGCGAAATGCGAAAGCACCCGTGTGCTTAGATTTAGGTGCACGTTAAAGAACCCCAGGTGGTCAAAATTCCCGGAGTCCTCCACTATGGCGTGCCTCATAATCAGAAAGTGGTTTTGGCACGTAAAACCCCAAATATTATTATTATTAAAACCACAATGAGGCACGCGCGGTAGTGGAGAGGGGGTGGACTCCGGATTAATTATGACCACCTGTGTTTCTCTCAACTTGCGTTATTCCCTCTTTCCCGTCCCCCAGAGTAGGGTAGCCAACTAGAGGCATTTCTGGATAACATCCCTGCCTTCTCTCTTCATTTCCTCTTCTTCCATCAAAATCTAAGTACACGAGCGTTTTGCCATTTTGCCTCCCCACCGAAGTGAGGCCGTCGCGGCCGGGAACGAACCCGCTACCTCAATCTCAGCAGCCTTGGCGCTGCCGTACGCGGGTTCATAAATACATCACTATCAATACAAGGCAGCTGGAAGGTAAACAGTCAGAAATAAAGCGAAGACAGACTCAGACACTGTGGGGGATTGTCAATAATCATTTGAATTGCATTGTGGAGTTTTTACGTGCCGAAAGCACGATCTGATTATGAGGCGTCCGTAGTGCGGGTTGGGGGGGGGGGGGGAAGGAGTGACCCCGGAATAATTTTGCCCACCAGGTGATCTTTAATGTGCCCCCAAAGCACGGGACCACGGATGTTTTTGCATTGCACCCGCATAGAAATGCGGATTTGATACTAATCTTGTGTATATATGTATATTCTATCATGATGCCTCCTCACCAGACGGGAGTTCGTAAATACTTCGACTTCATATATATATATATATATATATATATATATTGTACGGGGGGGTAATGATATACACAGCAGGCCAGAGTAAGCTGCGGAAATACACGAACGTATGTGATCAGAAGCCGTGCATGATATGTCGGTTTGCCAACCCTGAAACAACACCTTTGCTTAAGCTAATTTATAACGGAGGCATGGATATTAGGGCGCCAGAAGGCCACACAGCATCGAACAAACGTGCATAGATTCAGAATAATGCATAGGAAAAAAGTAAGGGTGTCAATGTAGTTATTCAAAGGCAAAACAAGGTCATTAGGGCACGTGCTCCGGAGACGCAAGATTTACAAAAAAAAAAAAAAGAAATGTTGTGCTTCTCTCGTAGGACATCATAGTTATACGAAGGACACCACATTATAATTGTTTGCAAGACGAAATTCTAGTCAATCCTAAATCTGGTAATGTCGTAAACGAAGACGGTAAGGCAGTGGCAATCAACACTTACATGACACGAAAGTCTTTTTGAGGTGCAGACGAAGGTCATTCACGGAGAAAATTAAACCTTTCGCGTTTTCACATTTTCCTCCGTGGCGTACGCAATTTGCGCCAAGGCAAGGATGACATAAATTAAGAAATTAAATCTTGACCGGCCTGATGTAGCGTTTTTTTTCGCTCGTTTCTATGACGCTGTTGTGACCCACGTACTGTTCACGGCCGGTTGATAGGGTTGACAACGCGAACGGGTAGCGCCGCTCTGACCACTAACGAAGCGCAACAAAGACTGGCATATTGACGCGTAACCGTTACATTATCTAACTCCAGGGGTTTTATAATTAACATCGCGAAACTTAGCAGTCGACTATAAGGCATTCAATAATGGAGGATTCCGAATTAATCTCGGTCAAATGGGGGCTCCTATAACGTTTCCCCAAATCCTCACCATGCATGGGCGTTGTCCGCATTGCCCCACCATTCTAAAGCGACTGCGATTGCCGGGAGTCGAACCTCCGATCCTTACGGATGTCAAATTCTAATGGTAGATTTGAACGGTCACTTTCGAGCGTTGCAGAGGCGCTCTCGCGGGGCGGCTTGAATTTGGCTGGTCGAAATCCAGCGCTCAGAACATGGATTCGCCTGGTTCATTCAGAGCGCGGCGCTCCAGTTCAGGGCGCTCGAAGGCGCTCTCACTTTCGAGCTGAGGTGCGCGACCCAGAGGCGACCGAATTCCGATCACGTGGCTCCTCCGATTTCTCCAGGAGCAGCCGAACGTTCGGCTCGGGCACGCCTGTTCTGGCTGCAATGTCGAGAAGCCTCATGTGCAAACAGTATCGTATATAGCTCGGCACAGGAACCAGTCGAATGTATACCACAAGGGCTGTTATGCCTTAACATAGCCCAAATTATTACTTTATTTTAAGTACATTTTTCATGTTACAAATTATATCAGGCAGACATATCGCGTTGGTCTTTGTGTTTGGTCTGCCCCAACCATTCCTAAGGTTATCTGACAAAGCTCGTTCCGTAAACCTGCGCCTTGATTTGTTGTTTTGAAGTGTTTTACGTTATCTTGCAAGAATACAATTGATAATCCTGACGGAGGGAGAAAAAAGAAACGAAAACAAAAGAACTAAAGAGGCCATGTCGACGTCTTCAGGGCCTTCAGAAACGGGTCTCAGTGGGCGCGTATACACAGGGCTAACGCCCGCCGAATCCTCCATCGCGCGTTCGACATCTCAGGCCAACAACGGGAGACGCCTCCTCGCTCGTCCTCCGGGAACTTACAGTCTTGCCACGGTCGGTGCTGCCTGCCGACCATCCGTTCCAGTTTAAATGAGCGCAGCGTTGCGGCCGCTCGCGGAGTCGCAGATGGTAGCGTCGCATACGGCGGACACCTAAAAACTCCCGCACTGTAGGCGTTTGATTGAGGTCGTCCTGAATGCAGAAATAGCGCTGTGCAATATATGGGGATATCTGTGAGCTCGGGAATAACCTGGCAATGGTCGCAGCGTCTGTAGGACATCGGGTATGCTTGGCACCTGCTGTTATTCCTGAAGTTTAGGCCCGAAACCATCTCGCGAGTGAGCCTTATTTTCAATAGAGATTTGGTACCCTTCTCACACCATAAACAGAGCAAGCACCTCCAGTCGTAACTATGGCTCAACTGCCGAACCTTCCTGAAATATAAATGCCTCAACGAGACTCAGAAATATAACTATCGCGTTAGTGCATACTGCGACCGTGTACGTGTTAGTGTGTGTAAGCTTTTTGTTTTCATCTCACTCTTTTTCATTCGCATCTCACCCTCTCACCTAGAGTAGTGCACCAAGCGTGCCGCTATAGGGTGGCCTTTCCAGATATCGTTAGACGGTTTCTCTCTCCCTCTAAGGGTCATTTATACGCTAGTGTCTGCATAATTTCTGTAATATTATATTTGTCATGTAAGGCTACTGTTATATAAACCACGAAAGCTGAACCGTAAACTGCTATTGCAATTCTTGACATTCCTAATGTACAGTTTTATCTCCTGTACTAAGCGACATGCATGCAATTCAGATTCCCTTTATGGAAGACCGTATATGTACGATGGCGATTTGCTTTAACTGGTGTCATCGAGACTAGCAGCAACGTCAGTAAATAGATATTTCCGCATTACGCTGCGGAGCAAACCATGCGAAATAAATAAAAACAGAAACGAAAGAAATATACTCGAACGTATGAGCGCCGATGCGATGAAACCACTCGCCCACAACGAGCCCTCTTTCTTTCTTCTTTGTTTTTTGTTTGTAATAATCTCCCAACTTTTATGCGACGTCTCCCTCATTCCCCCGCCCCCCGCCCATTCTTTCCTTTTACTACGCAAATGCTTGCGTAGGTATGTGTTTATCGTAGTGCGTCGAGTGCTATTGGGACGTACACGTGTTTATTTTCAGTAACCAAAGGAGTTGTTTGTTAGATATGAAAAAAGAATGAATGGTTATGCCATGCAGGGCAAATTGAAAAAAGCTATGCGCTTCCCTTTCCCGGGCACATTCCGACCGGAAACGCGGCGCGTTTCTTTAGATTGTGTGTATGTACGTGCATGTTCTTTTTTTTTATTTGTTTGTTCACTTGCCCACTGTTTACCAGTTTTCGATTCCTTCGCAACTCCCTCTTATGCTACTTAGAGCAGTGCGCTTGGTGGAGATATCTGGAACAGATGCGCAATGTTTCTTTTTGATAGTGAAACACGCACGACTGCACCCCCCCCCCCTCCGCCGCCTTACCCGCCTCATCGAATTTACCCGCCTTAACTCCAGTAAGAGAAGCATTGATCTTTGGTGTAGGGAATATAATATGACTGAGGTCCTCTATGCCGCCATATTGTAGTGCAGTCAACAAGGGGGAAAGCTGAACGCTATAACGTTCAGCGTTTCACCTTGTTAACTGAAAGATTATATCTAAGCGCAAACTGTCGATAGATGTCTGTATAGGCTAGTTTGGCTTTTGTTTAGTTTGGGTTTTGTTTTCTTTTTTCTGTGCAAGATCAGTAGACTGTCTGTAGACGAACGTTGACAACACGTTTATTTCATTTCGTCTACTCCATATTCCACCGATTGTCCTTTCTTTAAAAAAAGAACTCACTAAGTTGCCCACATTTTTTTTTGCCTATTCCAAATCTATAGATTTTCTGTATGCCGCCTACGAATAGTATCGTAAGTGTTACCTCCAACAGCACAGGGGAAGCTGCGAATACGGCTACAAAATGCAGACCCTGACATAGTACGTATGGTCCCCACGTCCCCTCAAGTTGTCTATGACAAGTTTCTTGCCTGGAGGACCCCAACTTTTGTGTTGGAATTAAAGTGAAGTGAATATTCGCTATAGCTTTCATGCCAAAACACTGCTAGCACAGCGTTAGCCATTAGTTGCTGATCAGGGTGGAGGGATTTTGCAGCATGACGCACTTGGTACGTTAAAAAGCGATTACTCACGAATCCCTTTGCACTCTTCGCAATGTAACCCTGGTTTGGTTGGTGTCAAGATTGGAGTCGCCAACGTCATGACAAAAAAGTGCACTGCACACAGCTGTTTGTGGGTTGGTACTAACGGCGTGTTATCTTTTCTTTCTTCTCTGTCACACTTCGTCACAAATATGACTTGAAAGTATATATTACGCCTCGCTTCTACAAAACTGTTTCACTTACATCTTCCTTTCCTTTAAATGTCTCGCCCCTTCATATCTTCATATCTTAGAGGATATCTTCGTTTTGTTCTTGTTTTTTTTTTTCTTTTATGGTATAAGAGCCCAGACACTGCGCGTGAAGTTCGCTTCACTGCATGGACTTCTCGGAACGCCTCTAACCTCGATTCAACAAACAGAGAAGGTGCCCTTCGGGATCCTTTCACCTAAAGTAAAAAAAAAAAAAATAGAAAAGAAGAGAAAATGAAAGAAACCAGTAAGGAAAAAAAAGGAGAAAGGAAAACGCACACGCTATAGCGTTTTTCCGTACCACAGATGACGTCACTCGGTCATGCCTATATAGGGGATCGTCGACGCACAGTTTCGGTTTGTTCTCTCGCTCCTTTCTTCCGGCAGGCGCATCTCCGGCCGGCCGCCTGGCGATTCGAGCGGCGAGGCCAAGTGTGTTTGCATTGGCGCGCGCCAAGCTGCCAAAAGCACGGCTCATGCCATCCGCATATATAGTTGATGTCTCTGTATAACCTTGGCGAATGGGAAAAGAGGGGTGAGTGCACCGAGCCTGTGAGGTGAGTGCTTTTCTGCGGCGGCGGCGAAATATGATGGAAAACGTATCGGCGAGAACCGCAAACAACTGCGCGCGTCCCCCATTGTGGCACCTCCTCCTTCTTCGCCATGCCGTCCGCCCACAACCTCGTTGCGTGGCGACGGGCGAGTGTTCGCTGATTTGTTGAAAGAAAAACGCGACGCGCGGTATCGGCGTTGCCCTTCCCCCCCCCTCCTTCCTACCCCCTTGGGGTCGCCCTTCCCTTTTGAAAACTCTTTGGAAACTACTGCGGGGCCTCAATTCGATACCCTCTCTCCGTATATACCGCTCCGAGAAGGCCTCCGCTGGCGGCGTAGGCGATTTTTGATGACAATGCCCTTACTCTTCGACGTGTTTCTTTCCATTTTGTTTTTCTTGTTTCTCAACACCCCTTTCTGACCCTTCTTTCCCAAGTTCTTATATCTCTTTGTCGCTGCTTTCTCAGGTTCTGCGCCGAAACTGACGTTCCTTCTTTTCTCTCTCTCTATCTTGGAGCGCAGCCCGCGGCGCCGTGGTGTGATTTATACGCGACCCCGTTTTTCAGCCCCGGGCTCCAACTCTCGCGAACGAGGTGAATCTAAAAATTAAATCGATAACTTTGTTCGCTTTCTTGGAGGGGAGGCGGCCGCGGAAGTCTCCTGAAAAGGCGGACGCCTGCGAAAAATTTGATCTTCGCGGAATTTTTTTTTTTTTCGTTTGCCCGTTCTGTCTTTGAAACTGTACGCTGGAGTGCTGGCGATGTTTTCCCTTATTTCATCCATTTTCTTTCTTCTTTTTTTTTTTTTGGCGCTACAAGTGCATCACTGTCAGAACGCGCTACACCCAATCTACTCGCTGCAGGGGTCAAGCAAAGTTTGCAAATGATGTTGCACTGTGTGCATCTTCCTTTTTTTTTTTTCCTTTGTGGAACAAGGACCGTTTTGCGCTGTGCACGCGGCAGTGTAAGGGACGGTCGGTATTGCACGATGGCTGCATTCCAAGTCTCTGATTCGATTTCGCCCTCCATACCAGTAGTGATTTCTTCGGCCTTCTCGTCAATGGCATGGACGACATACCGCGCCCATACCGCACCACCAGTATGCGCCAAGCCTATGAGCTGAATCGTGGGACGCAAAGAGAATTGAACAAAGAGATATTCTGTGTTGTTCCGGCTCGGCCGATAAAAGAAAATACTCTTGTTTGGTCTACCACCGAGCCCTATACAGACGTACATATTGCCAAACCTGTCTAAATTTGTACATTTCTTCAGTTATACCGTTGGGCAAAGGTCTGAGAAAGAAAGGAACGTTAAAAAGTACTCTGCCGAGTAACTTAGAACCTCATTAATTGGGCATAATGTTCGATAATGTGGCGCAAGACGCAGAACTCGCCTTTATTTTTTAGTTTTCGTTTCTTGTCTTGAAGCCAGCGTCAGCTATTACATAAAAGCGAGCAGATGCAGAAATGTTTACGTTTCCGTGCAACCAAAGTGATTAGTAAGCATTTCTGACTGTGTCATTGCATCAATTCTTCGTCTAAACTTCGTGCACGCGAAAAATCGATGTTTCGATCAAACCTCAACTCCCTGTTGGGAGAAGTGCTGCACTGTGGAATTGATACAAGGCGTCTTACTCGAATCTTGTGTACGTAGGGGGAGCAGGGAGCCCGATGCCAGGAAAATATGGAAACATTCGATCAGTCAAGGCCCTTGAACGTATATTATGTCGTTGGTACAGCACGCAAAGGAGAGCCAAGCGCTCGAACTCTTGTTTTCCTGCCCTGATGACAAAACAGGTTGCGTGTTTGGGTGAGCTATTCCATCGTCACGAAATCTCACAATTTACTTGGGAGGTGGCACGAACAAATGGACACGACACTCAAGCTTCTGTGTGCCTTACCTATTTGCTGTAAGCGTGCTTTCTGTTCAATGTAATTTTTCAAAAACGTGTATGCTTTGCCTACGTTCGAAGAAAATAACTCCATCTCCTGTACTCATCAAAAATGACTAGGTTGTCTGATTTTTTACTGTCAAATCAAGCGGACAAAGAAGCCACCTGATTTCTTTAGGTCCATTTTGTTAAAAGTACACATTCACGCCTTCTTAGTGTGGAATTTTTTTCTCCGCATTCATGCTTTCGACATTAGAGGAAAACGAATTGGAAATTATGCCGACATACTTTAGTGCTTCTCCTTTTCATTAAGCAGGTTTCCTTCGTAATACAATGGTTGACAAACGTTACTCTCATGGATTGTTAAGATCGGAACGAGATAAATGCACCCAATGATGTGGTCCGTAGAAGTGAAAAGGGTGATTGGTTGATAGGGATTGCAAATAGAAGTTTCATAACCTTTACAGAGAAAGAGAGAAACAGAGTTATTTAATGGATCCCGGAGAGATTCCCTTTGTGGCAAAACCGTTATGGTTTCTAGCGTTCTTTATTTGTTCTCCATAGTTACCAAGGACTTTATAAAAAAAAAATGAATAACCTCGACGATGACTTTCAGTCATAAATCACTTCTATTTCACGCTGGCACATAGAAACTGTGCCCTTTTAACGCAACAACTGCTTTCAGTTCTTTTCCCCTTTTTATCAACATTAAATATTATTTTAATATTTAACATTTATTTAATATTTTATTTGAAATTCTGTAGTAGCGTGACCTTCAGTGACCGACCCTACTGTATGTGACGTGTACTGTGTGTTCTACTCCATTCTTTAAGGTTTCTCTAGTTGCTATTTCTTTCCTCTTTCCTCCCCTCCTTCCGATCTTCCATTTCTGTTTTGCTGTCAGCTCTATTCTGGGGAGTAGGCAGGTGTTGTGCCCCTTCCGACGGCAGTTGCCAGCTTTTCCCTTTCCTGTCAAATCTATATATGTTTTCAAAACAAATAATAATTATTATTATTGTCAAACACCGCTAACGAGCGGTCGATCTTAGGGATAACGTTGGGGGAGCGCTGCTCGGTCGGTCGGACTGGTGATCAAGCGCGAAAAAAAAAAAAGAAAAGAAAGAAAGAAAAAGAAAGGTTTGGAAGAGAATCGTTACATTGTCCCGGCAAACGGTTAAGTACATCAGACAACACTTCTACGAACGCATGGGTGCTTTCAGTTATCCTGTTGGCAACACGGTAAACGTATCAACTTCTATAGGAGGATACTAGCGACAACGACAGGCACCATTTCTCTGCGAAGGCAGGAAAGAAGCAAAACCCGCCATCCCGATTAAGGCTTAGCGACCGGCAGTGTACAGGGGCCGAGCTCACGTCTGAAGGATATGTGTCACTCTTCGTCTTCGCGCCACCCCTTTTCACTGCGCCCCATTCCACGCCTGTCTCTCCGAGTACCCCCGGCAACGAACACGACGACGCCTCCGTTGTCGACATGCTCTCCCCTTCTGCGGTGCCGAAGGTGGCAAAGCTTTTCTCGAGCACTCCATGCAGCCGCTGTTTCGAGGAGGTGCGAGAAGACTTGCGGGATAAAAGAAAGAAGAAAGGCAGGAAGAAGAGCACATGGAGAAAAGGAGAGGCGCCTCGGCACCCGCTGGCGAACACTGCATCATCGCTAATGACTTGGAAACCCAAGAATCATCGGAATGGATCCCGGACCCGGCGAACGTGAGAGTGCCATATAGCTTGCAAGCCTGGCGGCAGAAGCGAACGAGACGGTCCAATTCGCGGTGCAGCAACAGCAGCAGCGGTATGAGGAGCCTCGGGTCGACAGGTTCGCCGGAATGCACTACGAGGGTGCAGTTAAGGAAGTGGAAGAGAAATTTGGCGGAGAGAGAGTGAGAGGGGAAGGCTGGAGAACCGAGCCGAAAAGGGATCCCGGACGGCTCCTCTATGGCCGGTCTCATATCTTCGTTGCGCGCCCGGCGTTCGCCTCAGTTCTGCTGCCAGGCGTTGCGCGCAGAATGGCATCGACGGATCTTGTTACGCA